>NC_062219.1:122504335-122819004 GCF_902686445.1 Sciurus carolinensis
GCAACATCAGCCATCATATCATATTTTATTCTTCCCAGCAAAACCCTTCAGTTTCTTCACCCCATCCCCCTAAGGTTTTGTTCTCAGAATTCATTACCTTCCTATGCCTCCCACTTTTTGTGTGTGTTCCCCAAAAAGGGCATCAGAGAGGAACCCATTGGCTAACTCTGGATACGCTGGTACTTTTCTCAGAGTTGGCATATATTAACTTGTAGTCACAATACTGTCAGCAGTTTTGATCATAATTCTTTTAAGAGTCTTTTAATTGTAAAAGTCATATTGGCCAAATGCATTAAATGTATAAAATACAGATAAGCAAGGAAAAAATAAAAAAGGAAGAAGTGAGGAGGGAGGGAAGGAAGGAAGGAAGGAAGGAAGGAAAGAAGACAACATTCAACTGCATACACTTTTTAGTCTAAATATAGGTCTTTGCCTTTGACTCTGTTCAATGTTATCTTTTTTAGTTTAGGCCAAGCTGTCTAGGCTGTTGTAATAATTTTGAGTCTGTGAACTTGTTCTTTCACCTCCATGACGCCAGCACATTGCAAAGCATTCTTTCTCTGCCTCCCTCCAACTTGCTCTTAAAACATTTGGGGAGCACAACAGGGACAAAGCCTGTGGCCTCATATAAGGGCCCTCCCTTTCTGTGAATTGAGCTTTTAGGATTTGGCTGTTTCCCAGCTCTAAATCATCTGACATTTCTAGCATCCAACTCATGTTTTCCTGCATCATCCCCAAATGCCACAAGGGATGTGCCATGTCACCCTCTATCAGCTTAAACAGGACTCTGGAAAAATAAGTAACTCTCCAGGCCTAAAGCCTGGGAAGGCACTAGGACAGAAGGGATAGCTCAGAGATATTAGCTGTCATCCTTGCCCCACTTCGCCTGGTCTCATTATGTCCCCACCATGTCCTATTTCTTCTCACTCTCAGGACAAAGAAGAGGCAGAAATCCCTACTTTGTGGTACAACCAAGGTAGCTTGGGTTTTCTCTTCTGTTTAAAAAAATTTGTGATAAAAATAATTTAATCACAAGACAAGAACTTGGCAGCTAGAGAAAAGAAAAACAAATAATTCTTGGCTGCTTCACACTAAAACAAGCACTGCTAACATTTTAAAGTGTTTCTCCCACTCTCTTCATCTATGTGTATATTATTTACATAGCTCTAATCCAAAGAGGGTGGGACTTTTAGAAGGAATTTTCCTAAGAAACTTCAGAGAAAGAAGAATTAAAATAAACATACGAGATAAGAGAAGCTTTCAGAGAGCGTTGTCTCCTGCTCTGAATAAATACAGATTCTCTTTGGGTGTTGTCAGGGAGTGCAGCTTGCCAGCCAAAGCCCTAACTTTTCCCCTTACTCTGAGACAGGATGCTGGACTTGCCTGCTCCAGGCTTGGTCCTGATCTCAGTTCATCCACTGTGCTCTGCATATGGAACTTTGTCATATTATGGATCCCTTGTGAGCCTGGGTGTGAAAGAAGTTCCTGTTAATTGGTCCCTAAACACCCCTCTTGGATTCCACACCAGCCTGTGCTCCCAGTCCTCACTCTGTGTAGCTGACCTCTGCTCTTGAGTCTTCTGTTTTGGCCACTACTCTCTGTCCATTTCTGTTGGCATGGGATATGTTCAGTAGCTCACTGTCCTCTGACCTCTGCCATTTTTCTTGAAGTCTGTCTCTACCTCATCCCCTCCCTCTTTCTGGAAGTACTTCTCTCTCAAAACCCAAACTCTGCTATTCCTGGCCACAGGGCACACCTAGTTATTGGGATTATTTTCAGAACATGGAAGAGGAAGGTCCCTCCTCTCCTTGCATTTGTGGCATTGTTATTCTGACTCAGTGGGCCTCAAAGTTGTGTTCAGTGCTCCCTGTACTTCAACATCAGCATCACCTGGGAGCTGGACATGGTATATCAGACTCTACCCAGATCTCCTGCACCAAAAGGTCTGCAGATGGAGCTCAGTAACCTAGGTTGTAACAAGTCCCCCAGGTAATTCTGATGGCCTCAAGCTTGGGGATCACTCCTCACGAAATGTTGCTATTTTCCAAAATGTTGGCTCTTATATAAGTGTGAGAGAAAGCGTGGCTTCCTGAGGGAGGCAATCCCTGCATCAGAAAGAGGTTCAGGTATTCCTGGTTTGGGTGTATTTTACAGTCTGGAAACAGGCTTGGCCAAGTGTTGGCTGGAACACAAGACTGCACACACAAGAGTTTTTGTTTGGGTATTGTCTGATTAGGGATAAGAGAGTGAGGTAAGCTCCAGGGACCAATCAAGATGGAGTCCTCCATCTGGGGCCACAAGTTGATATTGAGAATAAAGTTAAAAATTCACCAAGAATTATTGATGAGGGAACCAAGTTTTACCAAGGGGCAGAGTCAGCCGCCAGAATCTGGCTAGAGAGCCTGCCTCCAACCAACAAGATGGTGCTGGGACACACAGGTTAGACTGACAGTGGAACTTGCAGGAGACTGTTCCCAAATGAATCTCAGGAGGAACCAAATAGTATCTACAGAATACATACAGATTGTTCCACAGAGTGAAGGAAAACTCTGGGAATGGGCTTGCCTTAATGAAAGAACCAGACTTAATCAGGGAGCACCCAAGTGTGTATGTGTGTGTGTGATAGGTGGGGGAGGGAGGGAAAGGGAGAGGGAAAGAAAGAAAGAATAAAAGAGACAGAGACAAGAGAGAGTAGGGGTGGGAGTAAAGGGAAAGTGGGTTCTGGGAACGGGGAGGACATCACAGGTATTGAGTGAGGGCCAACCCAAAGTTTCCTAGCCTGGGGTATCCTAGAGTAGGCTGAGTAGGAGAGAGACAGGGATCTTGTGTGTCCAGGAAAGCTTTTCAATCCAGAAAACTCTGACAAAGCTTTATTTCATCGTCAACCCAGAAATCCCTACGTGGCCTTCTCATCTGGTTTTATACTTTGGTATTTACTATGTTGATTTCCCCACAAGTCTCTTGGTTTAGGAGAGTACCTTTAGAAATTTCCAATCCTACTTGGCTGAATGGAGGCATCCCCATCACAGCCAACATAGCTAAGCAGAACAGAGTGTCCTCAGCGGCTGTCCTAGCTGGATAACCCAGTGAAATGCAGGGCTGTTAGAATGCTCACAGATGTCCAGCTCCTCCTGCCTCCCCAGAGACTGGCACTCTGAAGACCCTGCCTAGAGCAGCAGCCCAAATTTCCTGTGGGCCACCACATACGATCACACCACCTTAAATGTGCACTCAGAGGAGGGTTGTTTTCTCAAACTCATTTACTATACAAAGAGATTCGTATGGAGATTTATGTGTAGCTACTAGAATATGAGCTACCCAAGGATAGAAACTGTATTTTTGTGTCTCCATAACCAAGCATGATTTCAGGTTCGAAATCAGCAATGAAGAAACACTTGTGAGCCAGTTATGGTACCCACACCTGTAATCCCAGATGCTTGGGAGGCTGAGGCAGGAGGGTCACAAATTCAAAGCCAGCTCCAGCAACTTAGTGAGGTCCTAAGCAATTTAGTAAGATCCTGTCTCAAACTTAAAAATAAAAAATGGGTTGGGGATGTGGTTCAGTGGTTATGTGCTCCTGTTACCAAAAAAGAAAGAAAAACATTTATGGAACTTTGGGCAAATAGGCCTTGTTGTAAGGGGGTCTAGAAGCCTGCTGAAAAGTCCCTAAAAAGAAGTATCATGATGCAGATCACAACCAAAAAATTACAAAGTCAGGGTAGGCATCTGCTGCGAAGTTCAGACTGAACAGACACTTTAAGGAGGAAGTTAGACTCAAAGGAGGGAATCCTGGATCTACTTCATCTGTTCTGAAAGGAACAAGCGTAGGAGAAGCCTCCTCCTACCCAGGTAGTTGGGGTTGCCTGGGGAAAGCCAGCAGGAGTATCAGGTGAGATTCTGGTAGATGAACAAGGAGAGCCCATGAAAGGGGAACCTGGGGTCATACTGCCTGGGCTTAAGTCTTTGCCACTATCTTGATGTGGGTGATAAGATACTGATCCTTCTCAGTTTCCTCATCTGTAAAATGGGACTGAGCACCTAGCTCATAGAGCTGTTGCAAGAATTGAGTGAGTTTGGCCAGCATGGTGGCACATGCCTATAATCTCAGCAATTTGGGAGGCCAAGGCAGGAGGATTGCAAGTTTGAGATCAACCTCAGCAACTTAGTAAGACCCTGAGTAACTTAGTGAGACCCTGTCTCAAAATTGAAAAAAATAAAAAAAGGGCTAGAGATGTGGTTCAGTGGTAAAATGCCTCTGGGTTCAGTACCAAAACAACAACAGCAAAAATGAATTAAGTGAGAGGCTGGGGTTGTAGTTCAGTGATAGAGTGCTTGCCTAGCACGTGTGAGGCACTAGGTTCGATCCTCAGCACCACATAAAAATAAATAAATAAAAAGTTATTAAAAAAAGAATTGAGTTTGTATTTGTAAATTGCCTAGAATAGCAGCTAGCCTGGAGTAAGGCTCTGGGCATGTTTGCTGTTACCTCCCAGCTCCCAGCTTGTAAAGGGCCAAGTTCCACACAGTCCCATTCTGACACTGTTCAGAATTGGAAAAAAGAAGAGATAATAAGGGGATTGAGCAGTAGGGGCAAGAGTGCCAGCCCCTGATCCACCTGGTACTCTCTCTCACAGACAGAGGGGGCGAGCCCCCCATTCACCGCTCGGGTGCCCAGTTCTGCCTCAGCCTATGACCAGAGAGGACTGGCCCCTGGTCAGGAGTACCAGGTCACTGTCCGTGCCCTTCGAGGGACCAGCTGGGGTCCTCCTGCTTCTAAGACCATCACCACCAGTGAGAGCTGGAACTGTGGGGACAGGATCCTGGGTGGAAGTCTGGGTTTGAGAGGGACAGCTGTGGGCCTGCCCTGTGGGAGGCAGAGGGAAGGGGTGGAAGGAAAGCTAATGACTGAAGAATCAGACTCCCACCTGAGTCTCCCTCTCTCCAACTCAACTAGTGATCGACGGTCCCCAGGACCTCCGCGTGGTGGCTGTGACACCGACCACACTGGAGCTCAGCTGGCTACGTCCCCAGGCTGAGGTGGACCGATTTGTGGTATCCTATGTCAGTGCTGGCAACCAGAGGGTACGGCTGGAAGTTCCACCCGAAGCAGATGGGACACTGCTTACCGACCTGATGCCAGGAGTGGAATATGTGGTGACTGTCACTGCAGAGCGGGGTCGGGCAGTCAGCTACCCAGCTTCTGTCAGGGCCAACACAGGTATGGCCAGCCAGGGGTTAGGGAAGGGTCCTAATTTCCAAGATGAGGAGCCCAAGTCTAAGGCTCACAGTTTCCTCTGAATACATTTGGCAGGGTGTGTGGAGCCTTGCTCTTTTCTGAGGTCACTGAGGACACAAGTGCTTGGAGTCCTATAGGAAGGCTGCAGGTTAGACTATGGAAGGAACTACACTATGGAAAGTAGATGTTCTCTGATCCACACAGATAAAAGAGGTTCTTATCCTAACTTAGGTACAGAGGCAGTGGTGCTGAAAGTCAGATATTGTGGGAATTGGAATTAGGCAGATTATAAATCAGCAGTCCTATTGACTTCAGGATTCTGATCACCAGGAGTTGGGTCTCTCGGTCCACTAACCCTCAAAGTTTCTTAACAGATGCCTGGATCTTTCTTTTCTTTTCCTGTGACAGGGGAACGCTCACTTCGCAGTAGCTCTCATTCTCTTCTCACTCCCCTTTCTCTCCATCAGATACAGGGCCCCGCCTGCTGGCTTCTCTTTTCTTTCTAGGGCACCAACAGTGGTGGGCTTGGAGGGTGAGGGGAACTGACTCATGGCTCTGGTTCTCTTTCCAGGTGGGGTTGGGGCTCAGGGAAGAGGCCTCTGGCTCTGATGGGGAGGGGTGTGGGAGGAGCCGCGGTGGAGTGGAGTGCAGGGTGCGGGAGCTGCCACTGACCTGCTCTCCCCTCCCCCTTTTTCGTCCCCGGCAGCACCAGGCCACTACAGTTACCCGGAGGTGCGCCCCCCAGCCCCGCCCCCCAAGCCCCGTCCCCGTCCCGCCCCAGCCTCGCGGCCTCTTCGGCCCGCCCCGCCCTCGCAGCCAGCAGAGGAGGGGGAGGAGGAGTCCCGCCCCGGGCCCAGCCTGCCTCAGCCTCCGCGGCGGGCGTGGGGCAACCTGACCGCCGAACTGGGCCGCTTCCGCGGCACAGTGCAGGACCTGGAGCGCCACCTGCGGGCTCACGGCTACCCCCTGCGCGCCAACCAGACCTATACGTCGGTGGCACGCCACATCCATGAATACCTGCAGCGGCGTCGGGCGGCCGCCGCCCCCGCCGGCTCCCCTGCCCCGAGACCCCGTCGCCCCCGCCCCACCGCCAGCCCCGCTCCCGGCACCTGGAAGCGGGACTCCAACCAGGGCATCTACGGCCTCTCGCCCGAAGGCGTCGACCGGTTGGCCGCGCCCCGCCACCCCAAGCCCGAGGTACTGGGCAGTTCCGCTGATGGCGCGCTCCTCGTGTCTCTCGATGGGCTCCGTGGCCAGTTCGAGCGCGTGGTGCTGCGCTGGCGGCCCCAGCTGCCGGCAGAGGGCCCCGGCGGGGAGCTGACGGTGCCGGGCACCACGCGCACTGTCAGCCTACCGGACCTCAGGCCCGGCACCACCTACCACGTGGAAGTCCACGGGGTGCGGGCGGGGCAGACCTCCAAGTCCTACGCCTTCATCACAACCACAGGTAGCGTGGACTGGGGCCGCGGGACCACCCATCTCCTGTCCCAGTGTCACCTGCCTTGGAGCCTGCAGCCTCACTTCTCTGACTGCCGCCCCCCCCCCAACACACACCCTTCTACCTTCTGACCCTCCCTCGCCCTGGCACCAGGGGACCCCCCTGCCCTACCCCTGCAAAGCATACCCTCCAGTGTCCCTGGAAGCTACCCTCACCCCGGGGCTCTTTTATCATCCTGTGGGTACCCAAAACCAAGGAAACCTGACCTTTGGGGTTCCCTGGTTTTCACTTGGGTTCCCACCCGGGGCCAGGATTGCTGTTCTAGGTAATGAAAGGGGCATCTGGGATGATGGCCCATAGAGCCCACCCTACTCAGTGGGGTGGAGTTGAAACCAGTGATTCTCACTCTGATTTACTGTGGAGAGGGTGACTGAAGACTGTGGCCGGTGGTTATTTCCCACAATTTGGCCTGGACTATGAAGGGACACTTGGAGGACTGCTTGGGGGTGGCCTTAAAGCCATCAGGCAGCATGTGTATTGTGGGGGTGAAACCACTGCTTCTTAAGCTGTGTTTTCAGTCTTCCTGGCTCACTTCATGCTTGTCTCTCCCACAGGAACCATGTCTGGGCTGAGGGAGAGGGTGCTCTGTGGCTGCAGTGGGTGTGTGTGGGGGCGTGGAACTCTTCTTCCCCCATAGGGCTCAGATGCCACTTGACCTGGACGTCCACCCCCATGCTCTCTTCTTCTGCCCACTCTCTTCTTGCATCCTTCCTCCCTAACACCACAGTCCCCTCCTTTCTTTCAGGCTTCTCACTGCCGCACTAATGGAAGCCGGACCTCCACCCAGTGGGGAGAGGGAAGTGGGTGGGGAGGAATATGGAGGTCATGGAAGCCTTATGGGGAGTGGGATGGCAGGCTTTATCTATCTACTACCTGCCCTAAGCACAAGTCTGTCTACTCAGGAAGATGGTAGATGGGGATGCTTGAAGGACAGAAAACCCTTTGGGAGGATGTGGGGGGACCAGGAGTATAAAAGGGGAGGCTCCCCAGAAATATAAAAGGTTGGGAATTCCTTTCTGGCTCTCATGCTCCACTCTCCTGTTTTTCTTGCCCTGCTCTGCCCCTTCCCAGGGTCCTCACCCTCGGGCCTCTTGGGGGCTACTGATGAGCCTCCTCCCTCAGGCCCCTCGACGACCCAAGGGGCCGAGGCCCCTCTCCTGCAGCAGCGCCCCCAGGAGCTGGGAGAGTTGAGGGTGCTGGGCAGAGACAAGACAGGGCGCCTCCGTGTGACCTGGACTGCCCAGCCCGACACCTTTGCCCACTTCCAGCTGCGCCTGCAGGTGCCCGAGGGCCCCGGGGCACATGAAGAACTGCTGCCAGGGGACGTCCGCCAGGCTCTGATGCCCCCACCCCCTCCTGGAGCCCCCTACAAGCTGTTACTTCATGGGATCCCCCCTGGGGGCAGGCCCTCTGTTCCCATCACCTACCAAGGCGTTATGGGTACATCTTGGACTCTGCTCAGACCAATGTGCTGAGATTGGGGGAGGAACTGTGACAGTCAGGACTTCAGAGATGGAATGGGGATTCAGGAGCCAGTGAAGGGAAGAGCTGATTGATGTTTGGGGCTGGGTAGTAGGAGAAAAAAGGATTGGTGGGTTCAGAGGGAAGACAGATGGAGGGGATCTTAGAACAATGATGAGGGTGGTGGAGTGAGAGGGAAGAAGTCAGAGGGTGAGACAGGAATTCAAGGAAAAGACTATGCTCCTGGCCACCACCTACAGCTTTCTTTGCCCTGTGTTGCCCCCTACTTTCTGGTTGTTCATTGCCCAAAGTGAACTTGGAGAGACCTCTGGCCCTCAGCCCATGATACCTCCTCCCTGGGAGTCTGGCTTGCTGTGGACAGCACCCTGTGGTTCCATCAGTCAGTTTCTGCTGGTGTTGGAGGCTCCTTGAGGGCAGGGGCTCCACAGTCATCAGGACTTCAGAAATGGGTGATGTTTTCAGGACCAGTGAAAGATAGGGCTGGGGTGCCTGACTCTCACATCCCCTTTGGTCCTCTCTATGGGAACACTGTGGTTGACTCTCACTTCAATTCTAAGTCAAGCTGACCACTGGGAAAGGAATGGCAGGGGAGAGAGCAGCTCAGATGGGCTGGGGAGCCTTCACACTATTCTGGAGTGTGAAGTGGGGTGGCTCAAAACTTTTGGGCAGAACCAAAGGGGAACTGAAACTCCCATCAAAATCCTGGTGTTCAGAGGAGCTAAGACTTTGCGAGGGGTGGGGAAGTTGTCACAAGGGAGGGAATAGAAATGGAGGGGGGAAATATCCCCTTCCCAAGAGGGCTGGTCATAGAGGGCTGAGGTATAGGTAGATGGAGGTTTCTAAGGGACACAGTGTTAGGATGGAGTAAAGCAGGCAGAGGAGAGGGAGGGAGATGGGGGATAAGGGAATGGTTTGAGTTGACCATGCTCTGCTTTTGCCCCCACCCCAACCCCAGACAGGGATGGAGAGACGCCTAGGAAGTCCTTAGGCCCACCACGCCTGGGTGAGCTGACAGTGACAGATGTGACCTCTGACTCCCTGCTCCTGCACTGGACCGTCCCTGAGGGGGAGTTTGACTCCTTTGTGATCCAGTACAAAGACAGAGATGGGCCCCAGGTGATGCCAGTGGAGGGACCCCAGCGCTCAGCCCCCATCACATCCCTGGAACCTGGCCGAAAGTACAAATTTGTCCTGTATGGGCTGGTCAACAAGAAGAGGCATGGTCCCTTGGTGACTGAAGCCAAGATCTGTGAGTAAGAGAAGTCACACCCCATCCCTGCTCACTGTACCATCGTGAAATGCTCTGGGAAGCTGCCTTGGGGTTGGAGCTTCATACAGACAGCAAGGCCTGAACTGCATCCCAAAGGGAAAGCAGTATGGGGCAGAGGGAGGGACTGGTCTCTAGGAAAATCAATGTCACTGCTTCCTCTGACTGAAGAGCAAGGCATGTGGGGAGTTCAAGGACCTGGTCTACTGCTCTTTTGCTGTGCTGAGGGGTATGGACCTCATTTAAGGACCCCAGTGGACCTTTGGGCAAAGTGAGAGAGTGACATGATTAGGTGTTTTTCTCACAAATAGCACTGTGACTGTTGTAGAGGCTGACTGGAGAGTGAGTCAGCTGGTGAGACACCACGGTGGCCTGGCTGGGATGGTGGCAGTGGGGTAGATGTAGAAAGTGAAGGAGATCAAAGAGACTCAGGCAAACCCTGGGTTCCTGGATCAGTCCTGTTCCCTGCAGCAGCTAGGGAACAGTGTAGGGCAGAATGCTTCCATAAACACCTTTTGAACATGTATTGAATCAGATGCCTTCAAGATGTTCTAGGTGAATGATCATACTTACTGCTTACAGCAGCCCTGTGAGGCATGCCCACTTCATGGATGAGGAGAATCAAGCACAGGGAGGGAGAGGTCACCCAAGCAGAAAGTGGCCAGTCCCCAACTGCACTGCTGCCCTGGTGGGCCTAGAGAGCAGAGAGAAGGCCTGGAGAGGGGACTGGGCATCCGTGTCTGTGGGCAGAAGCCAGAGGGAGGTCATCGTGGAGGAGAGATGAGCCAGTGGAACCCTGGGGACAGGAAACACTCAGAGCAGAGGAAGAGGATCTCACAGGGGAGCCTGAGGGATGACTGTCAGGGAGGGGCAGAACCAGGGAGGAGAGTGGTGTCCTGGATGCCAGGAAAGGGTGCGGTCAGTTCAGATTCTGGAAGAGTGATTCAGGGGCACTTAGTGTCCACAGGACTTAGCAATGGCGAGGTCACCACTGGCGCCATGAGTGCTGCCAGGCAGAGGGGTGGAGCTGGATTAGGAGAAGATGGAGGTGAGGACATGGCTTCAATTAGTGTGACTTTTGGAACTCCCACTGGGAGTAGAAAACAAAGAGGAAAGGTAGAGGCTGGAGGAAATGCAGGCAGAATGTGGAGGTGAGGGATGAGAGCATGTTTAAATTCTGAAGGCCACGTTGGTAAGGAGTCAGGGCTGGTGATGCAGAGTAGGGGCAGCAGGTGGGTTGAAGACCCAAAGAGGAGGGCCCAGAGCACAGCAGTGCGAGGCTCTGACACCCACAAGTTCCAAGGATCTGCCTTTTTCTCTTCAAGGAGAAACCAGTTGAAAGTTAGTCCTGGAAGCAATGGGGGTTGCAGTGGGGAGGTTTCCCTGGCTGTAGAGACATGGAGGGCCTGGCTGGGCTCCCTGCTTTCTGAACCCCTTAGTTGTGATAAAATCAGCACCACATCTACAGGGACTTTGTGCCATTTAGATGATGGCACCCTTTTAAGTGAACAAAGCCCCTCTGCAGGGCACTCAGCTTGGCAAGCAGAGTGCTGGCTGGATCTCAGTCTCCTTGTACTCCCTCAATCATACACCTTTGTGCAATGAATAGGCTGCGCGACCTCACACAGCATTCCCATGTGGGAGATAGGTTCCTCCTTCTTCTGTGACCCACCTTCTCTCTACCTCCTCTTCTTAGTGCCTCTGAGTGATCCCAGTCCAGGAACCCTACCCCGTCTGGGAAAGCTGTGGGTGACAGACCCTACCCCAGACTCACTGCACCTCTCCTGGACTGTCCCTGAGGGCCAGTTCGACTCCTTCATGGTCCAGTACAAGGACAGGGATGGACGGCCCCAGGTGGTACCTGTGGAAGGGCCTGAGCGTTCAGTCACCATCTCCCCCCTGGACTCTGATCACAAGTACAGATTCACTCTCTTTGGGATTGCCAATAAGAAGCGGTATGGCCCCCTTATGGCCGATGGCACTACTGGTGAGTATTGCCACCAAAGCCCCCACATGACCCCTCTTTCCCTCTGCACACTTGCCTTCAACTAGGAGCCAGCTGGGGCCTCCCAGCAAGATGGCTGACTCCATCATCCTGGCCCTGCTCCCAGGCTGAGGGGCAGCCAGCCTCTCCCACACTGCTGGGCCCCATCCATTCCATTCAGCTACTCCCCAAGGCCCTGAAGGTGTGTCATATTCTGGCTGTACTAGACTTCCCAGGAGTTTAGCCAGACACTAATAAAGTAGTGACACCTCCCCTTCAGGTACTATGTTTAAACCCCAAGCTCTGATCCCAGACTTCCAGTTCAACATCTGATTGAATTTTCTTGTTTACAGCCCCAGAGAGCAGAGACAAGCCTCCTCGCCCTGAGTCCCCTGAGCAGCCCCTTCTGGGGGAACTAACAGTGACTGGTGTGACCCCAGATTCCCTGCGCCTGTCTTGGACTGTGGCCCAGGGCCCCTTTGACTCCTTCATGGTCCAGTACAAGGATGTGCAGGGGCAGCCCCAGGCAGTGCCTGTCGGGGGAGATAAGAATGAAGTCACGGTCCCTGGCCTGGAGTCTAACCGGAAGTATAAGATGAACCTCTATGGGCTTCATGGCAGGCATCGTGTGGGGCCTGTGTCTGTAGTGGCCAAGACGGGTGAGTCAGTTGCACGAGCCTCCCTCCCTTGCTTATCCCCAAACTCTGAGTGGGACCTGGCCAGCACCACCTTCTCTTTCTCAGCTCCTCTTTTGACAAAGCCTCTACCATCTTCCCCCCAACCCTCTGCTCTTCTATCCTCCATATTCCAGAACTCCTCTTCCAGCCACCAGCTCCTAATCTCTTTCTCTGCCCTGTTTTCCCATCTCAGAGCAGGCCCCATTTTAACCCATTCCTAGCACCTTGACTCATCCCCCCACCGAAGACTGCCTTTGCCACAGATGTCCTTACCTGCAACCACTGTGTTCTCATCTCTCTTTTTACTGTGGGATCCTTCTGGGCCTCAGCCAGGCCCTAGTCACTTCTGAACTTGTATCACTAGCAAGTGCATTGGTGTTCTGTACAGAGGTGGCAGATCCAGGGGATAAGGAAATCATGTTTCCCCAGCCTCTTCCTGCATGGAGACTGTTCACCGCCCGCTTGCAGTGGAGCAAAGGGCTGACTTTCAGTCCTTCATTCCAGCCTGTTCCTCCATGTCCCCAGCTCCTCCCTATTGGATGCCATGACAATGGCCTCTTGGGCAGTTGCCACAGCCAACTGGTGGTGTGGCAAAGTGGTTCAGAGCACAGACTCTGGAACCAACTGGCTTTGAACACCAGCTTTGCAATTGCTTGACCAGAGGACTGTGTGTGAATTACTTAACCTCTCTGAGCCCCAGCTTTCCTTTCTGTCAAATGGAGGTAATAATGGTGACCACTACACAGAGTTGTTAGAAAAATACAGTGAACATGTGTTTAGCACCTGGAGTAGTGCCTGGCTCGTGGAGACTGCTGCTGCCCCTCACTGCTCCTGTACTTTCCAACAAACTCTTTTTTCTCCTCTCCACCCTGCCTTCTCCTCCTTGCCTGGGTTCTAATTCTTGCCTGCTTCCTGCTCAGTCTCCTATCCCTTACATAGCTCCCCTGAACCAAGGGGTCACAGAAGGGCTGACTTCCCTTGTGTCACAGTCTCCCTAGTCCATGGAGCCCTGCAGATCTCCTTGTAGGGGACAGTGGGTGGGGATGTGATTTCAGAGCCAGCCAGGAAGAACAGGGCCCTCCTCAGCCCCTGCCCGTCTGAATCTTTCCCCTACTGTGCCAGAGGCCCACCTTAGCAATTCATTCTAAGGGCTCAAGAGGAGAGAGGAGGAGGCCTGGGGAGGAGGTCTTACCAGGAACTTATTCCATGGTTTCATCCTGGTAAGAGAGGTGGGGCTGCCAAAGCACCCTGCGAGGTGACAAGGTGGTGAGAGGCCTCCCTACCCCTGTTTTCTGAGGTCAGTGCTGTCAGGGATAGGTTATGGAAGACTTCTCAGAGGAGTCCTGTCTTCTTGTCTCAGCTGCTTTCTACAGAACCACCATTGCACTCACACCAGCAGACGTCTGATCCTTCTCTGTCCATGAGTGCCTGGGTGGCTAACACCAAAGGCTACCCAAGACCCTATGCACCTTGGTTGGAGAATCACATCTGTTGGCTGGATGTACTGCATTGCTTCCATTGATGGCAAAGCAAGTCATCTTTAATGCCTGTGTGCCTGTATCTCTTCTCTCAGCCCCACAGCAGGTTGTGGATGGGATTCCCAGCCCCACAGAACCCAGCATGGAGGCCCTGGAAACACCTGAGCACCCACGCTTGGGAGAGCTGACCGTGACAGACTCTACCCCTGACTCCCTGAGCCTGTCCTGGACAGTCCCTGAAGGACAGTTTGACCACTTCCTGGTCCAGTACAAGAACGGGGATGGGCAGCCCAAGGTGGTGAGGGTGCCAGGACATGAGGATGAGGTCACCATCTCAGGACTGGAGCCAGACCACAAGTACAAGATGCACCTGTATGGCTTCCACAGTGGCCAGCGTGTGGGCCCCATGTCTGCTATTGGGGTGACAAGTGAGTGATTGGAAGTTGACTTTCTAACTCTTTGGTGATAACTGAATAGGAAATGGTGGCAGGGGCTTAGTGAGTAACCACAGATCTGCTTGTGGCTGAGGCTGTGGCCCCTTTGTGCCTCCCTGGGGTTGACCTCTGTCTCCTTCTGGAAAGGGAAGGGCCACAGGGACCTGTGCTGTGCTGGGGGCTGCCCCCAGTTCCACACAGCTGACCTGGAGCTTGGGCATGCTTGTCAGCTGTCAGCTGAGCAGGGCCTCCCAGCCTCAAGGATGAACTTGGGCTTGTCTGAACTGAACTCAGTACCCCCAGTGGTGGCCATGGCTTCTCCCTCCTCCCCAAGACCTGAGCACATCTCCTAGAGAGGCTGCCTCACCCTCTCTGTCTCTTCTCAGCTGCAGAGGAAGAAACCCCCAGCCCCACGGAGGTGGAGGAGACCCCTAGCCCCACAGAACCCAGCACAGAAGCCCCGGAGCCCACTGAGGAGCCACTCCTGGGGGAGCTGACAGTGACAGGCTCCTCCCCTGACTCCCTGAGCCTCTCCTGGACTGTGCCCCAGGGCCACTTTGACTCCTTCACCATCCAGTACAAGGACAGGGATGGGCGGCCTCAGGTGGTGCGTGTTGGGGGAGAGGAAAGAGAGGCCACTGTGGGGGACCTGGAGCCTGGCCGCAAGTACAAGATGCACCTGTATGGGCTCCACCAGGGCCACCGTGTGGGCCCTATGTCCACTGTGGGCATGACCGGTAAGTGAGGAAGGGTCTCATTCGGTTCCCTCTCAGTGCTGATTCTGGACTTCCTGTCTCCAGTTGCTCTCTCATTCCAGTAGGGCCATGGGTTCTCACCTCTTGCAAAGACCTAGTAAGAGCGGGTCACTAGAAATTGGAACTACAACTAGCTTTTGTGACTCTCGTCAGTTTTGTTTTCTTTTTTTCCTTGTCTATAAAATGCAGATAGTACCTACCTCATGGAAATATTGTGAGGATTAAATGAGTTAACAAATATGAAGCATTAAGAATGGAGCTGGGTGTGGTGGTGCATGCCTGTGATTTCAGTGGCTCAGGAGGCTGAGGCAGGAGGATCACAAGTCTAAAGCCAGCCTCAGCAACTTAGTGAGACCCTATCTCAAAATGAAAAATAAGAAGGGCTAGGGATGTGGCTCAGTGGTTAGGCATTCCTGGGTTCAATCCCCAGTACCAAAATAAAGAATGGGCCTGGCACAAAGTAAACATGCTGTTGGGTTTTTTACTATGGTTCCCTTTCACTGGGATCTGCTTTGTCCCCATGGCTGGGTCAGCTACTTAGTTGGTAAGAATGTGTGTCAGACATTGGGCTCATCAGTGCCACTCAAAACTTTCTTTAATGCTCATCCAGCAAGTGGCTTTACAGCAAAAAAGAACATCCCTCCCATCCTCATCTCAGGCCAATTATGGGGCCACTTTGGCCAACACAAAGGACCCGTCCTGGGCACTTCGTCTTCAGAGCCTCAACCCACAAGGCTGAGGGTGCCTCTGGGACCCTTCTGCTGACCTGACAGCTTGGTCACAGTGAAGGATGACTCTTTTTCCTTTTGATCACTGAAATAGAGGCACACCTGTTTTAAAAACAGTTTTTACTATATGAGAAAATATTAAAAATTTAAAAAGCAGAGAAACAAATAGGTTTCTAGAACATGGTTTCTGTATTTGCACAAAGCTCAACTTCATAGTTACTTGGTTTATTTAGTTTCCAGAACCTTCTACTCCCAATTTCTTTTCATTGCCTCTGTCAGCACTAAGAAGAAGAAGAGGGGGAAACCACCTCAGTTACCCTCCTCACTACCTGAGGTAGTGGAGTGGAGGCTTGTGCCATGCTCAGAGCCTGCTGCCAAGGTCTCTCCTGGAGTGTCTGTGAGCCTGTCCCTCTGTCCCAGGCAGCCACACTAGGCTCTGTGTGGCCTTGTCCCTGGTCCTCATGGTAAGGGTAAGCCCTTTCAGTTACTGACTGAAGTGGTACAACAGAGGAAGATTGAGTTTTGAAATCTGATAAACCCAATTCCATTCTTGTCTTCCCCATTTTTAGCTTGATCTTATGAAATTTACCTCTTCTGGAACCTCAGCTTCCTCATCTTCAAGATGGAGCAAACAAGGTCCACCTCATTGTAAGGGTGAGAGGTGCTGACTTAACATTTCTACATTGTTCTCAGCTCTTTTGACTTTTTCTCAGACCCTCCTATGGAGAGATCACTGTATGTCCATGTTCTAATGCTAGATTTCTTTTTCTTCTCTTTTCTGTACTGGGGATTGAACCCAGGAGCCACATCCCCCAGCCCTTTTTATTTTTTTATTTTGAAATAAGGTTTCTCTAAGTTGGTGAGACTGGCTTTGAACTTTCAGTCCTCCTGCCTCAGCCTCCTGAGCCTCTGGGATTACAGGTGTGTGCCATGGCACCTGGCAGATGCTAGATATTTTGAAACATGTACTTTACATGTTCTGGATAAAATGGAAGTGACCCTTGAAAAAGAGAATGGGACAGAATGTTTACCATCAGGGCAGCAAGGAGCTGAAGCAGCTGGAGCCTGCTGAGTGAGCTGAGGGCTGTGCCTGGCACACAGCACGTGCTGTACTGTTGCCAGGAAAAGCAATGCACGGAGCTAGTTAGAAACGCTTCTAATTTGGCAAAGGACTATCCTCAATGCAGCATGGACATTCCTATACACAAATAGTTATAATTCCACCTTTTCCAGTTAAGCCAAATTGTTAATAGTCAGGCTTGATGATGAGGGTCAATTCCTGACCCTGATGGAAAGAAGTACAGAAAAGGCAGAAAGAAGTACAGAAAAGGCAGAAACAAGCAGGAAATGGATTTTATGGGAACTAATAAGGTCAAAAGGCAAGTGAAATGAAAGAAAATGCCAGGCCTGGTAACTGTACATAGAAAATATTTAATATGTGGTGGTTAGTCTGATCCCTCCCACCTGCTTCAGCTTCCTCTGTTTCTGCCCTTTCCACCCAAACTCACTTTTGTCTGCCTGAGGCTTGGTTCCCAATTCATTAAGCAGATTTCATGTATCTGGAGTGTAGTCTTGTCCTCCCATGGAAGTAAGAGAAACAGGCTCTTGGGAGTCCCAGGCAGCTAGCCACTTTCTCTACCATTTTGCCTCTTGGGATCACCTTCCAGTTTGATCACTAATTCAATTCTTCCCTGCCAGACTCAGCTCTCTCTGGAGCACTGGGGACAGGCAGATCCTAAGCTCAGTCTTCCTAACCCAGACCTGCATACCACTTGTGTATTTAACAAGCATTTGCTGGGGACCCTCTGTGTGCTGGGTACTGGGACACAGCAGTGTGAACAACCCAAAACCCAAGCCTGTGGAACTCACATTCTAGAAGAAGAAGATAGGGAACCACATGGACAAATAATGTCAGTGGTACCATATGTGATGGGGACCAAATCTGTGGGGGAAAGCAAAGCCAGTAGATAAGGATGGTGAGGGCCTTGCTAGGCAGCATCTGAGGAAGGACCTGAAGCAGGTGAAAGAACAGCCACATTGATCTTTGAGAAAGTGTGTCCCAGACAGAGACTGGTAGGCAGCAAGGGGCCCCAAATGTCTGGACCAGCAGGGAGTTCAGCATGATTTGGATGGAGTCAGGGGAAGGCAGGCAGTAGGGAACCAGATGAGACATGAACATATGGGTTGTTGGAAGTCATTTTAAGAACTTGGCTTTTATTTTAAGTAAGCAGGGAGTCAGTGTGAGATGGGCTCTAATGTGGTAACAGGACCTCTCTGGCTGTAGATCCAGCAGACCAAAGGCAGTTAGGGCTGAAGGAGAGAGGTGATGGGGAGGCCGTTGTGATGACTCAGTAAGAACCCATGGTGCTTGAAGATGGTGGTGGTGGAGGTGTGGAGGGACCAGATCCTTATGAAAGTGAAAACAGCACTTACCTTTGGGACACTGTGGGATGTAATAGAGAACATGGGGACAACTCCAAGGATTTTGACCTGTGCTGCTGGAAGAATGAGGTTGTTTTTGAAGTAGAGAAGCTATAGAGGGCGCAGGTATCAGAGGAAGCTCAGGAACTTAGTTCTGGACTTGCTGAGTTTGAGACACCAACTAGGATCCAAGGAAGATGTTGAGTAGACATGACTCTGGGGACTAGAGGAAGTGTCTGACAGGGTATAAATTTTGAGTCACTGACCTACTGATGGGATTTCAGCCACTTTCCCAGTCTCGATGACAATTGACACCCCTCCCCCAGCAAGCATAATCCCAGACATCTGGCAGGGACTTAGGGAAGGATAATTGGCCAGAGAGATGTTGCTGATCAATGTAGTTTTACATCAGAACACCCCATGGGTACACAAAGGCAACAGACATAATTACTACTGAGGGAAAAGGCCCTTTCCTAACAGTCCTCTAAGATTTCTGTCTCAGCCCCACAACCCGAAGCAGCAGCTCCTCCAGGCACCAATGCCCCCCTCAAACCATGCCTGGGGGAGTTAACAGTGACAGATGTGTCCCCCAACTCCGTGAGCCTCTCCTAGACTGTCCGTAAAGGCCAGTTTGATGCCTTCATGGTTCAATACAAGTACAGGGACAGACAGTCCCAGGAGGTCCCCATAGCTGCAGACCAGTTTAAGGTCACCATCCCCAACATGGAGCCTGCAAGAAAATACAAAAGGAACTTCTGTGGGTTACATGGCAGGGAACACTCGGGCCCCCTCTTGGTGGTAACTGTGATGGGTGTGTAAGTGGTGGTGAGGCAGTCCTCATTCCTGTTATCCAGAGCTGTCCCCTAAGACCCTTCTCCCAGCCTATCTAGGCACCACCATCCCTCACTGAGGAGCTGCCTCAGTGACCCTGCAGGTCTCTTTCCAGCCTCCCAGACATCTTAGGCTCTTCCCCAACCCCTTAGCCCCTTCCGGGAGCTGGAACTTTCCCACCCTCCAGTGATTTCCCCATCTCTACCCCTCACCAGGCCAGAGTGATGTCATCCTTCCATTTGGCCTAAATCCTGTCTCTCTCTTCCACCCTCTCTGATTGTCCACAGCTGTTTCCTCCCCTTCTCTTTACAACCCTGTGACTTGGATGCGGTTGCCACCTCCCGCTTCTTCCCTTGCCTTTTTTTTTTTAATTGTGCATAGTACTAAGGATCAAGCCAGGGCCTCACACATGCTAGGCAAATGCTCTACCACTGAGCTACATCCCCAGTCTAGCTCTTTTTATTTTTTGAGACAGGGTCTTGCTAAGTTGCTGAGGACTGGCCTCCGAGTTGAACCCCTCTTGCCTTAACTTCCCAAGTAGCTGGCATTATAGGCATGCCACTACACCTGGTCCTCTACTGCCCTTTTGTTTTAAAGGGGTTAAATGACACACATCCCTGAATATCTTCTCAGAGATCCCAGCCATCTGGCCTGAATTGCATTCCTTTCTGATCCATACTAGTCTCATCCCTTCAGACACTGCCCTTTCCCTTGCTCCCTCTTGCCCCTCATGGCTTCCTGGGCATAGGTTTGCCAAAACTTTTGTGCCAAAGCACCTGGTAAAATCGCTGTCCCCTCTCTGAGCAATGTTTTAAAATCTAAGAAATAGAATGTATAGGATTAAAAAGGGCACCAATTATATTGACATACAGCATGTCCTTTGTGTCTGCAGGTTTCACAACCAACTGTGGGTCCAAAGTTTTGTTGTTGTTCTTCTTCTTGTTGTACCAGGAATTGAACCCAGGGGCTTGAGCCCTTTTATTTTTTATTTTGAGTCAGGGTCTCACTAAGTTGCTTAGGGCCTCGTTAAATTGCTGAGGCTGGCCTCGAACTTGCAATCCTCCTGCTTCAGACTCCCAAGCCTCTGAGATTATAGGGGTACACTGTCACACTTGGCACTAAGCATTTGTCCTGGCTGGGTGCAGTGGCACTACTATGTAAATAGTTGTTGAATTGTATTTGGAGATGATTCAACCTACACAGGAGGATGGTCATAGATTATATGTAAATACTACACCATTTTATATAAGGGACTTGAGCATTCTTGGATTCTAGTATCTGTGGAGGGTCCTGGAAACAAACCCCGATAGATTCCATAGGATAAATATGCAGTTACCAAAATATTTCTTAAAAACTCAAAATTTGTGATTTGTAATACCCAAACTTCATTAGTTCATTAAATAGCAAGCCTTTGTGGCATGTTCAGTAAACTTAGAAGTAGTGATGATTGTAAGCAAAATTTTGAAGCTTCTGAAGTAACTCTAAGGTGATGTGAAAACATCTCAGCTTTTTCTTGATGGCAAATTCACAAGTATGTTAATACTACAGCATTTGGCTTCCTGTATGGATCATTGGAGGGAATGTAACTGTTCCCCATTTCAGTTCTTGGTTCCCTTGAGGCCAGCACAGCCCAGGAATTCTCTTGGAGATCTCAGCCATGTTCTTTGTCTTTTGATTCTAGATCCCACCCCACCCACTCCGGTCACTGAAACCCCTGAGCCCCCAGTGGAGCCACGCCTGGGGGAGCTGACAGTGACACATGTGACCCCTGACTCTGTGGGCCTCTCGTGGACCGTCCCTGAAGGTGAATTTGACTCCTTCATGGTCCAGTATAAGGACAGGCATGGGCAGCCCCAGGTAGTGCCAGTGGCTGCAGACCATCAGGAGGTTACTGTCCCTGGCCTGGAGTCCTCCCGAAAGTACAAGTTCCTACTCTTTGGGATCCAGGATGGAAAACGACGCAGCCCAGTCTCTGTGGAGGCAAAGACAGGTGAGAGGGTCCCCATGCAGCCAGTCCTGGGGCCTCAGCCTTCCCGCTCGCTTCTGTTTGGTTTAAAAAGTCACACCTTCTGCCTTAGTCCAAAGCAGACAAGGACCAGTTTTGGGGTCTAATTCTCTCCTGCTGACCTTTCCTCTCTTTTCATCATTTCTGCTTCAGTGGGATGGGGGAAGCCCCTTCCTGGAAAATGGACTATGGGAGACTGGGGCTGCTGGGAGGGTAGTGCTCACCATCCTGCCTCCTCCCTGGGCCTTGTGGGTTCCTCACATCTTGAGTTTCGCCCTTTCCCTCCAACTCTCGTCCCCACTCTCACCCATCTGGCCCCCCATCCGCCCCCTCTTCTTCCTCTGCCCTCCAGAAGCCTTAGGAACTGGAAACTAGAGGAGTCCAACCCAAATGTGTCCTATTTTGGGGTTCAGTTCAGACCCTCCTCTGCCCCTGGGGCTTCCTATTGCCAGAAACTTCTCACAATAACAATGCCGTCAGCGTCTTTGCTGTCCAAGAAGGCAGCAGGCCAGCTCCTTCCCAGGCCCTGGGATGGCTCCTTTGGCAGACATCAGATCCTTACCCCATCTGAGCTCTCCCACTTTACCCCTCAATTCCTGCAGTACACACAGGCACAGACAGCCCCCACTCCTCCTCTAGGCCCTATGGGAATCTCAGTGCTCCTGAGTCCAGCTGGTGCAGAATAAGAAAGGGGACAGAGCCGTGCAAGAACCACCCTGTCGTAACGTCTCTCCTCCTCGACTGCTGTCTGCCCCCATCAGGGAACCTGTTCCCCACTTAGGTTTCCTCAGGGGCCAGTCAGATCACAAAGCGTGGGCTCCTGGGTAAAAGGAAATAGAGAGCAAGTCCATGATAAGCTGCTCCCTGCTGGGGAAATAATCTCCCAGAGATGGGAAGAGTCTGGACAGTGAAAGGGATAAGATGAGGAGGAGAGCTAGGGAATCTTCCCAGGAATCACACAGGGCAGAAGACCCTTCCCACTTTGGTCAAATAAAGAGAAGCACAGGCCAGTTGGAGATGGTGGCAAGGATGGAGGCTGCTGGAAGTACCCTGAGGGAAGCACTGATCATGTGGGAAGTTCTGGGATTTTCCAAGCATAGCCAAAGGTAGTCAAAGAATCATTTTAGAAAAAATAATGACAAGAACCTTTCCTCTCTATCAGCTGCCCGAGGTGATGCCGGCCCAGGAACTCCACCTCGCCTTGGGGAGCTATGGGTGACAGACACCACCCCAGAGTCACTGCGCCTCTCCTGGACGGTCCCTGAGGGCCACTTTGACTCTTTTGTGGTCCAGTACAAGAACAGGGATGGGCCCCAGGTGGTGCCTGTGGAGGGCCACGAGCGCTCAGCCACCATCGCCCCTCTAGATGCCGGCCGCAAGTACAGATTCCTTCTGTATGGCCTCTTAGGCAAGAAGCGCCTTGGCCCCCTCACTGCTGACGGCACCACAGGTGAGGGGCATCCCCTGCAGAGCCCTGCTCCTCTGAGGCACAGGGCAGCAGGCAGTCACTTGGACAGCTGCCACTACCAATTATTTGACCCCAGCTGCTTGGTCTCAGAGCCACCTCCCCTGTCCCCTTGCACAAGCCCTTAGCACCAGCCCTGCAGGATTCATCCCTTACAAAGCCCTGTCTCTAGACCTCCTTCTTGCCCTTGGAGGTCACCAGCCTTCTAGAAACAGATCAGTCATTTCTTCTCCATTTCTCCATCTCAGAGAGCCTGAGTTCTGTGGACCATACTAGAACAAAACCCCAACTGGGGGAGGAGCTCCAGGTGACCAGCGTGACCTCTGACTCCGTGGGCCTCTCATGGACAGTCCCTGAGGGGCAGTTTGACTCCTTTGTGGTCCAGTACAAAGTCAGGGATGGGCAGCCCCAGGTGGTGCCTGTGGACGGCAGCCTCAGGGAGGTCAGCATCTCAGGCCTGGACCCTGACCGCAGGTATAAGCTGCTCCTCTACGGGCTGCACAACAGCAAACGTGTGGGTCCCCTCTCTGCCATCGCCACCACTGGTAAGTGTGTGTTGACTAGAACACCCTGTGCCTCTTTTCTGCCTGGCTCTCCTGGTCCCACTGAGCCGTAAGGTCCTTGAGCTTTCTGTTTTCCTTCTTTTGGGAAAAGGGACCAACTTTACTGAGGCATAATTTACACAGTGTCATTGAGTTTTGGCAAATGTGTAAGTCATGAAACCATTGCCACGAGGGAGATATAAAACATTTGTATCCACCCAAATTTCCTTGTACCCTTTTGCAGTCAGCTTCCCCACTCCCAGCCCCTGGCATCCATTGATGTACTTTCTGTCATTTTAGTTTTGCCTTTTTGCATTTCATTTAACAGAATCATAGCACGTGGTATCTTGGGTTTGGATTCTCATGTTTTGCATAATGCTTTTGAATTCAGCCACATGTATCAAAAGTTGACTCTTTCATTGTCGACCTCCTGCTTTCACTTCCTTCCTTCACACCCTCCTCTTGAGAGTTAATTCGGTGGCAGAGCAGTTACCCATCTCTCCCTGTCTCTCTGAACCAGCCCCTAGGGAAAAAATTGAAGCTGAGACCCCTGCCCCAACCCCTCCGGCAGCTGAGCCCCACCTGGGGGAACTAATGGTGGAAGAGGCCACTCCTCACAGCCTGCATCTCTCCTGGATGGTGACCGAGGGAGAATTTGACTCCTTTGAGGTCCAGTATGCAGATAGAGATGGTCAACTCCAAGTGGTCAGTACTGGAGGAGACCAGAGTAACATCATCCTCACTGGCCTGGAATCAGACCACAGATATCTGGTGACCCTATATGGCTTCCATGATGGGCAGCAGGTGGATTCTGCCCATATAGAAGCCATGACAGGTGAGTAAGAGGAACTCTGCCACTCTGCTCCCTTCCAGATAGCTAGGAGGGTCCAAAGGAGAGTAAAGGCCTTGCAAACATGGCCTCTCTCTCAAGCCTTCTCTCTCTTCATATTCAGTGCCTCGGGAGGAAGAGGATGAGCCATCAGAAGCACCCACCACCGAGCCTCCTCTCAGGCCACGCCTTGGGGAGCTGATGGTGACAGATGCCACTGCTGACTCCCTGAGCCTCTCCTGGACAGTCCCTGAAGGACAGTTTGACCACTTCCTGGTTCAGTACAAGAACGGGGATGGGCAGCCCAAGGTGGTGCGGGTGCCAGGACATGAGGATGAGGTCACCATCTCAGGACTGGAGCCAGACCACAAGTACAAGATGCACCTGTATGGCTTCCACAGTGGCCAGCGCACAGGCCCCATCTCTGCCATCGGGGTGACAAGTGAGTGGATGCTGGGAGCCACAAGGTGGGAGGTTGACTCTTAACTCTTGGGTAACAACTGAGCAGGGAACAGTGGCAGGGGCTGGTCAGTAACCTCAGACCTGCTTGTGGCTGAGGCTGTGGCCCCTTTGTGCCTCCCTGGGGTTGACCTCTGTCTCCTTCTGGAAAGGGAAGGGCCACAGGGACCTGTGCTGTGCTGGGGGCTGCCCCCAGTTCCACACAGCTGACCTGGAGCTTGGGCATGCTTGTCAGCTGTCAGCTGAGCAGGGCCTCCCAGCCTCAAGGATGAACTTGGGCTTATCTGAACTGAACTCAGTACCCCCAGTGGTGGCCATGGCTTCTCCCATCTTCTCCCCAAGACCTGAGCACATCTCCTAGAGAGGCTGCCTCACCCTCTCTGTCTCTTCTTCTCAGCTGCAGAGGAAGAGACCCCCAGCCCCACGGAGGTGGAGGAGACCCCCAGCCCCACAGAACCCAGCACAGAAGCCCCTGAGGAGCCACTCCTGGGGGAGCTGACAGTGACAGGCTCCTCCCCTGACTCCCTGAGCCTCTCCTGGACTGTGCCCCAGGGCCACTTTGACTCCTTCACCATCCAGTACAAGGACCGGGATGGGCGGCCTCAGGTGGTGCGTGTTGGGGGAGAGGAGAGAGAGGCCACCGTGGGGGACCTGGAGCCTGGCCGCAAGTACAAGATGCACCTGTATGGGCTCCGCCAGGGCCGCCGTGTGGGCCCCGTGTCTACTCTGGGTGTGACCGGTAAGTGAAGGTTAAGGGGCCTCTAGGTTGGATCTCAGAGAAGTGGAGTCTCCAGTGTTTCCTCTGCTGAAGACCCAGGTCCCCAGAGCCCCTAGGCCCTCACCCCATCCTGTAGTACCTTGAGACAGATGTGTGATCTGCGGGGCAGGGGGAGCCAGTCAGATCTATCTGGGCAAGTCCTGGAGACTGAGGCCTCTAAGGCAGCAATTCACTGCCTATTCGTGGCTCTCTGCTTTCCCCAGGGAATTCTAGAGAGATTTCTTTTAGTGGGATTGGGGCAGATTCCATGAAATATTAATTTATTCCTTTAACATAAAAACAAAGCAAAATTTCAATCCTATATGCACTGAGAAAGAATAATATAATGACCTCTGGCTTATTCATCACTCTGCTTCACCCAAGTGTCAACTCCTGGCCAGTCTGACTCAGTTTTGTCCCACCCCCCACCCTCTCTCACTAGAATGTTCTTTATTAATGATTTTTTCACTATAAAATTTTATGTGCCATAAAATTCACCTGTTTTAAGTGTGCAGCTTATCCATTTTGGTACATTTACCTAGTTTGCAACGACCACCACAGTAGTCTATTTTCAGAACTTTCCCATCATCACAAAAAGAATCTTTAGCTTCAGATCTGTTCCTTTCCCCAGCTCTACTCCCCCACTTATCTGTCTGACTCAGGAGATTTGCCTTTTCTGGAATTATACTAATACAATTACACAATTCATGTTCTTTTGGGTTTGGCTTCTTTCACTGAGCTTGATTTTTTGAGGTTTATCCATGTTGTAGCACATAGCAGAATTTCATTTTTTTAATGGGTAATAGTATTCCATTGTATGGATATACTTCTGCAGGTATATCTTGGACACGCTATATTTTCAATAAATATTTAAACATATCTTTCTTTTTTAAAAGGCTATTTTTATAGGCTGGTAGAATAGATCAGTGATTGAGTGCTAGCCTAGCATGTGCAAGGACCTGGGTTCAATTTTCAGCATAGCAAAAGGAAACAAACAAACAAACAAAAAAGACAGTTTTTAAAAAATATCCACAATATAATTACCATACTTTTAAAAACCATAATAATCATTCTTTACTATGGTCAAGAATCCAGATAGTGCTGTGTTTTGGAATTTATTGCTGGAATCAGGTCCTAGGAAGAACATTGAAATCAAAAGAATTGGAATTTTGAATAGAGTAGTCAAGGAAGGCCTCCAAAAGGAGGTGATGTTTGAGCAAAGATTTAAAGGAAGTGTGGGCATGAGCCATCCGGATATCTGGAAAAAGTGTTCAGGAGAAGTGAATAGTCAGCGCAAAGGCCCTGAGGTAGTAGGCTGCCTGGCATGTTTGGGGACTGTAAAGAGACCACAGAAAGACTAATGATCGTAATCAGAAATAGATTCTAAGGCCAGAGCCAGTCCACGTTCTGACCTGGATCAAGAAAGCTGAGCCTTCAGCACTTCTTCCAGCAACAGGAAAGATTCTGTTTAAATCTCTAGCCCCTGAAGAGGAGCCCCCTGATGCCCCTCCTCTGAAGCCACGCCTGGGGGAGCTGACTGTGACAGATGCCACTTCCGATACCCTGAGCCTCTCCTGGACAGTCCCTGAAGGACAGTTTGACCACTTCCTGCTCCAGTACAAGAATGGGGATGGGCAGCCCAAGGCTGTGCGGGTGCCAGGACACGAAGGCAGTGTAACAGTCTCAGGCCTAGAACCACACCATAAATACAAGATGCACCTGTATGGCTTCCACGGTGGCCAGCGCATGGGCCCTGTCTCTGCTGTCGGTTCAACTGGTGAGTGGCCAGAAGAACATGGCCCCTGCCCCACGTTGGACCTAGTTTTCCTTTTATTGTCAGTATTTGAGGTGTTTATCATTTTTTGTTTTTGTTGTTGTTATTGGTTGTTTTGTTTTATTTTGTTTTGTTTTTTCATATTGGAGATTGAATCCAGGGGCACTTAACTACTAAGCCACATCCCCAGCCCTTTTTGTATTTATTTAGAGACAGGGTCTTACTAAGTTGTTTAGGGCCTCACTAAGTTCCTGAGGCTGGCTTTGAACTTATGATCCTCCTACCTCAGCCTCCTGAGTTGCTGGATTTCAGGTGTGCGTTACCATGCCCCACTTGGGTATATTTATTTCATTTTTCCCTGAGACTGAGTCTCCTGATCTCCTAGGAGTGGTTCCGCTCTTGTTCACTCCAAACATTTAATGTTGCCTCAGCTCTCTTACCCTCTGCGCAGGGGTGTTTTGGGTCCTTGACGAGGCAAGGCACCATGGAAATTACGGATTCAGGCACGGCTGGGGTTGACCTTAACCTCAGCCCATTGAACCTCAAAAGAATCATTCAGCCTCTCTGTGCTTCCCTTTACTCATCTTCAAAGAAGGAGTAGCCACCCATGTCTTAAAGGGCAGGTGGGGTGACTGGGCTCACACAGTGGGAAAGGTAACTGTGGACTTCCCCATTGGAGATAATTAGTTCTTCCAATTTTTTTTTTTTTTTTTTTTTTTTTTTGCGGTGCTGGGGAATCGAACACAGGGCCTCGTGCTTACAAGGCAAGCACTCTGCCGACTGAGCTATCTCCCCAGCCCGATAATTAGTTCTTTAAAGCTCCTTAGGACAAATCATCATAGTTACCATCGATTTCAGTAGGGAAAATTATATATGTTCCGCAAGCCCCCAAATTATACCACTTATGCTGAACCAACACTGAATCCTGTTAATACGAATACCATTGCTTTACTAGTTAATATTAGTCACATGTGCAACTTAACAAGGCATTTTCCTGTAACCTGTCACTCTGTAACATGGCCACTGATACTCTTATTAGGACTCATGTCACTGCTGCCCCCAGAGGCTTAAGAGCCTTTCCCAAACAGCACAAATGAACGTGGTAATTTTTTTTTTTTTTTTTTTTTGCAGTACTGGGGATTGAACCCAGGGTCTTGTGCTTTTGGGGCAAGCACTCTACCAACTGAGCTATATCCCCAGCCCTTGAACGTGGTAATTTTGTGATTCAATTCTCAAGGCAGATGAAACCCTATAAGAACAGAAAAGATTAATAAAATCAAAGCACATAATTTCACCCAGGTCCAAAAAGCCGGAGTGGAATATTTGCCCTAAGTTAGCAGAGATCCCCTGCAAGGCCTGGAAAATACCTGATTGCAAAAATGACCTCAGTCATCTCATCTCTTTACCCTCAGTGGTGAAATCAAAATTGACTTCTAAAAATGCTTGGGAAAATATTCTAAACCAGAAGGAAAACACTTGTGGAATAAGAGTCCCAATCCCAAGAGGCGTAGCTCCCAATATAATTTCCCTGTAATGTTTGGATTTGTTATAAAATGTATCTATCACACAAAACAGATGGGATTTGGCAGCTCCTAAGAGACTGCATTGCAACTTTGCCACAAGTCCGTGCTTTGTCCTGTGGTAAATGAATATTCAAACCAGGGGACCTATAGAGCTTTGCTAAGAAAAATCCTAAAATCCTCTGGCCAGAAGGAACCCCACCAAATGTGTCCACCCATTCTTTTTCTCATGATCCAGACCCAGAGAAGGATGAAATAACAACCCCAACTCTGACAGAACCACCAACCACGACCCTCGAGCCTTCCATCAACCACACCTTGGGGAGCTGACGGTGACAGATGCCACTGCTGACTCCCTGAGCCTCTCCTGGACAGTCCCTGAAGGACAGTTTGACCACTTCCTGGTTCAGTACAAGAACGGGGATGGGCAGCCCAAGGTGGTGCGGGTGCCAGGACATGAGGATGAGGTCACCATCTCAGGACTGGAGCCAGACCACAAGTACAAGATGCACCTGTATGGCTTCCACAGTGGCCAGCGCACAGGCCCCATCTCTGCCATCGGGGTGACAAGTGAGTGGATGCTGGGAGCCACAAGGTGGGAGGTTGACTCTTAACTCTTGGGTAACAACTGAGCAGGGAACAGTGGCAGGGCTGGTCAGTAACCTCAGACCTGCTTGTGGCTGAGGCTGTGGCCCCTTTGTGCCTCCCTGGGGTTGACCTCTGTCTCCTTCTGGAAAGGGAAGGGCCACAGGGACCTGTGCTGTGCTGGGGGCTGCCCCCAGTTCCACACAGCTGACCTGGAGCTTGGGCATGCTTGTCAGCTGTCAGCTGAGCAGGGCCTCCCAGCCTCAAGGATGAACTTGGGCTTGTCTGAACTGAACTCAGTACCCCCAGTGGTGGCCATGGCTTCTCCCTCCTCCCCAAGACCTGAGCACATCTCCTAGAGAGGCTGCCTCACCCTCTCTGTCTCTTCTTCTCAGCTGCGGAGGAAGAGACCCCCAGCCCCACGGAGGTGGAGGAGACCCCCAGCCCCACAGAGCCCAGCACAGAAGCCCCTGAGGAGCCACTCCTGGGGGAGCTGACAGTGACAGGCTCCTCCCCTGACTCCCTGAGCTTCTCCTGGACTGTGCCCCAGGGCCACTTTGACTCCTTCACCATCCAGTACAAGGACAGGGATGGGCGGCCTCAGGTGGTGCGTGTTGGGGGAGAGGAGAGAGAGGCCACCGTGGGGGACCTGGAGCCTGGCCGCAAGTACAAGATGCACCTGTATGGGCTCCGCCAGGGCCGCCGTGTGGGTCCTGTGTCTACTCTGGGTGTGACTGGTGAGTAGGACCTGGAGACTTAGTGGTTATCTTTCTTTCCCTGTGGATATCTGGTTGATTGTTGTATTTTTTTTCACCAACCCCTGTGGATTGGGGCCTTGGCTACCCTTTCCCTCTCTTCGTGATCCCTGTCCATGTCCTGTGCCTATTGGTTTGACTTTTTCTCACTTTCAACCTTTTTCCCACTCTGTTGTGGGCTGTCTGTGATGGGCAGCCACTGGCTACCTCCAACAGTGAAATATGTCAGGCACAGGCCAAAATTCTGGATTTACCAGAATTTTCTTTTCTTCCATCTTAATTATGGGCTTCTTTGTTATAACTACATATATACACACGCACAAAAGAAATAACCTAACATCAAGCCACATTGGGATGACTGAATAACTTAGGGAATAACTTTAAAATGAGCTATTATACTGCCATTGAAAATGTTTTACATAAAACAATGACTTTATTATGTTCCATTGAAAACACTGAGCCCCATATTTTTGTAAAGATGCTAATCACAGCTATTTGAAAATAGCAGGCATGGCAAGAAGACTGGGAAGAAACACATCCCACGGGTGCATGATTGTTAGACAGAATGGAGTGTTCCAGCATGTTTTATTTTTCTGTTTATTCTTTTCTGCATTGTCAAATTTTCTTAAATGAGAAGCATCTCTTTTTTGTTTTCTCCAGGCATTTCTTTTATAATCAGAGAAAAGCAGAAAAATAACAACATCTTATTCTTACACTCCATCTGTCTTCTTTCCTGTCACTCTGGAAACTTACTTCATTTCTAATAACAAAGTTAAATTCACTAGTCCACAAGAAACTGAGGAACAGATCACAAGGTGAATTGAAATCCCACAGTGCATCTGGTTGCCTTTTCTGAGTCATTCTCAGCCGGATTCTGATGCCTGCCTCAGAGTATTTCTTAAGAGTCCCCCAGATGTGAAAGGCCCCACCCTCTGAGAGTCATCTTGTGGGGAGCAGGTGGCTGTCTTTTTGCCCCAGAGCTGTGGTTTGTGAGATGTACTCCTGTGTCCTGGCGATTATCCAAATGGAGAAATTCTTCTTACTCGGGCTCCCTGCCCATGGGGATAGGCCTTGTTCCTATGCATGTGTTCAGCAGATCATCTGTGTGTGGGGGGGCGCAAGGAGAACAGGGGAGTCATTGGAAGATGAACATCAGAAAAATTTGCACCCTGAGTCTAAGCTGTTAATTCTCATGCATCATTTAGTTTGTGTTTTCTTATCCCCTATCATGGCAAATCACAGCATCCCCTAGGAAGAGGGAGCAGTGTAAGGGGTCCATGTCCCCTGCCTTCCTGTCCATCTGATTTGCTCTCCATTCCCACCCACTTCTTGACTATTATTGTTCATAATACAGAATTTCTTTTTTATCTTTTTTCACTTATTTTTGGACCCAGGAGTGCTTTACCACTGCTGTACATCTCCAGATCTTTTTATTTTTTATTCTGAGACAGAGTCTTGCAAGTTGTTGAGGCCACCCTCCAACTTGAAATCCTCCATCTACAGCCTCCCTAGTTGCTGGAATTATAAGCATGCGTTACCATACCCAGCCAGCCAGAATTTCTTTTTAAGCCCACATTTTGTTGTTGTTGTTGTTGATAGACCTTTATTTTTTATTCATTTACTTATATGTGGAGCTGAGAATCGAACCCAGTGCCTCGCACATGCTAGGCAAGCGCTCTACCACTGAGTCACAACCCCAGCCCCAAGCCCACATTTTTATACTGAAAAGAATTAAAGCATTATGGAAAAATAGAAAAAAAAAACTTCTTAATACCACCTTTTGACCCAGTAACCACTGCAAATAACAATATGACCATTTGCCTAGCATGCACGAGTGCCTACAGACAAACTAAAAACAATGTGCATAACACACATTTCTTTTCTGCATTTTGCACACAGTATGTGTTTTGAAGTTGCAGTCAGAGTATTCATACAAATCTTGTCTCAATTTTTTGTACACAGTTACATTGTAATCATTTACCTGGCTGCTACACAACCTATATTAATCATCATTTTAATGGTTATTTGATGCTTTGTGGTGAAAGCTCTGTAACAAAATTAATCATCTTTTCCAGGTCATTTGGTTTCCTGACACATTTTGCTGCCATGAATAATCCCATTATGAATTCTTCCATGCTATAACTTTTTCCTGCTTTTAATAATTTTCTTAGGACAGATGCCCAGGAATGGGATTATTGGGTCAAAGGAAATGAGCACTCTTTTGGCTCCTGACACCCATGTCCCAGTTGCGTTCTGAAAGTTTGTAACCATGCACTCCTGCCAACAGACAGGACAGGCGTAGGGGCTGGCTCAGCCCTCTCCAACCATGAATGACTGGATGGCTAATACCAAAGGCTACCCGAGCCCCTGAGCCTTTGACTTGAGAAACATATCTCCTGGGTGTACTTCACTATCTGTGATGGCGCCAGGGAAGTAAGTCACCTTTAATACTGGTATACCTCAATCTCTTCTTTCAGCCCCACAGAAGGTTGTGGAGGAGACCCCCAGCCCCACGGAGGTGGAGGAGACCCCCAGCCCCACAGAACCCAGCACAGAAGCCCCTGAGGAGCCACTCCTGGGGGAGCTGACAGTGACAGGCTCCTCCCCTGACTCCCTGAGCCTCTCCTGGACTGTGCCCCAGGGCCACTTTGACTCCTTCACCATCCAGTACAAGGACCGGGATGGGCGGCCTCAGGTGGTGCGTGTTGGGGGAGAGGAGAGAGAGGCCACCGTGGGGGACCTGGAGCCTGGCCGCAAGTACAAGATGCACCTGTATGGGCTCCGCCAGGGCCACCGTGTGGGCCCCGTGTCCACTGTTGGCGTGACCGGTGAGTGAGTGTGGGTGGGGCAGGGCAGGGAAGAGCAGCCTAGAAGTCGTTCCCTCTCCACAGCTTCACAAAAACAAAATGTCCCAGCAGCAGTGCTGCTTGTGCATATCTGAATGCCTGTGCATCCGCAGATTTGTGTTCATCGGGTTGGGGCTGGAGCCTGATATTCTGCATTCCTATCAAAGTCCTTGTATTAGTATTAGAACTGGGTGCTGTGGTGCATGGTGCATACCTGTAATCCCAGCTATTCTGTTTTGGAGGCTGAGGCAGGAGGATCACAAGTTCCAGGGTAGCTTGGGCAAATTATCCAGACCCTATCTCAAGATAAAAAACAGAAAAGACTGGGAGATAGCTCAATGACAGAGCTCCCCTGGTATCCATCCCCATTACCAGAAGGAAAAAAAAAAAAACTTTTGTTAGCTTTTTGCTACTATAACAAATACTAGAGATAATCAAGTTACAAAGAGAAAAGATCATTTTGGATGTACTAGTCTACCATCAGTTGGCCCATTGTTTTTAGTTCTGTGGTGGGTCAGCAGATCATGGTGGGAGAGAACGGCCAGTGCAGAACCTCTTACCTCGTGGCCAGGAAGCAAAAAAGAGAAAGGAATGGCTGGGACACCAGTATCCACTTCAAGGGCACACCCAGTGACATGAGGACACTCCACAACCAGGGACCATCTCTTAAAGGTTCTACCATCTCCTAGTGTCACCATCCTGAGGATCAATCCTTTGATATGTGGGCACTTGGGAGCACTCAAGATCTAAACTATCGCAGTGCTCAATGCTGACACTATGGGTCCCAGGTCAGCCCTTGAGTAGCAAAGTTCCTCAAAACAAAGAGATAAGACCCTCTCTTGGAATTTTTGCTGAGAATTCTGCTTGCAGCCCTGATTCCTCTGAGAGGAATCTTGTGGAGATTTTTCTTGGGTCTCTAGTGAAGTGGACTATGGGCCATGAGGAAAGGGAATGTGAACCCAGGGTGTTTTCTTCATTGTACCCCTCAAAACTTCATGGTTCAGGTATCATCAGACTTATGGCTCCAGTAGATCAACAAAGCTGTGGGTGTCAGGATCCAAGTATTGAGGGGGTTGGATGAGACCTTGAGAATGGCGGATTGACAAATTCCTGAGTAATGGGGGAGTAGTGGGGAGACAGCCTGTGAACAAGGAAGTCCAGCAACGAAATGATCTTGTAATAGGGAAGCCTGGAGGATGGGCCAGGACCAGGCAGTGATTCCTAAGCCAACGTGTCCACAAGTAACCAGGAACAGCCAAGACCTGGTGTGAGCTTGGAGGCAGGGAGGACAGTAGGGAGGTTGTAATCCTGGTGAGAGGAGACAGTGCCTCCCCAGATCCCTGAAACTGGAGGACAGGGGAGTAAGGCAGCCAGGAGGAATTGGGAAAGAGACTGGGACACTCTGAGTCTGATGGAAGCTAGGAGAGGGACAGGTCCAGGGCACTCACCAGTTTCTGGCCTGGAGAGGGATGTTCTGAGGCTGTTTGGGAGCAAAGACCTGAGCCAGGTGGACAAGGAGGTGACCAGGAGACCCCAGTGGAGGGAGGCCCAAGGCAAAGTGGCCCAGTGGGCCCTTCTCAGAAGAGGCAGGTGCGAGAAGGAGAAGAAGTTATGTGGGTGTTGGTAGATGGTGGCAGGTGGTGGATGAGGGCTAGGAATGGGGATGTGGAAGGAGCAGGAAGGGACGTGTCCGTGGTGCTGTGGCCAGCTTCACTCAGCTCCTTGGTGCTTTACTTGTTGTAAGTGCTGCTTTGGCTGCCGAATCAAGGACAGAAGAGTTCTCACTCTCCCCGTGTGTGTGTGTGTGTGTGTGTCCTTCCTGCTGCAGAGGATGAAGCAGTGACCACGCAAGTGACACCCACCACCACCCCCGAGCCTGCTCTCAGGCCACGCCTTGGGGAGCTGACGGTGACAGATGCCACTGCTGACTCCCTGAGCCTCTCCTGGACAGTCCCTGAAGGACAGTTTGACCACTTCCTGGTCCAGTACAAGAACGGGGATGGGCAGCCCAAGGTGGTGAGGGTGCCAGGACATGAGGATGAGGTCACCATCTCAGGACTGGAGCCAGACCACAAGTACAAGATGCACCTGTATGGCTTCCACAGTGGCCAGCGCACAGGCCCCATCTCTGCCATCGGGGTGACAAGTGAGTGGATGCTGGGAGCCGCAAGGTGGGAGGTTGACTCTTAACTCTTGGGTAACAACTGAGCAGGGAACAGTGGCAGGGGCTGGTCAGTAACCTCAGACCTGTTTGTGGCTGAGGCTGTGGCCCCTTTGTGCCTCCCTGGGGTTGACCTCTGTTTCCTTCTGGAAAGGGAAGGGCCACAGGGACCTGTGCTGTGCTGGGGGCTGCCCCCAGTTCCACACAGCTGACCTGGAGCTTGGGCATGCTTGTCAGCTGTCAGCTGAGCAGGGCCTCCCAGCCCCAAGGATGAACTTGGGCTTGTCTGAACTGAACTCAGTACCCCCAGTGGTGGCCATGGCTTCTCCCATCTTCTCCCCAAGACCTGAGCACATCTCCTAGAGAGGCTGTCTCACCTTCTCTGTCTCTTCTTCTCAGCTGTGGAGGAAGAGACCCCCAACCCCACGGAGGTGGAGGAGACCCCCAGTCCCACAGAACCCAGCACAGAAGCCCCTGAGGAGCCACTCCTGGGGGAGCTGACAGTGACAGGCTCCTCCCCTGACTCCCTGAGCCTCTCCTGGACTGTGCCCCAGGGCCACTTTGACTCCTTCACCATCCAGTACAAGGACCGGGATGGGCGGCCTCAGGTGGTGCGTGTTGGGGGAGAGGAGAGAGAGGCCACCGTGGGGGACCTGGAGCCTGGCCGCAAGTACAAGATGCACCTGTATGGGCTCCGCCAGGGCCACCGTGTGGGCCCCGTGTCCACTGTTGGCGTGACCGGTGAGTGAGTGTGGGTGGGGCAGGGCAGGGAAGAGCAGCCTAGAAGTCGTTCCCTTCTCCACCAGCTTCACAAAAACAAAATGTCCCAGCAGCAGTGCTGCTTGTGCATATCTGAATGCCTGTGCATCTGCAGATTTGCGTTCATCGGGTTGGGGCTGGAGCCTGATATTTTGCATTCCTATCAAGGTCTGCTGGTACCTGGGTCAGCCCTTGAGTAGCAAAGTTCCTCACAACAGAGGAATGTGACCCTCCCTTGCAATTCATTGCTGAGAATTTTGCTTGCATCCCTGATTCCTCAGAGAAAGTCCATCTCTGAGGAGTTCCTGAGGGTCATGCAGAAAGAAGGAAGTTACTGGGGCACAGCATCTTCTCTGTGCACCTACAAGCTCATTGTGGAATACTAACAGATCTTTTACTCTGTTGACTGTTCATTCCACAATGAATTGCATGCCCTTATCTAGGCACTATGGACTTAGTTCACTCTGATGAATGAATGAATTTATGCTGCTTGTGGTGCAGGATGGAGGTCACTCAGTAAGTGGGTTAAGAAAGAAATTGATTAGGATCTGTGCTTGTGTTAGGTGACTTTTGGAAGAGTAGGAGGCAAAGTTTGGCTCTGAATTTGATGTTGTCAGGAAGAGGGCTTAACTTATCACTGGGAATCTTACCAAGTCTTATCTTGGAAGGTCTCTAGAGGCAGGCCAAAGCTGGGATTGGTAAAGGAGCAACCATCACTCAGATTAGCTGGATGGGTTGTTGGGTCATGTCTGTGGTTTGGAAAATGTTCAGGTTTGTCTTTGGGGAGACATGATTCCAGGCTGCCTCTGTTTTTGAACTATCTTGGTGAAAGATGGCCTTGTTTGATGTGGATGACCCATGAAACTGTCTGCTCAACTGGACCACACAAGACTGAGCTGTGCCAGGCCAGCTTTGAGCAAGCAAGTTCAGCTGGGAGAAGTGGGCAGCTCACATGTTAGAGCTGCTTTTCTCTCTCCCAGAATGAAATTGTGAAAGTGACACATATAAGTTCACATTTTTGCTGGACTCACATTCAGGTGACAGGCAGAAAACCAGCAAGTACAGCAAAGGGGGATGAACCTGAATCAGGCAGGGACTTCTAAGACAGCATGCCCACAGGGACAGCTAAGACCTGAAGCCCATCGGGCATTAGCCTGGCAATAGTTTTAGAAAGTGGGTGTCAGGTTAACGTCCCAACTGGCACAGAGACCAGGAGGCTAGAGAGAGCATGGCACACAAGAAGAAATGAGAGAAATTTGTACTTTGTCTTCTGAGGTGTAGGGATGGTCCTGAGATGTGGGTGGGGAGATAGGAGAAGCTCAGGAAGCCTGAGGTTGCCCAGTTCTGTGCTGAATGTTGGCATCTGATGTGCATGTCCAAAGCTCGGGCCATGTTAAGTATGGCAAGTGCAGGTGTGTCTGGAGTTGGGAAGGTCAGTAGGGAGGTAATAATCCTAGTGAGAAGAGAGAGTGGCCGTCCCAGGGCCCTGCTGCTAGAAGAACTTAGAAAAGAGGCTGGGACACTTTGAGTCTGATGGAAGCTGGGAGAGGGACAGGTCCAGGGCACTCACCAGTTTCTGGCCTGGAGAGGGATGTTCTGAGGCTGTTTGGGAGCAAAGACCTGAGCCAGGTGGACAAGGAGGTGACCAGGAGACCCCAGTGGAGGGAGGCCCAAGGCAAAGTGGCCCAGTGGGCCCTTCTCAGAAGAGAAGGAGAAGAAGTTATGTGGGTGTTGGTAGATGGTGGCAGGTGGTGGATGAGGGCTAGGAATGGGGATGTGGAAGGAGCAGGAAGGGACGTGTCCGTGGTGCTGTGGCCAGCTTCACTCAGCTCCTTGGTGCTTTACTTGTGTAAGTGCTGCTTTGGCTGCCGAATCAAGGACAGAAGAGTTCTCACTCTCCCGTGTGTGTGTGTGTGTGTGTGTCCTTCCTGCTGCAGAGGATGAAGCAGTGACCACGCAAGTGACACCCACCACCACCCCCGAGCCTGCTCTCAGGCCACGCCTTGGGGAGCTGACGGTGACAGATGCCACTGCTGACTCCCTGAGCCTCTCCTGGACAGTCCCTGAAGGACAGTTTGACCACTTCCTGGTCCAGTACAAGAACGGGGATGGGCAGCCCAAGGTGGTGAGGGTGCCAGGACATGAGGATGAGGTCACCATCTCAGGACTGGAGCCAGACCACAAGTACAAGATGCACCTGTATGGCTTCCACAGTGGCCAGCGCACAGGCCCCATCTCTGCCATCGGGGTGACAAGTGAGTGGATGCTGGGAGCCACAAGGTGGGACCCAGTGGGAGGGTGATATTCTTGGGGTGATATCTGAGCAGGGAACAGTTGACGTAGGTAGGGAAGGGCCACAGGGACCTGTGCTGTGCTGGGGGCTGCCCCCAGTTCCACACAGCTGACCTGGAGCTTGGGCATGCTTGTCAGCTGTCAGCTGAGCAGGGCCTCCCAGCCCCAAGGATGAACTTGGGCTTGTCTGAACTGAACTCAGTACCCCAGTGGTGGCCATGGCTTCTCCCATCTTCTCCCCAAGACCTGAGCACATCTCCTAGAGAGGCTGCCTCACCCTCTCTGTCTCTTCTTCTCAGCTGCGGAGGAAGAGACCCCCAGCCCACGGAGGTGGAGGAGACCCCCAGCCCCACAGAACCCAGCACAGAAGCCCCTGAGGAGCCACTCCTGGGGGAGCTGACAGTGACAGGCTCCTCCCCTGACTCCCTGAGCCTCTCCTGGACTGTGCCCCAGGGCCACTTTGACTCCTTCACCATCCAGTACAAGGACAGGGATGGGCGGCCTCAGGTGGTGCGTGTTGGGGGAGAGGAGAGAGAGGCCACCGTGGGGGACCTGGAGCCTGGGCCGCAAAGTACAAGATGCACCTGTATGGGCTCCACCAGGGCCACCGTGTGGGCCCTGCATCTACTGTTGGGGTGACCTGTAAGTAAGGGGCAGACCCTTCCCTCTGGAATCCCCTCTGCTTTTTCTTGTTCCCTGTGGGTATCAACACCTTATCACTGGACCTCTTGGTTTCCATTTTCTTAAATGTTACTAATGATGCTGCTTGTTCTTGAGTATTATTTATCACTCATTTGTAGTGAGAAGGACATGTATTCCATGCCCGGTCCATTGTGGCTTTCCTCCTCCCACTGTTATCCAGAACATCTAAGTCACTCAATTCCTCATTAGTTGCACCTCAGGTTCCCTGACTGGATAATTTAGTGACTCGGCTGCATAGATTTGAATCTGCCTCCAACTGTAATGACTGTGATTTTGCAAGCATTTCTTAACCCCTGTGGCCTCAGATCCTGCAGCACAGGTGTGATGATTTAATTAGCACCTTTGTTGGGAGTTAGGTGCACTACTGGGTGTCAGCTGCTTACAGCAAAGCCTGGGACACAGAGAGTGCTTAGAAGAGGTAATGGGAAAGATCCCTCTCCTTTGAGCAGTTCCTGCCTCTACCCTTCAGCCCTCCTCTGCTCTCTTTCAGCCTCCCTGCCCACCCAGACTCCCGTGGAGCCCCACCTGGGGGAACTGGTTGTGGCAGCTGTGACCTTAGACAGTGTGCACCTCTCATGGACCGTGGCCCAGGGCCCCTTTGACTCCTTCCTGATCCAGTACAAGGATGCACAGGGACAGCTCCAGGCAGTGCCCTTGAGCAGAGACCTCCGTGAGGTCACCGTCTCAGGTCTGGACCCAGCCCGCAAGTACAAGTTCTTGCTCTTTGGACTCCAGGATGGAAAGCGCCATGGCCCAGTCTCTGTGGATACCAAGACCCGTGAGTGGAAGACAGAGTCCACCCATGTCCCTGGAGCTCCTGGCCAGCTCCGCCCCCTTGTGGTGACTGTTGGGATTTTATATTTCTGTGCCCCACATTCAAGTCCTTAGGACCTCAGGACCCATTTATTTACCAGGTTTACTGAAATCCAGACCCTAAGTTTCCCTTTTCTCTCCACTCCCATCCTTATCCCTACCCTCCCTACATGCCATTCCAGGAGACCCTTGGTTTCTCTACTGGCCTTTTTTTTTTTTTTTTTTTGCGGTGCTTTTAGCTCTAGTCCTGGCCCATCCCCCTGCCCCCACATGCCCCAGGACCACAGAGGGCAGCACACAGGACCACAGAGGGTAGCACACACACAACACACCCAGCAGTCTCTTTGATTCCACCTCTGTGGCCATCACTCTCCATGCAGCTCCCTCTCTTTTCCAGTCCCAGACAGGAAACCCTTTCCCCGCCTGGGAGAGCTGACAGTGACAGACGTGACCCCTGACTCCATGGGCCTCTCATGGACAGTCCCTGAGGGCGAATTTGACTCCTTTGTGGTCCAGTACAAGGACAGGGATGGGCAGCCCCAGGTGATTCCCGTGGCAGCAGACCAGCGTAAGGTCACTGTTCCAAGCCTGGAGCCAAATAGGAAATACAAGTTTCTGCTGTACGGCCTGGCAGGCAGGAAGCGGCTGGGCCCCATCTCTGCTGATGGCACCACTGGTAAGCCCCTGACCTGCCTCCTGTGCTTCCCAAAGCTGCCTCTTATCTGAGCACCCAGCATGGCCTTCCTGGGAAATGTGTTCTCTCTTCAGCCTGGGCATAGCAGCCATAACACCAAACTAAGTCCCTACTGTGTGCTAGACACAATTGTGAGCATTTCATGTGCACTATTTCCTTCATTCACTGACTGCTGCTGATGGATTAAGAACTAGGCTTTGAGAAGACCTGTGTCCAGAATTAAAACCCCAGCCAGACTACCAACTGGGTGGCATGGACCTTGGCTTCCTCACCTGCATGATGGTGATGAATAATCCCCCACAGGCACTCAGTTTGCCCATCCTTCTCCTTCCATCCCAATCCTGAGGCAAGAAGTGGAAAGTAAGGGAGGGCTTGGCTGCAAAAAGACTGGAAAAATCTAGTATCCTTGAGCTCATGACTCAGCCCCCTGAGAAAGGGGTGGAGTGGGTCATTGACCCTTACCCATTCCCAGGACCATGAGTCACCCTGGCCGGCCAGCCAGTCAGGGCCTGGGGCCCCAGACTCCATTATTTATTTATTTATTTGAGGTACTGGGGATTGAACTCAGTGGCATTCAACCACAGAGCCACATCCCCAGCTCTATTTGCATTTTATTTAGAGACAGGGTCTCATTGAGTCACTTAGAGCCTCACTGTTGCTGAGGCTGGCTTTGAACTCATGAACCTCCTGCCTCATCTTCCTGAGCCACTGAGATTACAGGCCTGCACCACCTCGCCCAGCCAGACTCTATTATTCTTTACCCCTAAACTCTCACCTAGGGACTGCATATAGGTTCCTCTTACCTCTATCTGTCAACAGCCATCTCCATGTGGGCAAGTCTCCTCTGCTCCGTTCTTTGTTCTCCAGCTCTGCCCCACCCCAGCTGCCCTAGTCCAATAGGGTTAGTTTGGGGTTGGGGAAGCATCCAGGCTGATGGCCATGACAGGGAGTAATGCTGGGCAATGATAGAATTTATGAGGTGGCTGGCTGCCCAGCCCAGCTCTCCCATGTTTGGGTATTTATCCAACAACCCAGATACCCTCTGGGAGTCTCTCAGCTTCTGACCACAGCCCTGCTCATAGGGCTAGAGGTCAGAGGAAATTAAGGTCCTCTCTGCACCCCCAACCACCCTTCCTCTGGTGAGATGATCTTTTTATGTTTACTGTCCCCTTGACCACAGCAGGAAGAGAACAGAGATGGGGAGAGGGGTGGGCAGTGGCCTCCAGAGGGGACAGGGCTGCTGTCCCTCATCTGCAGAGCAGTACTGTCTGACCTCAGGGGCTATCCCATGGATCACTTGGGGACCCTTCAAAGACCCATTATGCCTCCCAGAAGTTGCCAGGACTGGGGTCAGACAGCTCTTGACTAGGATTCTCGCATATGCTCGCTCACAGCTCCACTGGAAAAGACAACGGCAGCCCCACCCACTCCTGGGGAGCTAGCAGTGACTGAGGATACCTCTGACTCCCTGCACTTGTCATGGACTGGGGCCCAGGGCCCCTTTGACTCCTTCCTAGTCCAGTACAGGGCCACAATGGGCAGACCCAGGCAGTGCCTGTGGCCGCCAGACCAGCTTAAAGTCCCATAGAGGGCCTGAGCCTGGCAGAAATACAAATTTCTGCTCTATGGGCTGGCTGGAGGAAAGCGCCTGGGCCCAGTCTCCGTCCTGGGAATGACAGGTGAGGCTGTGAGGCTGTCTTACTTGGCACTAGAAGTAGCTTGCTTGCCCCTTTGTGCAAAAGATTGACAGGAGTGGACAGGTGGGAGAGAGGGACCCTTGGCCAGGGCCCAAGGGAAAGGAAGAGTTTGCCACTAAGTCAGGTTACCATTGATTACGGAGTTGGACAAAATTGGAGCCAGGACAGGTGAGAAGAAAAGGCCCTGGTGGTGGTTCCCTTACCTCCTGACCCCATTTTTTGCTCCATCATGTGGCTGCTCCCTACTACCATGTTGGGGTATCTATTACCTCCAGACTGGGGCAAACTTCCCTGCCATGGATGAGGTAGGATCAGTTCCTCAAATGGAAAATCACTGGAAAACACAACAGATGAGGTACACAGAAGTCAGTGGATGTGGCTGCATTTGTGGAACAGGTTCCTCTTCCAGAGATCCCTGACACATCCACCTCAGATCTACCAGGATAGAGGCAGCTGGTGTCTGGCCCATCACATTCACCAGCCTGTTCCACCTTCAGCTGTTCTCAGAAAGAATACCATGTGCCCCAAGCCCCAAGACCCATGAATGCCAGGCAGTCAGTACAGAGTGAAGCCTGTGCAGACATTTAAAGGAGGGGCTGCCTGGATTGAGTAGGAAAGGGGAAAACAAGTACTTGATCCAGACCAGTAAAGGATACCAGGAAAGCAAATGAGGTCACAGCAGCTTTCCAATCAGGGACCAAGCCTCTGCGGTGGCAGGAAACAATTCCAAAGCAGGAATATGTCAGATTGAAGAGATGGAAAGTCCTAGAAGAACTTAGCCCCTCTCTTCTCTCTACCTGACAGCCTCGCCAGAATCTATAAAGTCCCCACCCCAGCCTTGGGCCAGCAAGATGGAAAAAGCAGGGCCCCATGGCACCTCCACTTAACTTCTACTCTGGCCTCCCCCACACAGCCCCAGAAGAGGACACACCAGCCCCTGAGCCCTCTGAAGCACCGCATCTAGGGGTGCTGACTGTGACCGAGGCAACCCCAGACTCACTACGCCTGTCGTGGAGTGTGGCCCAGGGCCCCTTTGACTCCTTCGTGGTCCAGTATCTGGATACAGATGGGCAGCCCCAGGCTCTGCTTGTGGATGGTGATCGGAACAAGGTCCTCATCTCAGGCCTGGAGCCCAACACCTCCTACCAGTTCTCCCTCTATGGCCTCTATGAAGGGACGCGTCGGGGGCCCATCTCCACAGAGGGCACCACAGGTGGGGCCAGGCCTGGGCTGAGCTGGGTAAGGGAGCCCCCCAGAAATGGGGATCACTTGAGGGCTCGAGGTGGTGCCCAGGAGAAGGCAGGACTAGTGGACTCTGGGCAGCCCTTGTCTCTGCTCCCACCTGCAGCCACTGTGGATCCTTCCTGTGGCTGCAAGTCCTTTACCAGCTCTACTGTTGACAGGGAAATATGGCCAGGGCAGGATAGCAGAAGGCCACCAGGCTGGTGTGTATCTGTCACCAAAACTTTCTCTCCCATCCATTCCTCCCAGGGCCAGCTCCTGCTGGTCTGACCCCAGGAGACCCAGGACCCCGCCTGTCCCATCTGTCAGTGACTGATGTGACCACCAGTTCACTTCGCCTCAACTGGGAGGCCCCACTTGGAGCCTTTGATTCCTTCCTACTCCGCTTTGGGGTACCATCACCAAGCACCCTGGAGCCACATCCACGTCCTCTGCTGCAACGAGAGTTGATGGTGCCAGGGACGAGGCGCTCAGCGGTGCTCCGAGACCTGCGCCCTGGGACTCTGTACAGCCTTACTCTATATGGGCTGCGAGGGCCTCACAAGGCAGACAGCATCCAAGGCACCGCCCGGACCCTCAGCCCAAGTAAGGCCCCATGTTGGGCACTCACTAAAGTGGGCCTTAGTACTTTACAGAGTAGGATCTGGTACCTCAGCCAGAGAAGGACTGGGGAGTGGGTAGGGAGCTTGGAGGAATCTAGAGAGCGATTCCATTCCTAAGGAAAGGTGTGGTGGTCGCTTCTGAAGGAGGGGGCTCAGGAGAAAGGGCAGGACCCTCTCTGCCCCTGCCCTCATCATAGTTCCCACTTCCATTCTCAGTTCTGGAGAGTCCACGTGATCTCCTATTCAGTGAAATTGGAGAGACCTCAGCCAAGGTCAGCTGGGTGCCACCACCATCCAGGGTGGACAGCTTCAAAGTTTCCTACCAGCTGGCGGATGGAGGTAACGCCTTTTTGCCCATGTCCTCATCTGCTCTCTCATCTCTCCTGCCCCTGCACTCTGTCCACACCCAGTTGCCTTCTAGTTCCCTGGGTAACCTCCCAGCCCCCATGTTTTCAGGGGAGCCAGAGAGTGTGCAGGTGGATGGCCGGGCCCAGACCCAGAAACTTCAGGGGCTGATCCCAGGTGCTCGCTACGAGGTGACTGTGGTCTCTGTGCGCGGCTTTGAGGAGAGTGAGCCTCTCACAGGCTTCCTCACCACGGGTGAGAGGGACTGGGCCAGGGCAGCAGGTGGGGGAAGAGAAAATGAGGGTGTGGGTGGGAGCTTGGAATGAACCCAATGGGAAGGGAGGAGAGGCACTGGAGCTCCACTGTGGACGAGCGAGTGGCCAGTGGAGTCTGGGAAGAGCGGAGGCTTAGGAGTAGGGAGAGCGGTGGGGACCACTCTGAGCCCCTCCCCTCTCCCAGTTCCTGATGGCCCCACTGAGCTGCGTGCACTGAACTTGACTGAGGGATCCACTCTGCTGCACTGGAAGCCCCCCCAGAACCCTGTGGACACATACAACGTCCAGGTCACAGCCCCAGGGGGTGAGCAGGGCTGAGAACTCCCTCTGCATGGAATTGTTCAGGGTGAGGGCAGCAGGGTGCAGCATGGAGTGGCAGGAGCTGACACCTACCCCCATTCCAGCCCCATCTCTGCAGGACTCCGCCCCGGGCAGTGCTGTGGATTACCCGCTGCGTGACCTGGTACTCCACACCAACTACACTGCCACTGTGCGCGGCCTCCGGGGACCCAACTTCACCTCCCCAGCCAGCATCACCTTCACCACAGGTATAGCCAGGGTGTGTGGAGTGGGTAAGGAAGAGGTGCAGGGGAACCAGGTGGGCCTCATCCCCATTATCTCTTCCCACCTTCCCCCCCCAGGGTTGAAGGCCCCCCTGGACTTGGAAACCAAGGAAGTGACTCCCCGAACAGCACTGCTTACTTGGACTGAGCCCCAAGTCCTGCCCACAGGCTACCTGCTCAGCTTTGACACCCCTGGTGGACAGACTCAGGTGCCCACACCTCTGCCCTATTGGCTACCTCCCCTCCCTGGGTTGATGCTGGCTCTGGCTCCCCCAGGAGGTCTCCTCCTCGCCTGACCTGTGTCTTGTCTGTCCCACAGGAGATCCTGCTCCCAGCAGGTGTCACCTCTCACCGGCTCCTCGGCCTCTTCCCCTCTACCCACTACAGTGCCCGGCTCCAGGCCGTGTGGGACAAAAGCCTCACACCACCAGTGTCCACCTCTTTCACCACTGGTACCCAGTGCTAGGGCCCGAGCTGGGGTGGGCTACAGGGTCTAAGGTTTGGAAAATGGACAGGCTTCTCACCCTCTTCTCCTCAGGTGGACTGCGGATCCCCTTCCCCAGGGACTGTGGGGAGGAGATGCAGAACGGGCCCAGCACCTCGAGGACCACCACCATCTTCCTCAATGGCAATCGCGAGCGGCCCCTGAATGTGTTTTGTGACATGGAGACTGATGGGGGCGGCTGGCTGGTGGGTGGCAGCAAGAGCCCAGGGATCTGTGTAGGGCAGAGGTTGTTGCCCCTGAAGCCAGAGGCTGATGCTGTTCCCATCTGCCCCCTAGGTGTTCCAGCGCCGCATGGATGGACAGACAGACTTCTGGAGGGACTGGGAGGATTATGCTCATGGCTTTGGGAACATCTCCAGGGAGTTCTGGCTGGGTCAGTACCTCAGGGATTGGGGAACTAGGGAGGGAATGAAGTCCCTGTGGACCCCAGGAGTCTGATGAAGCACCCACCCCTACCCCCAGGCAATGAGGCCCTGCACAGCCTGACACAGGCCGGGGACTACTCCATGCGTGTGGACCTGCGGGCTGGGGATGAGGCTGTGTTTGCCCAGTATGACTCCTTCCGAGTAGGATCGGCTGCTGAGAACTACCGCCTCCACCTGGAGGGCTACCATGGCACCGCAGGTAAGAATGGGCCCAGGACTGGGAAAGGGAGTGGGAAGAAAGGACCTCACCACTCCTTCCTGTGCCCTGCCCAGGAGACTCCATGAGCTACCACAGCGGCAGTGTCTTTTCCGCCCGTGATCGAGACCCCAACAATTTGCTCATCTCCTGTGCTGTCTCCTACCGTGGGGCATGGTGGTACAGGAACTGCCACTATGCCAACCTCAATGGGCTCTACGGGAGCACGGTGGACCACCAGGTGAGAGGTTGGGGAGGCAGCAGGGCTGCAGTGACTGGGGCTTGGTCGCTTGGGTGATGCCCAGGATGTGACAGAGTTGCTCATGCCTCAGGGCCCCATCTGTGAAATGGGATAATAATGTCAGCCTTGCTGTGTTATCCCAGGAAGATGATTTATTGGGTGAAAAATGTCAACTCAGGATTAAACGTCAGTCCTGTGAAGCCGAGGGTTGCAGTGGGAGCAGGGGGGTGGGTGGGGTGTGGGGGAGAGTGGATAGATCTCTGATAATCACTTCCTAAAGGGGCAGGATAGGGACAGATGAGATGTCCAGATTTGACTCTTGACAAACTTTCCCAGGGAGTGAGCTGGTACCACTGGAAGGGCTTCGAGTTCTCCGTGCCCTTTACGGAAATGAAGCTCAGACCAAGAAGCTATCGGTCCCCCGTAGGGGGAGGCTGAGCTGCTGCCCACCTCTCTCACACCCCAGTATGACTGCCGAGCACTGAGGGGTCACACCCAGAGAAGAGCCAGGGATGCCTCCACCTCCCAGCCACCAGAGGAAGTCTTCTCTGCCTGTGATCTCACAGCATCATGTTTACAGGGGGGAGGGGGAGGGGTTTCTATGGGAGCAATAAAGGAGAAACTGAGGCACCTGGCTGGCACTGATCCTGCCCCATCACTGGCACTGGTCATGCCCCGGGACCCCCAGGACCCGGGGCTGCAGGCGGACCTGAAAAGGCTGCATCCAGAGGTTCAGGCTACTGCAGGTCAGGGGCTGCAGAGAGGGCAGGGTGCCCTCAGGCAGCAGTGTGAAGGCCTGGAGCAGGTGGGCCAGCACCACGAAGAGCTCCATGCGTGCCAGCGGTTCCCCCAGGCACACACGTGCCCCACAGCCAAAGGATGTCACTTTGGGATTCTTGCCAGGCTTCAGGAAGCGGTCTGTGAGCCGAGCGGTGGATGGGGTAGGGAGGTTTTTAGCAGCTATGGGCTTGTCCACCTCCTCCTCCACCTCCATCTCCTCCTTCACCTCCATGCCTGGAACCCAGCCCCCACATACCAGGCCAGAACTCCTCTGGTCGCTCCCAGACCATCTCGTCAAGGTTGGCACCTTGGAGGTTAGGGATGACGACTGTATCCTCAGGGATGTCGTAGCCAAAGATGCTGGGGGAAGTTGGAGTTAGAGGCCAACCAGGACCCTGCTCAGGCCTTCCTCACTCATCCCTCACCCTTGGGACTCACCTGCTGGCCCGGGTGGTGCGGTGCGGCAAGGCCAAGGGCACCACAGGCCGAAGGCGCAACACCTCTGCAATGGTGGCATTGAGCAAGGGCAGCCGCATTCGGTCCTTGTATAGGATCTGGGAGCTTGAGGCCCCAGGCCCCAGTTGGAGGTCCAACTCCTTCTGCAGTCGCTGCTGAATCTGTGAGGCAAGGGTAAACCTGGAGTCCAGGGGCCAAGCTCTGCTGCCCACTCACAACTGCCTGGCCTCCAGCCACTCCCTCCAGATACCCAGCTGAGCCATTATGTCCCTTTCAATGAATGTAGCCCCCGCCAGGGTGCAGCACTAAGAGCAGAGTGAGCTGGGTTCTTCTGACCCAGGTTGGGCTTCCAGGAAGGAAGCCTTCTGCCTGCCTCCCAGGGCACACCTCAGGGTGGTGAAGCAAGAAAGCCACAGCCCAGGAGAGGGAGGCCGCCATGGTTTCACTGCCACCAATGACAAGGTCCACCACGGCCATGTGCACGTGCCCTTCAAGGAGTTGTCCAGAGTCACTGTCCTCTCTTGGCCTCCCCAGCTCTTGGAGCATGTAGTCTATCATGTCTTTCCACCGGCCTGTCACCAAACTCTCCTAAAGAAGGTGGGAGAGTGGCTGAGTGCCCAGCTTGGGGAGGGCGGTGTCGGGGCAGCAGACCCAGAGTTGGGCCCAACAGTAACACTGGGGCAGTAGCATCACTGGCTTGGGCCAAGGGGAGCCTCATCCATGTGTCACTCTCACCTTGTGCTGCTTCAGCTGCTGCTCTACAATGTTGTCCCTTTTTTCTATGATCTTCTTCAGCTTCCAGAGCATTGGGTTGGGGAAGAACTGGGCGAGGGCAGAAGGAGAAGCAAGAGTAAGCTAGGAAGGAGGCCTATTCCTCGAGTCCCCACCAAGGGGTGTCTGGACTCCACCTCTGCACCTTGAGGAAGGGAAACAAGTCCACAATTTGGATGGACCAGTGGCTCCAGGCTTTCATCACATCCCTAACACAATTGTGAATGGCATATACCAGGGTGTCATCCTGCCAGGAAAGAAGGAATGCTTTCAGTTCAGGACCAGGGAAGGGTCAGGGAAGGAGTGAGGGGTAGGACGGAGGGGAGGAGAGGGCAACCTTGACCTTTTTTCCAAAGATGAGGCAGCAGATGATGTTACAGGCGAAGAAAGAAAATTCCTTTTGGATGGCCACGGGGCCACTGGCCTGGGCTCTCAGGTGCTGTGGAAGAAGAGCAGGAGCTACTCTGGCAGGCAGGGTGCAAAGGGGCACTGTGGGTGAGGGGAACCTGACCCATGGGAAGGGCTGGGCTGCAGGAGCTCAGCTTCACCTCACAGAACTCCTGGGTCAGTTGCTTCGTCAGGGGCTCCATGGATTCACGGATGCCCAGTAGCAGGGCTGAGCGGACAAGTTTCTTGTGGGCCTTCCAGAGGAGGGAGTAGTCCCCTAGTGACAGGTCTGGATAGTGCTGAGACACCACCTTGTCTGCAGGCGGGATCACAGGGATGGACAGTGGGAACTGACCACAGAAGCCAAGGACCTGAACGCCTGCCTCCCCAGTCCCTTCCTCTCCCCAGGAATGCCCCAGCCCTTACAGGATGGTACCCGGGGTCTACCAGCGAAGTCAGCCCACTTTCTGACCATGGCCTCCTCAATGGCCCTGTTGGAGTTCAGCACCACAACATCTGAGGGAAGCCCAAGCAGGTGTCAGGGAGGGCAGGACCCCACCTAGCCTCCCACATGGGCCAAGGAGGGAGTGAGTTCTCACCCTGCAGCCCTAAGCGGAATCTGTAGACGGGCCCGAGTTTCCGAGTGAGACTGAGCAGATAGATGGGGAGGTTGGGTCGCAGGAAGTGCAGGAAGCCTGGGGCATGAGGAGGGAGGTGGAAGCCCCTGAGCTTCCTCTGGCCCCACAGCAGGCGACTGCCAGCCAATAGCGTCAGTAGCAACAACAGCCCAAGGAACAGCATGGCTGGAGACCCATGCAAGGCCCAATCACAACCACTTATAATGCTCGAGCCCCACCTTGCTGCTTGGGTCATTTTGGTGGCCTCCCAACCCCCACCTTCAGGACCCCTCCCACTGTCCTACCCACAGAGTGGCACATTCCCAGAATGGTGACACTCTTATTGACCTTGGAGAGTTCTCATTTCAAAGGGCATACCATCTATCAAGAAGATAGGAAGGGAAACAAAACCCTGACCTTTTTCAGCCAGAATCAGCTTTCCAACTTCATGTCAGCCATGCAGGTTAATGTTTCCATCCCCAGCCTGGGGCCTCACCCTCCAAACCCCATCTTGGACAATTTTACTGGTATAAATTTGTCTCCAAGAGAAAATAACAGTCCCTGCCTAATGTGTCCCTCTAGGATTGCCTGAAGGACAAAATGACATGAAAGTAGGGTTTTCTTTGTTTTTACTTTTAGATAGAGTAGCCATATGGCCTAGTTTGCCTGGGGCATTCTAATATATACCTGTAGTCCCTGTGCAATTATTAATAGAGCCCCTCTTTGAGGGGTCATCATTTGGAGCATGTAACAGATGATGTTCTGTGTGCTTTCCCTGTAGAATGCAACTCTTCAGTCTTACTATACATAGAACACTAGTGTTGTCCCCATTTTATAGATAAGGAACCTGAGATAAGAGGTTGAGTGGCTTCCCCAAAAGCACAACCAGAAAGTGGTAGAGGCAGGATTCAGACTGGTGATCAGGCTGTAGAATCTGTACCTTTATTAGCTAGTGGCATCTCTAGTCACAAGGAAAATCCACACACTTGAACTCATGTGATAAAAATAAGAATTGTTGGGCTGGGGTATAACTCAGTTGGTAGAGTGTTTACCTCACAAGCACAGGACCCTGTGTTTAATCCCTAACAATGAAAAAAAAAAAAAGAATTGTCATAAAAATACAGAGGTATTTCACAGAACCCAAGAACAGGAAAGCAAGGAAGGGGAACTCTGGTCTTGAAGACCAGGGATAGGAGGCAGAAAAAATCCTTTTGGTGGGAGTTTTCTCTTCTGTCACTCCTCCAAATCCAATTCCAGATATGATGACCTGCTTCCAGGCAGGCAGAGAGGGGCTGCTGTTGGTGCCAGGGTCCATAGGTTACAGGATCAGACCAAGAAGAGTGTGGATTCCCAGCACTACTGAGAATTAATCCCAAAGTCCAGGAGTAACTTGCACAATAACCTAAGCTGACTCAGGGGCTACTCCTCTTCTGGAGTTGTAGCCTTGAAGGATGGATTTCCACTGGACCAAGTAACTATCAGGCACTACTTTTGTGGGTGAGGAGGCATTTGGAGGCTTAGAAAAGAGACTACCTGGGAGGTAAGAGCTTAGGCTTCCCCCTGACTCCTCATCCCTGGCTCTGTAGATAGGTCCTGGGGCCTAGGGTGTCCCACCCCCCTAGGTTTACCCAGAGCATAGACTGTGCTGCTAGAGAGCCCAGGTTGAAATTCCAGCTGTGCCACCTAATAGCTTAACCCTCCCTGCTGCTTAGGGTCCTACTGAAAGAGGTTCAGGCTCGGCCTGAATTTATGCCTTGCCCTGAAGGGAGAGGAGAGGGGTAGGACTTTTGGAGTTGGCAGTGACAGCTGCCATGCTCTTCATGGTCGACCTCCTGGGCCCAGGCCATGTCTTGTCACAGCTGCAGCTACTAGCAAATGAGTTTATGCTACCACCACACAGAATGGCTCGGGGAGAGATGAAATGGCAATAAGGGAGTCACATAAGCAGAATCTCAGGAAGCTCTGAAGTGCAAAGAAGGTCAGAACTGCTTGACGTTGCATGGAAGAAGAAGGGGCTCAGTTTGAAAAGACTGATGTGGAAAACTGACTGCTTACCTCACCATCTCTATCTCCTCCACCCCACCTCCAAATCCAAATTCCAAATATGATGAATGACATGCACTCCTTCTCAACCTTCAAAACAAAACTTAGATGTCACCTCCTCCAGGAAAACTTCCCTGCCCATCTCCTTTACTGGATTAGATGCCCCATGGGACCACGCTGCTCCCTGACATCACACTTTTTACAGAGGATGTGGAGTGCTCATTCTCATTTCTGCTTCCTCCAACATTGACTAGGCACAGGCTGCCTACTGGCAGGTGCTCCAGCACAGGAGGAACAGAGTGGCTGTATTTCTGGTATCTAACACAGGGCATGGTATGGAGTGAGAGTTCTGTGAATTTTTGTTGAATGATTGAATGGTGGGCTGCTGAACTGTCTCAACTGACATCAAAACTCATCTCGGTAAATTTCCATGGGCGGACTTCTAAGGTCACCCCTGAAGGTCCCAAGGGTACCACCAAAGTAGGGGAAAGCTAGGCAAGCAGGGGGGAGTGGGTTGGCCCCAGTAGAATAAGTGTTTCCTTCAGATTATTAACAAACACACCACAGTCAGCCTTTGGGCTTGTTTAAAATCAGTGCCCAGATGAAGACATCATCAGAGGATTGCACAACTTTGGGGAAGATACCTAATGCCATTGATAATAGGATCAAGGGTCAACAGGCTTTCAACAGACCAGGGCTCAGAAGTACCAAATGCACAAGGTCAGAGTAGGGTCATGGGACTAGACACAGCTCATCTGGCACAACTGGTGATGTGTCAGCTGAGCACAAATCCTGCCCAAGGACAAGGGGACTGGTGACATTGGGCGATAGAACTCCTTGGGAACATACTGAAGAAAAGTCTCAGGGTGGACTCTAGTCCTTGAGGAAGAGGTTGTTGGGTCACAGTTCTGTTTGGGGTGGTCCCAGGATGTACTAAGGCCTGAGTCATCAGGGTGGGTTCAGACAGAGGTGGCCAGTCCAAGGGTTCCAGGCTCTGAGAGCCTGTATAATCTTGGACTCAAGATTATACAACCTGGTCTGGGTCCCCCAGAACCTGGAATGGGGGCTGCTCTCAATCACAGAGACACACACTGACACTTTGGCAAAAGGCTTTATTGTGACCCTGCCCCTGGGGCTGTGTTCACAGGCCAAGGAGCAGCTGCACGGCCAAGCATCACCTTTTCCCAGCTCTGGCTCCACCTGGGCAGTGGTGGGGTGTGGGGGGAGCCCTCACACTTGGCACCCCTGGGTGCCATACTCCTGGAGGAAGTCACTGAGCTGGGCACAGGCTGCCCGCTGGCGGGTGCTCCGGCACAGGCGTTCAGAGGGCATCTCTTCAATCCAGCTATTTGAGTCCAGCAGATATTGGGGGCTGCAGGGGCAAAGAGGCTGTCAGCAGAGGTCAGGAGGATGGGCATGCAGAATAGAAAGCATAAGGCCTTGGCTTCTGAGGGACAGGGATAGGTGCCAGGGAGTTGTTCCCTAAGGACGGTCATGGGTGTGAATAAAGCAAGATAGAAGGGACCACATGACTCACTCTCCATTGAGGTCATAGGTGGCCCCATCTAGACCCATGATCAAATATTCTTTCTCAGGCTCCAAGCGAAGGCGGCAAGAGGCTCGAACCAGGAAGTTGCGGGTCTGACCAGCAACAGCCTTGGTATCCTTGGCTGAGGGCGAATGTGCACAAGAGCCATCAGAGGGGTAGGGAAGGCCAAGGGCAGCACAGGGCCAGGGGCTCTGCACAGGTCCATTGTTTAACCCTTACTATCTCTGATGGGCATGTGCTATTGCTCCCCATTTATGGGCAAGCCCAGGTTGCTAGTATGCTCAGACTAGTCTGAGTTTTCATGATTCCCAGTGGCCAGACCCCACACCCAAACCTTGACCTTCCTGCCTCCCCCAGTTGCCCGTCTCTTTGGTTCCCTTCCTACTGAAGTGCAGGACTTGGGTGATCCTGGTCTCAAAGAGGCGGAAAGCAGCTCTGCTATCTTCTCGGAGAATGTGAACCTGGAAGCCTGGGCAAGGGTGAGGGGAAGGGAGAGAAGGGTGATCACCTGGGGCTGAAAGGGCTGGACAGCAAAGAGGCCACACGTGGGCCTGTGAGAAGAGCAGGCAGTCTGGAGAGAACAAGACAGCTGGTCCCTGAGGGGGGAAGACTAACCATACTCCACTCGGGGATAGTAGCAGGCAAACTTCATCCTATAACCATCCTCATCCTGCAGCCCCCGCTCCAGGGCGCGACGCTGTCGAGGGCATTTCCCTGAGGTGGAGGGCCCAGATGAGGTGGTGCATTGGCCCCACCAGCCCATCTTCCCAGCCCTACCCCAGACCTTGCCTCTCACCCTCAGCACATTGGCAGACGTCAGCAGAGCACAACGTGGACAGGAGTTTGCTCTTCGTTGGTGCCCCGTAAAACACAGAACATTTGTGCTCTGGAGAAAAACAAAGAGTGGAGTTAAGGCACATGTCCCTCCTCTGCACCTCCCCATCCCATGGAGCCCCGTTCCACCCTTCGCTATGCTGATTCCTGGCTTCCCAAATAAGGGCACCTACCCGAACCTCCCCAAATGCCAGGCTGTCCCTGACTGCTCACCGGGGCTGTAGTAGTCATATAGGGCTGCGCTGGCCGGCTGCACCAGCCCCACGGCCACCTCCTGTACAGCTCCAAAGCCCACACACTCCCGGGAGGTGGGGACCTGGTAAGGGGTGGGGAAGTAAGATGGAGGAGTCATTCCCCAGCCTACAGGCTTCTGGCTGCTTCTACTTGGCCTGTTTCTATTCTATTGCTATTGATCTTATCTCTAGCATCCTTCACATTCTGTTGCCTTCCTGCCACCAGAACTCTAAAAACTGATCCCCAAGGTCTCTGATAACTTCACTATACTGGTGGTGACCTTGCCACAGTATTCTCAGCTCCAATTCTTCTGCAGTCTTAAATTATGGACGAATTCTCAGAAAAACTCTCTAAACTGAAGGTAAGCTTCTGAACCATCCCTGGTTCCACCTGGTCACTTCTTTTTCTTTCTTTTTTTGTTTTCTTTTTCTTTCCTGTTTCTTTTTCTTTCTTTCTTCCTTTTTTTTTTTTTTTTTTTTTTGTTGTTGTTGTAATAGATGGACACAATACCTTTATTTTATTTTTATGTGGTGCTGAGGATGGAACCCAGTGCCTCACACATGCTAGGCAAGCGCTCTACCACTGAGCTACAGCCCCAGCCCCCACCTATCATTTCTTAAATCCTTTTTTTCTCTTTTCCTGGGAGCACAGACCTGAGCCCACCCTCTTTTCTCCTCTGTACCCCCAGGGGGGGTCTCTATTCCTTGACTCCCAACAAATCCTTCCAGGTTGATGATTCTCAAACTGGACTTTCAGTACTATTCTTGCATTAGGATTGTGGCAGGACTTGACCTCTAAGGCATTCTAACTGCCCTCAAACCACCCTCCTGACAGCCTTGTCCTCATCACCAATACAACTGGGGCTTCTGTTACCTGCCATAACCTAAGGAAGACTGCCTCTAACTCTGCTGTGGTTCATGTAAGTCACATTCCTTGTCCTGGCTCCCTACTTATGTCCCAAGTTCCCAAGAGCCCCAGTTGCTGACGCAGTTGCTTCCTGGAAACTTCATAATGGATTCAGTAATCCCAGTGCCATCAATTCTTTTCCTGTGTCACCCCTCCGCACTCACCGAGTCAAAGTATAGTAAGACATGGGGTCCATCCATCTCAAAGTGACTCACATAACGGTCAGAAAGGGAGGTCAGCTGTGGGGAAGGGGAAGCAGTTACAGGTCAGTGGCCCTAGGCCTCAAACAAGCCAGGGCTCAGCATCTGGAGGTGCTACAGGGATGGAGCAGGGCTCCTGAGAGCAGAGTGGGATGGTCTGGGTGGCTGACCACACCTTCTCCAGGTCGGCCCGCAAGGCGTGGAATCCACTCAGGAGGGTGATATCTGCAATGGCCATGCCAGACAGCCCCACCTTGCCATTTCGCCTGTGGAGAGATGTGACCTGATGCCCAGGTTCTACATTACTGTGTTCCAGATGCCCAGCCCCAGCTTCTGTCCCAGCCCCATTCCCCTGGCCCAGTGGCTGCACCCAACATGGCCTGTGCAGCACCCACCAGATGCACACGGTGTACTGTACTCTAGATTCCTGTTCCTCTGCCACCTTGGGCACCTCCCTCCTACGGCGGTTCCTCCGTCCCTCAAACAGCTGCAAAGGTGTCACAGGCTGGGAAAGGGTACTTGGGTCATCGCTGGCTGGAAATTCCTCATACTCATAATCCTCATAATCCTCATTTGCTTCCCCTGCACAGGGCAGCATGGTGAGAAAGGGCTGGGAGGCCACTCAGTCCCACATCAGCCCCTCGGGGCCCAAGGCCTCCAGGCTCCAACACTCACTTGTGTAGTCCACATGGCCTGTGACCGTCACCTCAATTTGAAGATCCTTGCAGGTTGTGTTCTTCATATCCAGGACATTGTAGGTGCGCAGGACCTGGCTCAGCAAGGGGTAGGGAGAGGACAAAAGATGCTTGAGGCACAGACCTAAGGACATCTCTCCCTGGACTGAGAGGTCTGAGCCCTAGCCCCTCTCTGAACAGTACAACCATAAGTGGGCACCAGATGGGCTGCTGGGTAAGACATGAGATAGAGATGAGGATGCAGGACTGCCCAGGGAGGTCAATACTCTAGAAGGCACACAGGAAGCTGGAATGGAAAGTTCAGGAAAGGGTTCTGGCTGAGGCTGGAAGGAGGAGAATGAGCTTGTCCCATGGTACAGGGAGCAGAGGGAAGAAATATATGCAGGGAGAACTGTGGGGATGTGTAGTCTGGCCAGAGAGGTCGGCAGGGGCCCCAGTGTGATGTTTTTCCCAGGTAAATCTGACTGGTGTTTTCAGAAGGTCAGTCTCACTACCATAGTGGAGAGATAGGAGGAAGGGCCAAGAACATTTTAACAAGAGGTCTAGGACACAAGTGACAAAGACCCAAGACAGCAGAGGAGCAGAGCAGGAGTTACAGAGTCTATAAGGATGTGCTCTGGAGAGAAGCCACTCACATGGCCTCTAGAATGGTAGCTGGGCTCCTGGGCGGAAGGGGATCCCACCACTCAGAAAAGGGACACAGGAGAAAGAAGAGGTTGGAGACCTGCTATGTCTGAGGTACTGTGGAATGTATCAAGCCTCTGGGTCAGGAGATAGGCCTGGACTGAGGAGCCAGATGTGGAGATAAAGGATATGACAGATGACCAGAAATGGGGGAGATCAGAGCAAGGGGGAAAGGCCCAGGATGGAAGCAGAGGACACCAACCCTGAGGTGGCTTCTTCCTCCCCCTGATGACAAGCCCATAGGGACCCCTCAACACCAGCTCCTCCCTTCTCTGCGGGCCCTGTCCCTCCCCTCGCCGGGCACCTGCACTGCCAGCCTCACCTTCAAGGTTCCCTTGCTGTTTCCTCCCACCTTCACATTAATCTTGCTGCTCAGGGAAAACTTTAAGGAACAAAAAAATGAGAGACATCAGAAGGGCAGAGGGAAACCAGTTTGTTGCTCTAATAATTTATCTCTTCCCTTAAAACTTCCCCACATCACATTTCTAAAAGTTTCTACCTTTGTGTGCACTCTCACTTTAGCCTCCTAAAACCATGTGGGACAGAATCTGCATATATATTATTTTATAGATAAGTAAAGCTCAGAAATTTGGTCACACAGCAGAAAATCTTCAAGGACTTCTGGAAGAGGGTCACAGGGATTTCTGAAGGGGGAAGGAGGGGATGGTTTCTGGACCAGCCCAGTTGTCATAGCAACCCAGGTGTGGGAGTGTTCACCTGCAGTTCCTCCTCTATCCCTTTAATTTGGTGGTTGTTCAGTTGAAGCACATAGGACTTGAATCCACTGCGGCCTGTAGAACTCAGAGTCACATTGAGTCCCCGCTCCTCAGTGGTGTGGGAGGCAATCCAGTATGCCGACAGGGCATCCAGGGCAATCACTGTGTCCTGAGGAGGTCAGGCCAGGACTCAGTACTTGGTCTCAGGACTACTCAGTACTTGGTCTCAGGTTGTCCCAGAACCTGGGGCAACCCCTACCTGAGTGCTGCGGAATCCCCCTTGGAAGCTGCCCTGATGGGTGAGCCAGGATGCAGCCTGGTTGGCCAGCTCTGCTTTGCCCTCCCGAAGCAGCAGGTGAAGCAGACCATAGGCTGTGGTTTCAATCCATAGGGCTGGGGCCTGGGGCATGGGGTCTGCTGGACTTCGAGGAGCCAGGGTGGGTGACACAATATTGTTCTGAGAACCAGTGACTGAACCCCAGTACAAGTTATCTGGAAGAGAAGAGAGACCCACAGATGAACAGGGAAGCAGGTGGAGTCATCCCAGTTACCTGCCCTTTGACTCCCTTCTGTCAGGCTTTCCTGATTCTACTCCCAAATCTTCCCTGCTTATGCTTTAATTCCTTCTCAGGGTCTCCATTCTCTCTTTCTAGGTACATCCAGGTATCACAAGCCTCCCCCACAACAAAGCCCCAGGGTTACTGCCAAGACTCCCTTGTCCCATACCACCAGTCTCCTGGGCCATTGCCATGAGGTTGTTGTGCGCAACATCCTGCAGGTCCTGGGAAGCCTTAGACAGTGTTAGGGCGTAGGCCGTGATGGCAGCTGCATGGGCACCCAGGAGCCCAGCACTTGCTTTCTCCCCCAAGAATGAGTTTGCCTTTGAGATGGAGGATTCCTGAAAGGAATTGGGGAGGAAGGTCTGGGGTCTGGATGCCTGGGCTCCTGGGAAAACTGGGTCTGAATCCCTGGGTTCCGGTGATGGGCAGACCCACAGGCATCCTTACCACTCTCTGCTTCAATTGCTGTGTACTCTGGTCCTGGAAGACAGCCAGCCCATGCTGAAGGGCAATGACCACAAAAGCAGTGAGAGCCACAGTTTCATCGTTTCCCACCAAACCCCCCTAGAGAGGGGAGAAAAGATGTCAGTCAAGAAGGGAAAAGGTAGAGACAGTTTTTCCTGCAGGTTCTCCTTAGCCCAGCACATCCACACCTGCATGGCCCTGTGGATAACTGGACAGGGGTCCTTGAATGAGCCATCTGCCTGCTGCTGGGATAGCAGCCAACTGGCTGTCTCCTGCAGTTTTTCAGGTGAGCCGCCCACCTGCTCCTGAGCCAAACTTAGAACCTTCAGCACAAAGGCTGTGAGCCTAGAGGGAAGGAAAGGACAGCTGGGGATAGGAGTGGTCCCTGCGGAGACACAGTCCCACTTCCCCAGGTATCTGATTATTCACCCTCCAGGTGCCCTAGCCCCTCTCCCAGTCTCACCAGGTGCTGCTCTCCCGGTGTAACCAAGCCCCATAGGAACCATCTCTCTTCCGAAACTGCTGGATCCGCATGTAGCCTTAGAAAGAAGAGGGGGCTACTAAGGTGTCACCCACTCTTTCAATGTTTATGTCTGAGGCCATGCTTCCCCCTGCTTCCCCTCTCTAGCCTCTGGGCTGTCCATCTTTCATTAACTGCCCCCATCCCAGACCCTAGTCCTGCTTGCCCCTGCACCCAGAACCTTTCTGGATCAGATCCACAGCATGGTCCTTGGTCTCAGGGGGCAGTCTGCTCCATTGTTCTGTCTTGTCCAGATAGTGGGAGGCTGCCAGTGTGGGAGCCAAGTAGATCATGGTTTGTTCAGCACAGCCCTGGGGAAGCCTCAGCAGGGAGGCCAGGCCTCCTGGGGATAAGGCTCCCTCAGAGCCAAGGGTCTCCAATGGATCCGAGGCTATGAAGAAAGAGGATTGAGGATAAGTCTAAAGACCCAGGGACTGAGGGTCAAAACAGGGGTCCACAGGCTTCACATGAGTCCAGGGTATCCAACAGCAAGTTGCTGAAGATCACCCTCACCTGTAACCCTCACAAAGCTGCTGAAATCTCCATCAGGGATAATATTTGGATCAGAGTTGCCAGGAATTTCCAAGCTCCGGCCTCGGTGGTCTATGGGAAAAGCTGGTAGTCAGTCCTTCTATCCACATCCCTAGCACCCCACAACCCCCTTAAGAAGCTGATGACTGGGTTAGGGGTCACTCACCCAGGGGGTTGAGTTCATAGACCATCTCCTCCCTGTGGATGGCCCCTTCCTTCTGTCTCAGGGGAAACATGGCTGTGAGGCATCAGACAGGACTACAGCCTCCCCCTTTCCCCCACTGCAACAGTCCCACAGAACTGTTTCAACTTTAGGGAGAGTTGGGTTACGACTGTAGAAGATGTAAATAGACCAAAGCATTGAGTTTGGGTACAAGGACACTGATCTCAATAGCAGAGGATGAACTGAGGATGGGAGATAAATCTGGGAGACCAGAGACCTCGATTCAGGGGTGTCCATTCACCTCAATTTGCAGAACTTTGGACACTGCATCCCCTACAGGGAATTCAAAGGATCCTCGAGCCACCACCTTCAGGGACACAGCAGCAGCTGCCATAGGTACCACAGAGAAGGCAACAGGCCGGGCAGAGCCTGCAGGCACCAGCACCTGCTGGGCCAGTCCTCCACCCCCAGCCAGGCACAGCCCCTCCACTGGAGACACATGGACGCTCACCTGGGGGCAACAAAATGGGGATGGCCAAAGCCCCAGCCTAGCTGGGTTCCCACCCTCACCTGTCCCTGGTTCCCCCACCCACCCCCATGTGCTTAGGCTCCCAAGGGGCCTCACAGTCAGGTTTTTATCCAGATAGTTATAGAGGACGGGCCGCAGCTCAAGTTGCTCAAAGCGGCGGACAGAGATGGGCAGGCGGAGGTGCAGGTGAAACTCGCGGAACACTCGGAGATGGACTGGTGTGGCCACACACAGACCTGATGGGTAAGAAGTGTGGGTATGGGGGGCAGAAGTCAGTGGGAAGCAGGGCATGACCCAGTTCTGCCCTCAGCCTGCCTCTTATCTCTGGACCAGGCCAGGTGCATGCTACTAGAGACTTCCCCAGATCCCTGGACCTCCTTCTTATACTGAGAGCAAAGGGCTAAGCAGGGTGCCTGGGTCAAGGGGAAATGGGAGAAGGGCAGCTGGAGACCCAGGCAGGGCAACCTCACCTGTGTTTTTGGACAAGCTTACACCATGGATCTCCCACGTGGTCAAAGAGTCAGGGAGCCACAGTGACAATCTAGCAGGAGAGGTAGAGAAGCCCTGTCACACCCCAGGGCTGGCCCCAGACCTAACGCAGAGACAAAGCAAGGCCCTCCAGGCCCTTACGTTTTGGAACGGTCCACTGTCTCCACTTTCCAGAGCCAGTTCTCTGGGAAGAAGCTGCGCACGAGAATATCATCTTCATGGATCAGTTCCTCCTCCTGCAGGAACTCCAGGGCTGGGGGCCATGGGGGATGGGAGTGAGGAAGGACTGTTCTGCCCTTCCAGACACCATTGCCTGTTCTCCACCCCACCGAGCCCCTCACCTCGGGCAAGGCCCACCTGGCCCCTGTTCCTGTTCTTCTTGCGCAGGCTCTCAGCAAACTGGCAACAAGACAGGAAGGGCTCCCGGCAGGCCAGCTGTGGCACACGAGCCACTCGCTGCTCACAAGAGCGTGCCATAGGTAGCCGTGTCAGCCCATCCTGGCAGCAGCGCTTGGCTTCTGGGGAAGAATACTGGCCCACTGCAGGTCAGGTGAGGTTAAGTGCAAGGGACCAAAGCAGACACACCTCAGCCCCTATCCCAACCCCTGGATTCACAAGGACTTGCCTCGAGAACTTAAGGCCAGGGAGACAGTCACCAGCCCAATTACTTCAAGCCCAGAACTTGGTTTCTTGTTCCCACATACCACCTACTAGCTCACTGAGGAGTAAAAGGGCAGAGAGGCAGATCCCCACCCTGACCCAGACACAAGTGGACAGCTTAAGTTGCTTCACGGGTGCCCACAACTCACACTTCTCACTAATCGCCTTTTGGAAGTTCACATTTCTCTTCTTCCGGGTTTTCTCCTCCTTGGGACAGCTTAGACCTGGTAGAGAGCCAGTCAAGTCACAGGATGAGTGGTCCTGCCCCTCCTTTCCTCCCCTTCCCCTACCCATCCCTTCTTCCTTGATCCCACCGGCCCTTCCTCCTTTCTCATCTTCCCCTCACCCACTCCCTTTCCATCTCTGTTCTCACTCTTTCTGACTGAGGTCAATTGGTCTCCATCAGAAAAGGCCAGACCCGCTGCCTGGAACACCTGAAGGGCACTGTCCCCACCTCCAGGACCACAGCCAAGGTCATAGCTGTTCATAACTTCAAAGACCTGGTAAGAAAAAGGGAACTGGGAGTCGAGACTGTCTGAGGGGCAGGATCAGCTGCTCAGCTGTGAGTGAGAGGGCAGGGCAAAAACAAATATGAAAGATAAACAGAGTGGGAAAATAGAGACCAAGGGCCAAGAGGAGAAATGGATGAGGTCCATGGCCTGAGAGAAGACTGGGAGGGGTCTGTAGGAGCTCAAGTGAGATCTAGGAATTGAGCTTAGCACTCAGGCTCAGGGAATCAAGGGAAGAAGACATGGAATGGCAAGAGGATAGGGAAGAGGGCTCAACAAACCTTGCCTATGTCCAGAGGCTTGTGGGACCTGCCGCCCACAGCATACAGAGCTGTGTCCACAGCTCCAAGGGCCACCAGGGCTTGAGAATCTGTTTGCATGTGCAACTTTACATTCTCCCCATTACGATAGTCCTTGGCACCGTCCAGGTTCAGCTCCAGCTGGCAGAGATGGGGGGTGGGAGCAGTCAGAGTGGGGAGAACCTCTTTTAATCCTGTGCAACCTCAGTGTGCCCCAAACTAAATCCATGCCCTTCTGGCAACCACCCTGTCCTTCTCTCTTAACCCCACTAACACACAACACCTCGGCCAACCCCAGTCACCTTGCCCTCGCAGGCTTCAGCCTGGACATCCACTCGCAGGGAGTTAGCCACTGGGAGGCCTCGATGATAATAGAAGGCCACAAAGTAGAACGAGGGTGCCAGGTGATGGCCCACAAACACAGAGACCGAGGTCAGGGTCCTCCTGTGCTCTCGATTCATAGACACAATTTCTCCCCGGGAAAGGATCTGGGCCAAGAGGGAGGACAAGAGTGGTTTCCTCTTCATTGAACATCCCCAGTCATGAAGTGCACCCAGCCTGTCCAGAGGGCTCTTCCCTGCACCCTGCCCTCCTCTACTCCCAAGCTATGCACACCATGTAGTAGTAATGAGAGAAGGTGTCCTCACTAATGCCCACGGCTCGCAGGTTCAAGTTGAGAGTGTCCCCTACACGAGGGGGTTGAAGACCCAGCCGCTCAATAGACAGAAATGCAGAGCCTCCTGGGGTTGGGGCTTGCACAGTGAGACTGGCTATGGCTGGATAGAGGGAGCCTGCAGACACCTGGAGAGAGAGGCATGTCAGGGCAGGGTCAAGGGCAAGGATCCATGTACCCCATTCCTTTCAAGCTGGGCTGTGGAACCTTCTTCCCTTCGCCCACTGTCCCAAAGGATCAGAGGAACCCTACCAAGAGCTGCAGTTCTGTGGTTGTCTTGGGGACAAGGATGGGAATGCTGACTTGGCCGATCCCATCTGTGTTTTGTTGAAAGTCTTGAATTTTAGAAACTGACCCAGAAGACAATGTGGCAGAAACTTTAACAGGAATGCCAGAGGCTGGGGAGCCTGACATTTCACGGACCAGGGCCTAAGTGGGTGGGAGAGGGGCTGGTAAAAAGGGAGCAGTCAGCAAGACCCTGGACCCTCCTCACCAATGCCTGCTCCCCTCCAATCCTGCCCCTCCAGGAGCAACCTGCAGCAGGAAGGGGGCCCCAGGCACAAGGTGTCGCTTGGTCTTGCTAAGATCCAAGGAGAAGGCAGATGACACAAAACGCCAGGATGTGAGTTCTGCCTCCTCCATCTCCCCCCCTGTAAGACAAAGGGTAGTGAGAAGTTGAGGACAGAGTTCTGGGAAAAGAGGAACAGGAAAGTGAGAGGGCAGCTTGAGCATGCTCCACCCCAAGACAACACACAGACCAACTGATATTTATCTCTACATTGGCTAAAGCCCAACAAAGGATCTGCACCCAGATGTGTGCTGCATGAGAGAACAGATGGATGAATGACTGAATGAACAAAATAATAAATAAATAAACTGAGATGGAGAAAAGGACACAATCATGCAAAGACAAAGTTGGAGAAAGACAAGGCTTCTGGGTCTTTTCTGTCTTTGGGCCTGAGATGAGGTAACAGAAGTCAGGGGTGTGTAGGTGCTAGAGAACATGGTCAGTGCTATAATTTTGATCTTAAGAGTCCCTCCAAGGTCCATATGGAAAAGGACTGATCCCCCATGTGGCAATAGCGGGAGGTGGTGGGACCTTTACAAGGTGAGGCCCAGTGGGAGGATTTAAGGTTATTGGGGGCAGACCTCCAAGGTGATAATGGGACCCTGGTCCCTTTCTCTTCCTTTCTTTTGTTTCCCAGCCATGAATTGAGCAGTTTTACTCCAACATGCACTCCCACCAGGAGATGCTGCCTCACCACAAGCCCAAAGCAAAGGAACCAACGGATCATGAACTGGACCTCCAAAACCATGAGCCAAAACAAACCTTTGCCTTTATAAGTTGACTAGGTCAGGTATTAGGGTGATGGGAAGATGATTAACACAGCTCAGAGGTCAGAGGCAAGGGGCTGGATTTTAGTTGGGAGTCACTCACCTGGAGACTCAATGATGGCTGCTGCAACATAGAGACGCAGCCCCTGAAGGTCATCAATACCAATATTAAGCTTCTCTAGGGCACCCTGGACCTTATCCTTTGAGAGGGAAATGTGACTCTGGCCATCCACCAGCTAGGGCAGGGGAGAAAACAGGACATGAGGTGAGACTAGTGTTCCCCACCTCTCTGCCCCTGCACCTCTCCCTACCTCCTTCTTACCTTGTTCTGAGTCTCCAGTCCCCGAAGGAAAGTCTTCTTACCATCCTCATCCTGGAGGGCAAAGCGCACATATGCCACCCCCTGCACTGGCTTCCCATAGATGTACCTGTTACCAAAGGGAGAAGGGGAAGACGGTGGACTGGGGTCTGGTAGAAATAATGATCTGGGAAGGAGGGAGTGGGACTCTACACCCTGTTCATACTGCATGGGAGCAGGACCTGGCAGGGACAGGCACTGTTACCTGGCCTGGATGTCTAATTCAATTTCACCAAGATATCCAGGTGCAGTCAGGATGTAGGGCTTTCCAGGGGTGATCTTCACCTCAAAGTTGGGAAGAACTGACCCAAAACAAAGGGGTAAGCAGGTCAAACCCTAGTAAAAGTACCCTTCTAAGACTCACTCCACCCCCAGTCTGTAATGCCCATACCTCCCTAGTCCTGCCCTGCTCCCACGACCTCTCCTTTGACCCCTTATTTCCTTCATGAAAGAAGCTACCTGTCTTTCATGTCTCCAGCACTCACCATATTTCTTCACCTCAAACAGAATGCTTCTGTTGGATTCCAGACTGTCTGAGAATCGGGCTGAGATCTTCCAGGTCCCTGGTCTAAGGATGGACAAGGAAGGAACTCAACTCATCTGTGCAGGAGGGCCACAGAGAGCCAGCTGCGTGGTTCTCAAGGGGGAGTTCTGAGGGTGTTAACCAGAGGTTCAGGAGGCCCAGGACAGGGCATTTGGGATGTGACTGTGTTGGAAGTGGAAAGCCCAGAGGGAAATAGGAATTGAAGTGGTGCAGGTAGGGACCACTCCCAGGTGGGGGTAGCTTACTCTGAGATGTCTGGAATCACAAAGCCATCCTGGAAGATGGGTGAAGGGACCCGAACCTCCTTCTTGTGCACACGCAGGCCAAAAGAATTCTGCAAGGAGAGTAGAAGTGGTCTCAAGTTGGAAGTCACATCAGCAGCCAGAGTCAGGAAGGCAAATCAGAGGACTCACCTCTACCATGACTGTGAGGGTGTCAGTGGATGGGCGCATCTTCTGATCCAGTGAAAAGATCCGGTACCGAACTGGGAGTGCAGGATGAGAGGTAAGCAGGAGGCCATGTGCAAAGAGAGGGTGGGCCCAATCCCCAGAGTGAGGCAGGGCTGAATATTTGCTTGAGTAACCCTCTAACATGGCACTTTCTTTCAGGATACCTCACATAAGGGGAACCAAATGTGCTGAGTGGGTTGGTTGGGAGGGAGTTAAAGTAGAGACCCTGAAGCCAATGCTCACCCTGTTGGCCAGGGTTATAAATGGGCTGGTCAGTCTGCAAAAAGAGGTGCCCCCGACGAGAGGAGAAGAGCAGGTTAACACCCTGAATATCTGTTTTTCTGGACAGGGAGTCCTTAAGCCATGATGTCTGGGCCACCAGCTGGACCTCAGGGCTTCTACGTAGTTCAAAGAGGCCACAGCTCTTTGCATCATTCAGGGGGATCTGTCAGGAGGAGAAGGAGAAGGATCAGGTCAGAGACAGAAGAAGTCAGTCATTGGCAAGATGACAGAGGGGAGGAAGGGTGAGGCCCCCAGAAGCAGCAGGAGAGGGTGGGAGTCAGTTACCTGGAGGCTGAGGAGTACAAAGTCTTTTTCTGAGCTGAGGGTGAAGTCCTCCTTTGGGGAGCAGTGGTTTTTATTTCGGCTTGGATTTCTCAGAAAAACTGATCCTTTCACTACCTGTCCCTGGGGTACATCTTGGAGCTGCACCCCCACTGACAGAGGGACCCCCAGATGAACCACAGAAGGCGAGAACAGAAGCAACCTGAGGAGAGGGGTATCACAATCAGGTTTGGCCTGGAACACCTAAGCTCTCTCACTTCTGAACTGGGTTCCATTACTAGCCCTGCCCCCACCCTAGCACCAGCATATTGCCTCCAGGACCTGGGTTTCTGCAGAGACTGGACAAAGAAGCTGGATGCCCAGATCAGCCCCCAGAGGAGCCTCATGGCTAGAGGATCCAAGAGGAGTCAGATCTGTCTGCCCATCTACTCCCTTCTGGTCAACCTAGGGTTTAGGGCAGAGATGACTCTGGACATTGCTCCTCCCCTGCCTCAGCTAAGCCGGGAAACCACGTGACAACCAAGAAATGCAACTGGCCCCAGGCCCGGTGTTGGGGGTTGAGGGTAGGGGACAGCCAGTACACCAGGGTCTGAGGAAATCCAGAAAAATCTTGGCCTAAAGATGAATCTTGCCTTCCCTGTTAACCCCCCTCATCCTGGTGCCTGGACACTGCCCTCTAACTGGGTGTACCCACGTGTGTACACATACAATTGCGCTCACCTATCCCTGCACCTACAAGGGCCCAGTGTGGCCTAGATGTACAAGCCTAACAAAACAAGGATTGGCTTCTAAGACACTTGCCTCTTACTTTTGCCCTGACACAAAATAAACCTCCCCAGTTTTTTGCATTCTGTAGGCCCTAACAGAAATCCTGTGGTTTAGGAAATGGGGTACACCCTCATTACCCTACAGAGAGAACTGGCCTGAGTACCAGAGTTAACCCTTGCTCTCTGTGAACAATGGGACAAAGCTTAGAACTAAGGCTTTACCTCTCTCTACCCCCAAATAAGATACCCAAACACATGTCACACAAAATAAAGGACATCCAAAAAATATCAGAAAGCAGAAGTCTTTTATTTGGCAATTTCAATCCAACATATAGAGCACAGGACCTTGTCTCTTTCCCCAGCCTCCCCACCTTCCGGTCCCAACACAGAAAAACAGCACCTTCTTTTACGACAGGCAGTGGACAAGGTGGCCCTGGCACAGTTTCTGGCTCCAGATTCATGGAAGGGCAGAGAAACATTGCCTAAAGCCCACCACAAGAAAGAACCCAGGCTTGCAGCAGCATGCACAAACCCAGCATTCATCATGGCTCTCAGGCCTTCCCAAGGTGACCATGGATCAGTCATTGCTGGGCAGAATCCCCAGGACCCTCTAGCCCGCTCTGAGAGGTAAGCAAAAACACGCAGAATCCTCACGTTTCTGGCAGGCGAAGGATGGTTCCAGAAGTGGTGGAGACACTATACAGAAGAAAGATAAGACTAGAGTCAACAGCGTAGGCCCAAGGTGTGAGGAGAACTCAACTTGGTAAGGGGTGTTCCTAGGTCCCAGAAAAGGAGGGAAACTGGGCTTTAATAGTGAATTAAGCATGAGTTGGGAAGAAATCCAACCTTGGGTTATTGCTCTTTCATCTACCGGCCAGGGGAAAGACTCACCAGTCCACTAGCTGGGCTCCAATGAGGTCATGTACATGGTATGAGAGGCCAAGTCGCACTGTGGCAGGTGCCCGCCGACTCAAGAGCTCTGACAGGAGAAGCTCCCGGTACTTGGCCTTTCGGACCATGCCAAGGACCGCCTGGCGTCCTGGAGAAGAGGTGGCACAGGAAAGGGAAAAGGTGAATAAGGCCTAGAGGCCTGAGGAGCCACCAAAGGGTGTTCTTGAGAGGCTAAGGACTGGGGTCCAAACAAGTTACCTTTAACAAAGTACTTGATGAATCTTCCAGCTCCAGGTACAGCTAGCCACCAGCTCCCAGCATCACGGACAGTGAAGACTCCAGCCTTTACCAGGTGCCTAGGGCAGTAGGAAACCAGAAGAGATATGGCCTGGACTCCAAAAACCATCTGTCCTCCCTATCTGTTTATGTTTGAGCACTAAGGTTCCAGAAATATGGGCAACCATGCCGACAGAGACCAGAAAAGAAAACCCAACTTGGGGCAGGTATCTGCTCAGACCATGCTGTTTAAGGTTGTCATGCCCTTGCTTATTCCACTGTCCCTACTGGACTGCCTTCCGCCCACTCTTTTCCTGTTATTAATACCATTCTCTATCTTCTTAGTTCCAGCATAATTAAAATCAGACATCTAAAGTTCCTGCCAGGCCCCTTTTGTATTTGTCAAGTCACAGCTCTCATGAATTCTATTTTTTTCAAGGACCCAAGTTAAGGCCTCTTATCTTGTAAGAAAGAGTACAAATTTAGATCATTTTATTAAATAGAAGAGTCAGCCTTTTTTGCAGGTTTACTAGGAAGGAAAACACAGTTTGAATGGGACTGGAGGAAGGCAGGGAGGTACCAGATGCTTGACTGAGGTCCTACAAATCTCACGTGATCTCTGGATCCCTGAAGCCAAAGGTCTGTGTCATTTGTTCCTGCTGGAAACTAAGATCCCCACAAGCTGGAAGCACTGAGGCCAGAAACTTCTGTACTGCCCCAGCATATGGTCGGCCATCACAGGCCTTGAGGACCTAGAAACAAAGGTTAAAGACATGGGCTGGTCCTACCCTCCACCCATCTCCAGCCCCAGAACAGCATTTCTCTTCCTGATTTCCCTTACTCAGGACCTTCCTCCATTCCTCCTCCCCCCATTTCTCTACTCCCTCTCCCTCATTTTACCACTTACCAGAGCCCTGTACCCTCTCCCTGGGACTTGGGATAGGGGAAATCATTTTTATTTCCATTCCCCAATTTCCTCGCCCTCCCTCTGCTCATGACACACACACACACATACACAGCCACACATACTCTGGTCCTGTAGTCCTCAGTGAAGACAATTCCATGGGCATCCAAGTCAAAGCCCAGCTGGATGATTCTGATTTCTCCCTGCTCTTGAAGCTCCTTCTGTCTCCATAGAGATAGAAGTGAAAAGGAGGTCAGGATAAGATGTTGTTATACTCTAGGCACTTCGGGAAAAGGAGATTTTCTTTGAAAGAATTGGGGCATTTTAATATATGGGAATATAATCAGGTGGTACACAAAGCAGTCTTTTTTTTTTTTTAATGGCTATAATTTAAGATTTTTATTTGAAAGTCCTATATAAGCCTGGAATTGAGCAGTTTACATAGAAGTCTTTTTTAAGTATATTTTTAGTTGTAAATGGACCTTTATTTTACTTATTTATATGTGGTGCTGAGAATCGAATCCAGTGCCTCATACATGCTAGGCAAGCACTCTACCTCTGAGCAACAATCCCAGCCCAGAAGTTTGGTTTTTCTTTTTTGTTGTTGTTGTTGTTTGTTTGTTTTTTGTTTTAAATAGGGAAAATTTTTTAAAGTAGCCTTTTTATCAAGTTACCCACTTTCCCATTCACCTGCCTTGTCAGTTGTCTGTCAAACAATATATATAGTTTAAGACCAGTTCTCTGCCAGGCACTGAGATAAAACAGTGATTAAGACATAGGCCCTGCCCTCAAGGAATCAACAGTCTATATTTCAGGTGGCAGAAAGAGGGGGGAAGTATTGGAAAAAATATTTAAAATAAGTAAAAATAGCCAGGTGCAGTGGCATATGCCTGCAATCCCAGCTCTCCAGAGGCTGAGTCAGGAGGAACACAAGTCTGAGGCTAGCTTGGGTAACAAGACCCTGTCTCAAAATTTAAAAATAGGGTTGAGTTTGTGGCTCAGTGGTAGAGCACTTGCTTAGCACAAGTGAGGCACTGGGTTCCATCCTCAGCAATGCATAAAAATAAATAAATAAATAAATAAATAAAGTTGTTATTAAAAAAAAAAAAAAAAAAAAAGAGCTGAACAGGGGATATAGCATAGTGGTAGAATGTGCCCAAGTTCAATTCCCAGTACTGAAAATAACAACAACAATGAAATAAAAATAAACTAGGATTCCTATTTGCAGGAATACAGCAAGAACCAAACCACTGGTTGAAAAGTAACTAAAATACTAAGTAAAATATTATTTTTAAATTGTTTAAACATTAAAGAGATTTGAAGATAACAGAAATTACCAGACTTAATATAATATTTAAACAAAAACAAGAACTCAACAGAAGTGGGGCATGGAGGGCATTTGCTGATCTAATCTAATCTGTCTGACACATGGCCAAAAATAACTGGGCACACAGGAAATAAAACTCAAAAGAAACAATTGAAATGGAACCAGAAAACTTTTATAGTAGAATTATCAAAAAAGATAATCTTTTCTAATGGCTAAAAATACAGTTAAGATAAACAGAGTAACTGTTCTATAGCGTGGTAGGATGACTACAGTACAGAAAAATTTTATAAAGAACTAGAAGAGAGGAACTGGAAAGTTTTCAACACAAAATTATAAACAAAGAGAAAAATGTTCATTATCCTAATCTGATGGTTACACAATGTATACAATGAAATCAGATAGTCATATCATACCCTAGCAGTGTGTACAATTATTCTATGTTAAAATAAGACTATCCACCTTTTTTTCTCTCTTTTTGGGGATATTGGTAATAGGGATTGAATTGAGGGTACTTTACCACACTCCTTTTTCATTCTTATTTTGAGATAGGGTTTTGTTAAGTGGCTGAAATGGCCTCAAATGGTCCCTGGGTTCAATCCCTAGAACTGAAAAAGGCAGGGGTGGGGGGCAATACTAAAATTAAGGCTATGTTATTTCTGAATACATACACAGGTAACATAAAGAAACCAAAGGAATAATTATAGCAGTTTTAGTGGAGGTCAGCTCCCAGTTCCCAAGGACATAAAGAATTTTGATCAGAGAAAGATATACAATATTGGTCATGTTTTATAGTGTGGCCTGGTGGTGGTGAGGTATTTCTTTATAAACATTTTATAAATTCTCTGTGTATGTTTATATTTCTTTTGTGTTTATATTTTTCTTCAAGATATAAAAGATATAGGGGCTGGGATTGTAGCTCAGTGGTAGAGTGCCTTGCCTAGCACATGTGAGGCACTGGGTTTGATCCTCGCCCCACATAAAAATAATGAAGTGGCTGTGGAGGCGAGGTGATGTGCCCCATTTATGTGCAGTGGGTCTGGATGCAGTCTGTAGAAGTAAAACAAAACAAAACCAAAATAAATGAATAAAACAGAGGCACTGTGTCCTCTACAAACTAAAATATTTTTTTAAAAAGATATAAAAGATATAAGCTAACACAATAAATGTAAAACAATTTTTTTTTTTTTTGAGCCCAGAGGCATTCTATCACTAAGCTGCATTCCTAGCCCTTTCAATTTTTTATTTTAAGACAAGGTCTCCTTAAGTTGCTGAAGCTGTCCTCAAACTTGCAATTCTGCCTCAGGCTCCAAAGTTGCAACCACATATGGCTAAAAATCACGAAGCTTTTTTAAGAAGTAGTTCCAGGGCTGGGGAGATAGCTCAGTCAGTAGAGTGCTTCCCTTGTAAGCATAAGGCCCTGGGTTTGATCCCCAGCACCCCCCAAAAAAAAGTAGTTCCATTTGACTTTTTTCCTCATATGAGACTAGTACAAGTCTCCATTCTCCTTTTCTTCCTTCTTTTTGTGACTAGCTAACTCCAATGGATACAGATTTCAGTTTTTATTTTACTTGACCTCTTCAGAGAACACTGCTTTGAGTTGCAGTTCTAAACACTACCAAGTACTCCCCCCTCCTTGAATACCTCTTTACTTTCACATTAGGCCTCTTTCATGTATTCCTATTAACTGGCAATTCCCTCTCAGCCTCTTTCACAGATTCCTCTTCCTCTACTTTCTCTTACATTAGTGGATCTCAAATTTTAAGGCAAATTAAGAATCACCTGAGGCAGTAATTTAAAAATGTATATCCCTACATCCCATTCCTATAAGAGACCTTAATTCATTAATCTTGGGTGAATCCCAGAACCTCTATTTTCTGAATTAGCAGCCCAATGACATAGGTAGAAATAAGGCCACACATTGAATAACACTGCCTTAAATAGTAGTGTCGCCAGCATTGTGGATATGACGCTAGTATCTTACACTCTAAACCTAGGGTCTTTAACCTTGGATCTTAGAGAAACTGTGAAACCCTCCCCCACAAATCATATATAATACTGCGTGCCTGTGTGTGTGTGTGTGTGTGTGTGTGTGTGTGTTGTAGAGGAATTTTTCTGCCAAGAAACAGCCATTGCTTTCATCACCTTTCAAACTCTGTAAAAGGACAGAAATCACTTCCTTTTCCTACTGGATCTCACATCCATCCATGGACTGGTCTCAGCTATCCACACCTCCATGATTTTAAATTCTATTATCACTGTCTCCAAATTCTCTCCAACTATCATATCCAACTACTACTTTTGCCTCTGGATGACCCACAAACACCTCCAACTCAAAATTACAAAACTAAACGTATCATCTGCTCCAAAAACTCAATGTGCTCCTCCTCCATCTACTCCACCAATCATCTGGAAAACCTGGGAGCTACCCTGAATTCTTCCCTCTTCATCACTCTCCACATTGCCTCACTCACCCTTTCCCTACCTACCACACTTCCCTAAGTTAGGCCTCACCAGTTCTCAGCTGCAATAGCTTTGCAGGCACGGCACTACGTCCAATACGCCATTCTCTCTCCTGTTTAACATTTTCTACTAGCTCATCACCTTCAGTGTAAGACTGAAAGAGCACTGACAGACAAGGCCTGTTGTGAGCTGACGTCTGCCTGGATGCTCCAACTATGTGTGCCCCATGACTGCTTCCCTAAAAGCTTCGCTCTTCCATCTTCTTGACTTGGTCTAATGCTTGTTGGATGGCTGGCGAACCGACAGAGGGTTCTGTCTGACGCTGGCCTTCGAGAGTGCCCGCGAAGCAGGGAAGGGGCCTCCGGCGGTCGCCCTGATGCCCCTCACCAGCTGCCGGTCAGCCACGGTCCGGTCCGGCAGGAGGCTGTAGACTTGGCTCCTCAGCGCGATGGGCGGCAGCGCATCCTCGAACAGACCTCTAGGGAACAGCTGCACTAGCTCCTCAACCGCCGCGCGCGCAGACCCTGAGCGGGGAGACAGGGTCACTGAGACGAAACTAAGCGGAGGCTGGGAACAACTATGGGGGTGCGGGTCTCTCCAAATACCTGGCTAACGGAGGTGAGGTCCCTCCCAGCTGGGGTCTGTAGCCCCACCTCGTGCTGCCACGGTTACCTGACTCGCCCCTCAAAGGATCCGCTTCTACTGGCCCTCGCTCCCGCCGTTTTTTCAATGCAAAAGTCTCCGGGACCAGGCGATGTCTCTTCCGGCTCATACCCCGGGACTTTAGGGTGGCACCCGAGAAGATGCAGAAACTGAGGGAAGAGCTGTGAAAACAGGTTTCCGGCGCACAGTAGTGACGTCAATGTTTCTGGGAGTCCCGCCTCTGGAGATCAGGTGACCCAGTAAGTTTCACAACGTGACGACGGAAGAAGGGTCCACTTGTCTTTCGGGCCCTTGGCAAGACGAGGTGGATACCAGCACCACTTCCGCCGGCAGCTGCCCTATGCCTGCCGCGATTGGCTCCAGCCGAGAGCGCTCATGTCCCGGAACACTTGAACGGCGCGGAGCCGCACCTGTGGCCACGTTGGGCTCAAATTCCTGGTGTAAACCTCACTGCTACCCAACCCCATCCCCGCCCCCGCCCCCGCCAGACGGTTTGCCGGAATCGTTGTGTCATCGGAAGGAAAAATTTTAAAAAAAATTTTTGCATCGCTCTTCGGGTTTTGACATGCCTTCCTGACGTCATAGCCTTGCGGAAGTGGAAGACAAGGTTGGGGGACTCTGAGGTAACCAGATCTTTGATCTGAGTCCAGACTCCCTGACCTCACTACATTTGGAGGACCTGGGGGATAGGGCAAAGAAAGAGGTGGGCTGGCTTCGAGGAGCTGGGGCCTGCAAGTTTCAAGGCCAAAACCTGGAAGTCAGGAGGCTCACTTAGTCCTGATCCACTGTGTATAAAGGAGACTTTTTCCCTCTTAGGACCTTATGGAGCCCAGAGGAACCAAGAGAGCAGAAAAGACCGAGGTAGCCGAACCTCGGAACAAACTTCCCTATTCAGCATCCTCACTACCCACAGAGCCTGCGCTCTACTCTGGACCCTTTCCTTTCTACCGGCGCCCTTCAGAACTAGGCCGCTTCTCTCTGGATGCACAACGCCAATACCATGGAGATGCCCGAGCCCTTCGCTACTACAGCCCACCCCCCACAAACGGTCCAGGTCCTGAGTTTGACCTCAGAGATGGATATCCTGATCGATACCAGCCCCGGGATGAAGAAGTCCGGGAGGGGCTGGACCATTTGCTACGCTGGCTTCTGGAACACCGAGGCCAGCTGGAGGGGTGAGATAAGCATACCTCGCAAGTAGATCTGGAGACTTAAATGTACCTCTAAAGTTAGGAGGGCCAAAGCTGGAGCCGGAATGAGTCTTTAGAGGGAACCATTCTTGGGGGAGTGAGCTAAGCTACTATTTGTGTCAGACCTTTGGCCTCTTAACTTTTCCTTCTCAGGGGTCCAGGCTGGCTGGCAGGGGCCATAGTGACATGGCGGGGACACTTGACAAAGTTGCTGACAACACCATATGAACGCCAGGAAGGCTGGCAGCTGGCAGCCTCCAGGTTCCAGGGGACACTGTACCTGAGTGAGGTGGAGACACCTGCAGCTCGGGCTCAGAGGCTTGCTCGGCCACCCCTTCTCCGGGAGCTTATGTACATGGGGTACAAGTTTGAGCAGTACATGTGTGCAGGTGAGAGTTGCCCCTGCTCTGTGGCCCCTTTCCCCTTCCCCAGAGATTGAGATGCCCCCACCCCTCCTGCTGCTTCTCTCCTTGTGCAGACAAACCTGGAGGCTCTCCAGACCCCTCTGGGGAGGTTAACACCAACATCGCCTTCTGCTCTGTGCTACGCAGCCGCCTAGGAAACCACCCTCTACTCTTCTCAGGGGAGGTAGACTGCACAGACCCCCAGGCCCCATCCACACAGCCCCCCACCTGCTATGTGGAGCTCAAGACCTCCAAGGAGATGTACAGCCCTGGACAATGGAGAAGCTTCTACAGGTTCAGGATGGGGTGGACAGAGCAAGGACTGGGAAAGGGACTTGGGGAGGAGGATGAGGCCTAAGGGTGAGGGAGGAATGGGAGGGGGGAGGAGGGGGTCCCACTGACCCCTTGCCTTTCCTGTCAGACACAAGCTTCTGAAATGGTGGGCTCAGTCATTCCTCCCAGGAGTCCCAAAAGTTGTTGCTGGCTTCCGTAACCCAGAGGGTTTTGTCTGTTCCCTCAAGACCTTTCCTACCATGGAGATGTTTGAACATGTCAGGGTAAGGCAATGATATCACAGTTCCGACTTGTATTGGCCTACTCCCTGCACCAAGACCACAGGTCCAACATCTAGGACTGCAGTCTGCCTTCCCCTTCTTCCACCCCATCCTCACCTGCCTTCTCCTCCTCTGGCCACTCCAGAATGACCGTGATGGCTGGAATCCCTCTGTGTGCATGAACTTCTGTTCTGCCTTCCTTAGTTTTGCCCAGAGCACAGTTGTCCAGGATGACTCCAGGTGAGACATTCAGCTCTGCACACCCCCTCTAAATCCCAGGAGCTCTGCCTCTGGCCCTCAACTCACTCTCCCATCTGCCCCCAGGCTTGTCCACCTTTTCTCCTGGGAACCTGGTGGCCCAGTCACAGTATCTGTACATCGAGATGCACCCTATGCCTTCCTGCCTATGTGGTATGTGGAAGCCATGACCCAGGACCTCCCATCAGTTCCCAAGACACCCTCCCCCACAGAATGATGCTTCAAGAGGTCAATTCTGTCTGCACAGATAATAAAGTCTTTCTAAGTGGTTCTTCTGCTGTGTCTTCTGAACTGAATCATCTTGTCCAACACCCCAGGCACATGTGGTGGTTTAATATTTTATTATTCCACTTCTACCCAGGTGTCATTCACTGGGTGTAAAGGCTAGCTGCAAAGACAATATCCCGTCGCAACAGGGTAGCTGCTGTCTCCATCTTGGCGCCCAGCACAGGCTCCCCTACCAGGCGGGCTGCCCCTCGCAGTGAGCGACACATCTCAGCCAGGCGCTGGATACAGCGGACCACCAGGCCTTCCGGGGTCCCCGAAAGCCCTGCCAACTCGGAGAAGGGCTGTGGGGAGAACAGTGTGAAGATGCCAGGCCCAGGAAGCCTCTCTCCAGCCAGCTGTCCACAAAACCCCAAGCCCCAGGTACTCACCATGCCCCGGGCCCACTCGTACACAACCTCAACCAGCCCAAAATTCAGTTCCCCCACAAATTCCTCCACTGTCTGGTTCAGACCACAGGCCACCTGGACCTCACCAATCCTCTTTGCCACAGCACGGACACGTTCTACTCCCTGCAGAAGGGAAAGAAGAGGTCAAGGCTTGTCTTCCTGAGGGAGGCCCAGATGAAGAGGTCTTAGAAGCACTTGTGATCACCTGGGGAAAGCTGATTGGGGGGTTGGGGATGCCATACTCCAGGGAGAGTGGTGGTATCCCCTACCTGCTTAAGGGTACTTGGAAGCTGATCCCCAGGGTCCCCAGGACTCTGGCAGACCAGGCCAGAAAGCAGGGCTGCAATCTCCTCGGGCCGCAGGGCACTCAGTGCATTGTCAAACATGAGCTCAGTGAGGAGTAATTCGTGGCTGCTCATGGCACAAGCCACCCGCCCTGCCAACTTCACGGTGCCTGCCTGGTCCACGTAACCCAGGGTTCGGAGTACCTATAAGAAAGAGGATTGGTGCTGGGGAGCCTGTCATTGTCTCCCCAACTAGCCTCCTGCCCCCATCCCCATTCTACCTCTACTCGCTGATGGTACTCAGGGAGCAGCAGCAGTGACTGGTCTGACAGTAGGAAGCGCAGCCGCTCCATCTCCTTCTGAATCTGCATTCGTTCCCTCAGCTTCAGGTACTACAGAAAGCCACAGGCAGGAGCCCTCAGTCCTCTCCCCTTCAGCAGGGGTGCACTGAGGACAAGCACTGGAAGCCACTTCCCCTACAAAGAGGAAAAGCATCCCCTCTCCACTTAAGAGCTACCTGGGCAGAAAAACGGGGGCTGTGTACACACTGGGCTCCCCGGATCAGCTCTTCCAGCTTCCGGGCCCGGAGCCCACCCTCTACCACCAACACATCCTTGAGCTGCAAGTCATTGACAGGATCAAGGGTGGGAGGTCCTGCTGGGTAGGCTTGAGCTAGACGCAGCAATTCCTGGACAGCAGTGGTCACAGCTGCAAGTGGAGGATCCTTCCTAAAGAGGGAACAGGTTTGAGATCTGGGCAAGAGGCTTCTTTGTCACAGGAACCTCTTTAGGCTAGACAATGGGATCCCCCTCAGGCTAAGGGCATCTCCCAAGTATACCCCTAGCTGGTACTTCATGTCCCTCTCTGGGAAAGGATCCCCCTAACATCTCCAACCTGAATTTTGGTTGCTGCCTCTTGCTGAAGTCCTCCAAGATCTTCTCACCATTCACCCGGAGCACCTTGGTGGTGATGGCAGCCACATCTCCTGGCTGAAGCTTGGCCACAGTATGGTCACAGGGCCCTGTGAAAAAGGAAAAGCAGGTCAGGACCCTGCCATAGAGCCAGGCATCAAGCTCACATTGCTGTCAGGAAGCCAGACTGCTCATTCACCTTCAGGCAGGAACAGCTTGAAGCCCACAAGGTCATCAGGGTAGGGCACATCTGGAGTGGCTGGATCCTTGTCCTGTGGGTCCTCAGACAAAGGTTATCACACAAGACCAGGGGTTGTGAAGATTCTGCTGGTGGAGTTTGAGGAGACCTGAGGGAGGCAGAAAGGCCAGGACAGGGGAATGTAAGGAATGGACATCAAAGGTAGAGATCAGAAGCCCACCCTGAGGCTGGGATCAGGGAGCAACCACAGAGAGTCTACCAGTATGGAGGGGTACCAACCAATCAGCATATTCTTTGTTGTGGGGAGGTAGACATGAGGTATTGGTGGGAAGGAAAGGAGGGGGAAATGAAAGCATTGTGGTGGCAGCAAACCTGCCCCCAGCCAAGCAAGGAAATGGAGCTAGAGCTTGTTCATTCCTTCCCACCTTCTGGGTTCCAAAACCCATCATCCTCACTGCAGATCACACCCAGTGCATTGTGATGCTCCGGTTCTTCACAACCACCACCCTTCCTGCCGAGAGAGATTTCAGCCCATTCACAGACTCTATGATGCGTTGCTGAAAAAGAGGAAAGTGCACAAGGGGATATATGGAAGGATGGTGTCACTGGGACTAAGTTCAGGAGCACCCAGGATGACCCATTCTCTTCCTCCCTCCGTCACTCCCCACTGGCACACACTTACCTGGATCATGTTCCGAGTCTCTGTCAGTTCCTCCCCCAGCTATAATACTCTGGTAGGTCCACCAATTGGCCAGTAGTATCAGGCTCCTCCAAGGCACCCAGCCTCTTGGTTAGTTCAGCCAGAGCCTGTTCGTGGGCCTGAGCAGCAGGGGAAAGTTCTGAAACAAGTCCCGCAGGCCCATCCTGCCACACCCCCACCTTCACCCCCTGGCCTATATAACCACCTTTTCTCGACCTGGATTTGTCCAACTTACTGCCCAGTATACTGGTTACCCTAACCCTCCTCACCTTGCTATCCTTACGGGATGGAAACTCAGAGAAGCTCCTCTTCATCATGTCCTCCACCCTGAGGGCATCTACCCGAAGCAGGTTGAGGATCATAGTGTATTTAGGCGGAACTGGGACTGCAGCTGGGATGGCTTCCCCTGGAGGCCGGGCCAGAGAAGTCAGTGAGATCAGGTGAGAACCTGTCACTCTCTGCCAGTCCTGTGGGGACTGGATCCACTCAGATCTGATCCCAGCTCTGATATCATGGGCCTAAACAAACCACCTGCTCACCTCTTCTGTGACATGAGGGAGCAAAATGAAATGCAAAGACTCTCAAAGGCCCTGTCTAGCTAAATATTCATAGCACAAATAAACTAGAACAGATGGCATCCAATCTCCTCCTTGGATTTCCTCACTCCTACCTTGGGTTTTCCCAAGAAAAATAAAAAAGCCAGAAGAGAGGAAAGGAGCAGAGGGTTGGAAAAGGGAATTCAGCAGATCCCTAAAGCTGGAGCCCTGTCTGTCTTGGCCTCACACCACCCCTGCTCACCATCATCATGCGGTGCAGATCTGCCATCTCAGGCACACGTCCCTTGCAGAGAAGGATGACAGTGCCTGTGGGGTCCAAGCCCCTCCGGCCTGCCCGGCCAGCCATCTGTACATACTCCCCAGGTAGAAGGTCCCGGAAGGTGGAGCCATCATGCTTGCGCATGGAGTCAAACACCACTGTACGTGCTGGCATGTTTACACCCATGGCAAAGGTCTCTGTGGCAACAAGACCTGGAAGAGCAAGGATCAGCAAAGATGCTCAGTGCACACCTCAGCCATGATCACACCCACCTCACTTTGTAATCAAGGCTAAGTAGACAGAGGCACAGTCCCAGGTCCTTTCTTACACAATCTCATTTAACTCTCCAGGCAATTCTATAGGACAGATACTATCATTTTCCTTATTTTGCTTATGTAATTACCTATTTCTTTCTTTTGCCTGCATTATCCCACTGCAATGATTCCAATGTGTTTAACAAGTATCTTGGTGTAAATATGTTATTTCAGACTGTATCTTGTTATGTGCACTTGCAATTTTAAAAAATTATTTATTATTTGTAGTGCTGCGGATCAAACCCAGAGCCTTATGCATGCCATGCATGCATTTGCTTAAATAGTGTCAGGGTGAGGGCTGGGTTGTGGCTCGGTGGTAGAACGTTTGCCTTGAAGGTGTGAGGCACTGGGTTCAATTCTTAGCACCACATATAAATAAATGAATAAATAAAGGTCCATCAACAACTAAAAAAAATATTTAAAAAAAAATAGTGCCAGGTGAAAAAAATAATGCCCGGGTACATTCCAAACTGGTTATAACTGGTACAAGGATTCCTAGTCTCCCATGTCTCTGGCCATACTTGGCATTAGTCAGGTTTCTAAATTTTACATTCAATAGCTGTAAAGTCATTCTTATAAGCATTTCAATTGCATTTCTCTGATTACTAATAACTTTTTTCTTTACTTTTTTCTTTTTTATCTTTATTCAGCATTGAGGATGAAACCCAGGGCCTTACGAATGCTAGGCAAGTGCTCTATCACTTGTGCTCTATCACTGAGCCACATCCCCAGCTCTAGTGACTTTTCATATAGTCACTAGCTTTTTGGGTTCTCTTCTGAGGATTGTTTGAGTATCCTGTGCATCCCATTTTAAGACGAGAAACCTAAAGTTCAGGGAGGTTAAGAAATTTGTCCAAGGTTACACAGGGAGGATGTGGTGAAGCTGGATTCAAACCCAGGCAGTCTGAATCTAGAGCCTAGGTTCTGCACTGTCTTGCCTAAACTTCTATACCCTGCCCTTAGGACTGCCGTAAGGGGTTACCTAGTTCCATGGAAGTCTCTTCTCCCCCACCATGTGTACCTTGACCAGGCCACGGCTAAAGAGCATCTCCACAATCTCCTTGAGAATGGGTAGGATGCCACTGTGGTGTACACCTAGGCCACGGTGCAGGAGTTCAGACATGTGCAGGACCTGTGAGGGTGGGGTGGTGTTCCATGGGTCAGAGATGGGCCTCTGAACACCTTATCTCACCAGTTTCCACACAGATGCACCTGGGGGAGTTGGCGGTCAGAGCCCCTGAGACGAGCGAGGGGCAGCGCTGCAGAAGAGGTGAATCTCACTCTTCTCTGAACTCGTGGTAAGGTCAAGTGAGGTGAGACCTGAGGCCTGCTCATCACAACGGCCCCGGGAGAAGGTGAACACTACCACAGGCAGCTGGGCCGGGTGCGGAGGGAGGTCAGGAGGGACAGGTATACCCCGCGGTCCTGGAGAAGGAAGGAAAAGGGGTAGAGGTTGAGTCCCTGAGAGGAAACTAAAGTGAGAATGTGAAATAGTGATCAGTTAGCCAGGGCTCAAAGTTCAAGATCAAGTCCCTAGGGGATCAGGGAAGAAAGGATAGCAGAGAAACCTATGTTGGCAGATAGGAACCCTCCCAAATCTCACCTGTGCGGGCCCCCCCTGTGTGGTGGGCTGCTTGGCCCCAAAGGTCTGGGCATGTTTGCTCATTCTCTCCTTCTTGGCCTCTACAGCTGCATAGTACCTGTGGCAGTGGGGGCAGCCATCAGGTCTGGATGGAGCCCAGACCTGATTCACCCATCCCTGGACTTACCCCTTGGTATGGAAGGCCCCTCGAGAGTCCAGCAGCAGAAAGAGCTCCCCCTGGGGTCTTGGGGCTATTCCCTGTGAAGAGATAGTGCTCCAGGGGCACAGGGCGGGCAACAGTGCTGTTCACATAGATCTGTCGACGCTTCAGTCTCCTGAAGGGAAGAGAAAGCAGGTCAGGGTGGGACTGCAGAAAGGAACTCCCATCTCTAACACGTCCCCTACCCACTCTGACTGTATCAGCCTCTTCTGAGACCCAGAATGGAAAGATGTCCCCAATCATCCCATCTCAACATGCAAAGTGTTCTGGGTCCAAGGGAATCCCACAGTCACCCGCAAGACCTGACCCCTCTCCTTGCTGTGGTATCCTTAGTACTCCCAGCTCCAATCAAGGAATTTTATAGCCCCCTTCACCCAAGCACCCCAGAACACACATCTCACCCAATCCAGTCAGCAAAACTCCAGGGCATTAGGACAGTAGCACTCAGAAGGATGATGGAGACATGGTCGGGGAGCATGATGAGCACCTCCTCCCACACGACCCCACGCTAGGCATGGAAAAGGAAAGACTGGTCATAGGGACCACAGAGGAGCTAACTTTCTGCCCCAGGGATGTGACACAGGGTTCCTTGAGGGGCAGGAAGGCAATAAGCTCCTCAGGGTATGTGAAATAGGAAAGCTGTCCACTAGCCCCATAGGAGGACTCCATGCTTCTTACCTCTGCATCATTAATATAGTGAACCTCATCAAAGATGACCCACTCCAGATCCCGAATAACATCGGAGCCACTGTACAGCATGGAGCTGGGGAGAAGAGTAGAGAGCTGATCCTCAGAGGCTCCCATCTTTACCTTTGCTCTCCAGAGCAGCCTCATCTGCCTACCCAAAACCCACCACGTTGGGTCCTCCTTTCTTACCGAAGGATCTCTGTCGTCATGATGAGGCAGGAGGCCTCTGGGTGCAGCTGCACATCCCCAGTCAGCAGTCCCACATCCCCAAATGTGTTTCTGAAGTCCCTGAATTCTGGTTGCTCAAGGCCTTGATAGGAGAAGTGTAGATGGTGCTGGGAAGAGGTGTAAAGTCAGTCAGAGTCTCCACACAGACCCAGGGTCAGCACCAGCTCTGCTTTGCTAAGCCTTCCCAAGGTCCACACCCCAGAGGTTCTGGTGCTCCCCTTCTTTACCCAAATGCCATCACAGACTCCTTCATATGAATCCAGAAAAATTCTGTCTCCCACCCTTTCCTATAGCCAGGTCATCTTCCTAAACTTTCTCCCCACCACACCTTCTCATTTCTCTCTGGGCCCCATCTCAGTCTCTCTCCTGAACCTCCTTTATAAAGGATGAAGCAGAGAGGTGGGGAAAGAGATGAGGTCCAGAAAGGATGTAAGAAAAAACAGGGCTGAATGGTGAAGGGGGAGGAGGGCACTTATACCGAGTCCTGTGTTTCTGGGCCAGAGCAATAGCATATTCAGCCACAACTGTCTTCCCGCAGATGTGTGAGCTGCTACAAAGACAGAATCATGCTGTTCCAAGTGCAGGATGGCTTGTTTCTGAAACACATCTGGCTCAAAAGCCACTGTGAGAGAGAGAAATGATGGGCTGAAGAAGGGGCCTCCTGCTCATGGACATACAGGAGAAAGGGACAAAGTTCAGAGTGGGGTGAGGCTGGGCCTCAGGACCAACACTGGTCTGGAAGGTACAAGGCTTCCTGTGGAGAAAGAAGACAAGAGGAGGCTGGGACATGGGGCCAGAGTTCTGAGTCACTCAGAGAGGGAAGAGTATGTGAGCATGAGATGCTAGTACCTGGAAGGCTGGCTGGGGAATGAGGCGGTAGAAATCACCAACAGGGGGGACATCCACAGGGAATAGCCCACTGCTCCTGAGGTAGAGGTTTGGGAGGCTCTGGGGGCGATATGACTGTGGATGCTTCCTAGAAAAATCAGGGACAGGAGTGACAGAGATACAGCCAAAGAGCTCTCAAAGACCACTCCTCCTCAAAGATGCTCCATTTTGTCCCCTCGACCCAACCAAGCCATCCCACCCTCCCTATGGTGAGGTCCTTTCTTCTTGCACTCCACTGCCCAGAACCACCAACCTTTAACACTAGGTCCTCAAAGCTGCTTGCCCGGGCAGGGGAGCACGCAGGGGAGAAGCTGAAAACACTGTCTCCTCCGGGACCCTCTGACTGTCCCATTGCCTCAACCTCGTCCTCATCACCCACTCCCAAGTCTAGAGGCTCCAGTAGACGGCTGAGGCTGAGTAGCCCAGGAGCTAGAGCTGGGTGATCTGAGAAGCAAAGCAAAAAATCAACCTTGTCATATCCATCACTGTCCAAGGAAGGGTTTGCACTGCAAAACTTTGTAAAAACTCACCCTTGGGGGCAAAGTTCATGCCTTTCTTGAAGCCAGGTGGAGGGAACAGTGAGAAGATCTGGAAGCCAGGAGTAAAGAGACAGAATCAAGGTTACTGCATGCTATTATATAAGTTATATATCAGATAGCATAGATGTCTGCCAATTAGATGTTATAGATGGGTATATCTGCTATGACCTTTCCCAACAGATGATGATAAAGGTTTGTTATTGAAAGGACACTTTTCCCTTTATTTGTGGGGGGGTGGCTTTTCATAATATACAAAACATGGAAGGGTTACCAGCAGCCTAATGACAGGGCTGCCTGAGCCCCTCCTCCTCAGGGCCTAGATGCAGAGCCCCATCTCACCTTTCTCAAAGTCTATCTCCTCCTCAGCCTCCTCACGAGTGCTCAGATCTGTTATGGTGGGTTCATCCATCCCACCTAAGAGGGTAGGGAGATAGGGATTTATGGAATGAGCAAAACAGAATGGGTGGGGAATTCTTCCCTAGAGGACTAAGGGGACTCCTTCTCCTACCACCCTGTCTCCACAAAAGTCACCTGGCCAGAAAGGGTACTGTGTTGGATTCCCCCATAGAGACTGGGAGACTGGCGCTGGAGGCCGGCGAAGAGACAAGGAGGTTGTGGCTGACAGGTTTGTGTTCTCCAGCAGGACCTGAAGTAAGAGATCAGAGCCCCCGTGAGGCTAATCTTGCCTCTGATCCTCTTCTACCAATTTTACTTCTGGAAGCCCCTGACCTCTTACCTCCTTATAGCCCAGTATCTGGCCTGTTGTTGGGTGTCTTTGGGCCTGAAGGTCGGATGGACTGGAGCCCCCAGCGCAAACAGAAGTGACCAGGATCTGTCTTCCTCTGCCATTTTCTGAAAAGAAAGAAAAATAATCTTCGAGTCTTCTCTCTCCCTGCCCCAGCTTCCCTCATTGACCCATCTCCCTAGTCTGGACCTCTCCAGACTCCTCACCGAGCTGAGTGCTCCACACCATGCAGTGGCAACCAGGCTGGAGAGGACAGAAACAACTGTTCTGCTTCTTGCTGCAGATCTGGGGCACAGGGAGGAAGGCCATGGGAAGCTGGAACCAGGGCAGATGAGAGACAATAGGTCAGGAAACAAACAAAAGAGGTGATGGGATTTGTGTTTAGGTCAGAAATAGTAGATGCCCCAAACAGACAGACTAGGATCATCAGGCTGAAGCAATATTTTTCCAAAAGTTGTCCAAAATCTACCTACTACTGAATTATCTGGGGAACAGACTTTGGATTTCACATTCATTTACACCAAAGAGTTGCATTTTTAAAAGCTCTCCTGATAATCACGAAGTATGCTTCAACTTGAAAATCACTAGTTTTAGAAAAGGCATGCCAGGTCAGGCTGGTGGCACAGGCCTGTAATTCCATCCATGCGGGAGGCTGAGACAAGAGGATCTCAAGTTCAAGCTAGCCTCTGCAAAAGCAGGGCACTAAGCAACTCAGTGAGATCCTGTCTCTAAATAAAATACAAAATAGGGCTGGGGATGACTCAGGTCAATTCCTGGTACCAAAAGAAGAAAAAGAAAAGGCATGCCAGATCTAAGGATAAGAGATGGGCTCAAAAGACAACAGCTCATCCACAAAGTGCACTGGTTCTTGGACATAGTACAGGGAACTCCAAGAAAAAGACACATTTCAAAGAGGCATCTCTTCAAAACTAAGTATCTCCAGCCCTACCAGTACCATCCTCAGATGGGCTCTGACCCACTACAGGTCCACTGAGCTAAGATCTGTCCAGCACCAGCAGGGGGCTCAGATGACAGCGGCCAGGCACAGGAGAGCAGGGTCATGCTAGATCCTACTGAGAAGGGTGGAAGTTTTAGGCTTAATGCGGGTCAAAGCTTGGGGTCAACTGTCACTCACGGTGCTCTCTGGAGTCCCAGGCACGTTCAGCAGCTCCCAACGCCCTGTGCATCCCAGTTCCACGGTCCGAAGGGGCAGATTCAGGGGGTCGGGGGGAGGCAGCACTATAGGGCAAAGGTCAGAGGTCAAGGGTCAAGACTCATTACCTGTCTACGACTCTGTTCCACCTCCCTCCTCCTCACCAAGTCGCTCAGTCTCCAACATCCCGGAGCCAGGACAGACGCCCCGCAGACTAGAAATGCACGCAAGGCCCGCCCCTAAATGGGCGGAAGTGGAGGCGACTTCCGGTACACACCCCCGCCGGGAGCGTGGACCAACGCGGCCGAGGGGCCCGACCTGGAACAGGAGAAGGCCGGGCGGAAGTGCCTGCTCCTCCGCCGCCTTGGTTACCGCGTTCTGAGCCCCTGCTACGTCATCGCTTAGAGCCCGCTCTCAGCGGCCAGCGCTGGCGCCGCCCGAGACCGTGGGGCTCGGGTTGCCGCCCCCTCAGGTAAGGTCTTCTCCTCACTCCTAGCCCCTTTTTTCTGAGCCCCTTTTATTTTCTTCCCCCTTTCCATGCACTGAGAGCGCTGCGCGGGTTCAACCGCCTCCTCTGCTGTCCAGACCCGCGGTTAGCCATACTAACTCAAATGGGGATGGGGGTCGGGTGTCATCACCTTGGTGACAGAGTCAGTGTTTTTCCCTCCTGGGCCACGTGCTACCCCAAGGCTCTGGTGTCTGTGATCCTTGGAGACAAGAGGGAATGCTGGTTGATACGACGAGCGGGAGCTTGGACTGCAGCCTCGTTTAAACAAGGGGTAGAGAAAGGCCAAAGGCAAAAGTAGGCAGGCCTGGAAGGGTGGGTTGGAGTACAGGGTGGACGGCGTGAAAACCCTGGGTGATGAAAGTGGAGAAAGATGTCTTGGGCCCTGCCTTGAACCAGGAGCCACCATGTTGGTGATACCCCCGGACTGAGCGAGGAGGAGGAGGCTCTGCAGAAGAAATTCAACAAACTCAAGAAAAGGTGAGGGAGTGTGTGGGGGCATATCCCAACCTTCAGATTCAGCACTCCAAGACACCTGGGGTGAGTGTGAGGGTCTGGGGGGGGGGTTGTTCCACTTCATACCTGGAGACATCACGTCTCCATGTAACTTCAAAGGTGGGCTTTCTCAGTCTTGGTGTGACTTTTCCTTTTTCTCTGCAGTCTTCGTGGAATTGTCATCTTTTCCTGTGGCTTTTAATACCACCACACTTGAGGCTGGTGATTTCCAAGTCTGGATATTCCGGTTCCATCTATTGCCTTACCTATAACCTTCAGATACCAAACTGAAATTATTATCTTCCTGTCTAATCTAGTCCTTTTCTTGCTCTTTCACATAGGACTGACTATATTCAACTCTGTTGTATTTAAACTCAAAAATATCATCTCTGACTTCTGCACTATTTGCAGAGCCAAACAGTTGTCTCTCCCCCGCCCCTTTTGAGATTAGGGTCTCACTATATGCCTGGCTGCTCTCCAATTTCTGGGCTCAGGTGACCCTCCTGCCTCAGCCTCCTGAGTTCTACAGGCACACACCACCATATTCAGTGGGTCAAGTCTTCTTGATTCTTCTTTCAAGTAATTTCTCTTGTTTATTCATTCCTGTGAATTTCTTATTGCACACCTTGCATCTAGGCCGTTGGAATGGTCTCCTTTCTTTTTTTTTTTTTTTTTTTTGACAAACTTATTCACTCCTGTTAAAAATCCATTGATAATTCTAAATTCTATTTCCTGTCCTTCTCAAAATTCATAAGTGATTTTGCATTATGTATAGAACAAAGTTCCAAAACCTTAGCTATCTAATGAAGCAGAACTGTTTACTACTTAGAACACATTCCCCGAAACTGTCTTTTCTCTGCATCTTTGCCACCCTGTTTTCTTTGTCTAAAACACCTTCTAACTGTGTTGGTTTAGGTTCTACTCAGGGCCCTGTTTAATAGCCATGTAAGCATCAGAAAGTCTATTCGTATTTAGCTACAAGTAATCTACATCTTTTATTTATCTTGGCATTCAGTCTAGTCATTTTATCTCCTGGACTGTTAAGCATAGGAACCATGTATTTTACTTCTGTAAAATACTTCTATTACAAAGTCATGTCTGGACTTCATTTAATATGTAAGGAATGGGTAGGTAAAGCCCCCCACAAAGGCTTGTAGGCTTTACTTATTTGCATCTTTTGTGCTGGGTCTCTGATACATGACTGATTCATTTTCTTCAACTTAAAAAATGTGAGACTCTGGAAAGCTTCTGGATACCATGACTTGGTTAAGTATTGCTGGCATTGTAGATGACTTGGGGGATGAGATACGAGAGGCAGGGTTGCCTCAAGGCACCACTCCAGGGGCACCATTTGCATTATCTTCTTTAAGAAAGGTGTCCCTGAAGTGTTGTACCAAGGGACCTTGGGAAAGGACTTGCCCTGACTGACACCTCTCTTCTTACCATTCACAGAAAAAGGCATTGCTGGCTCTGAAGAAGCAAAGTAGCAGCAGCACAGCCAGCCAAGGTGGCGTCAAACGCTGTGAGTAACAGGAAGTGGAGAGGATTAGAAGTGGGCAGTGTGGGCCTGATCTCTGCCACAGCCAATATAATGTCTCTTTCCCTCACCACTCCAGCACTGTCAGAGCAACCTGTGGTGGACACAGCCACAGCAACAGAGCAGGCAAAGCAACTGGTGAAGTCAGGGGCCATCAGTGCCATCAAAGCCGAGACCAAGAACTCAGGCTTCAAACGTTCTCGAACCCTAGAGGGGAAGCTAAAGGTGAGCACAAGCAGGATTGTTCTTGGGACCTTTGTCTTCAGAGAGCATCCCTCCAAGTTAGAAGGGAGATAGGATTAGTGGAAAAAAATAATGCATATTCAGACATGGGCAAATTGCTGGACCATTCTGAGCTCTGGGTTTCTTTTTCTTTTTTTTTCCTTTTCTTTCTGAGATGGGTCTCACTATGTTGCCCAGGATGATATGGAACTTGGGCTCAAGTGATCCCACCCCAACTTCCCAAGCTGGGACTATATGCATGACCCACCACACCTGGGAAGAGCTTTAAGGTTTCTTATTTGTAAAATGAAAAAAACTAGATGACTCCTCTATGTTCTTTTCCATTTTATACATTATGTGATTCTAATCCACCTAGGGTTAGAGCTCTTAAAATGTGTTGCTCCAAGAAGTTGAACAGACTGAAAATGTCACCAGGTTCAAGAAAGGTAGCAGTTAAACCAGGTACTTTACATGTATGTTAGGTCACTTATTTAAAAATTTCACATAATCAGATAAGAATTGTATGTAGCATTAAAAGAAAAGATCAGAAGAAGAGAGTGAAGGAAGAGTAGCCCCTCTGTCTCATGGTAGGCAGCCTCCTGTTCCAACACTGACATAGGCTTCTACCACCTCTTCAGGACCCTGAGAAGGGGCCAGTCCCTACTTTCCAGCCCTTCCAGAGGAGCATATCTGCTGATGATGACCTGCAAGAGGTAATGGTTCCCAAATTGCTGTCCCTGAGCTAGGGATTGAGGAAAACAAGAGACCCACATGCAACAAGTAGGAATCATATTAACTATTCTTGGTCTCTCTTTCAGTCTTCCAGACGTCCCCAGAGGAAATCTTTGTATGAGAGGTTAGAGAACTAGACTGGGTCCCACTTGGTGTGGGGGGTTGGTTGCATAGTCCTTGGGAGGGTTAGGACTGGAGTGAAAAAAAAAAAAAAAACCAGGTTGTGGAGTGTGTGTTGAGTCTCCACAGGGCCTGGGAGGAGAAAGAAAAAGCCCCCTTTGAACCATACTGTCTGTTTCTCCCCAGCTTTGTGTCTTCTAGTGATAGGCTTTGGGAACTGGGGCCAGATGGAGAAGAAGCAGAGGGTCCAGGGTCTGGTGATGGTCCCCCTCGAAGCTTTGACTGGGGCTATGAAGAACGTAGCAGTGCTCGCTCATCAGCCTCCCCTCCCCGAAGCCGGGACCGCAGCCATGAGAGGAACCGGGACAGAGACCGAGATCGGGAGCGGGACAGAGATCGAGATCGGGACCGGGAGCGAGACAGAGAACCGGGATCGGGATCGAGATAGGGATAGAGATCGAGACCGAGACCGAGACCGGGACCGGGACAGGGATAGAGACCGAGACCGAGAGGGCCCTTTCCGCAGTGAGTGATCTTGGCTGGCGGGGAGAGTGATCTTAGCTCAGCCTTGGGTAGGTCCCACTAAAGTGAGGGTGAAATGAAACTGTCTTATGACTGATTTCTGATCCAAAGGGTCGGACTCATTTCCTGAACGCCGGGCCCCTCGGAAAGGGAACACTCTCTACGTGTATGGAGAAGACATGACACCCACTCTCCTCCGTGGGGCCTTCTCTCCCTTTGGAAACATCATTGACCTCTCCATGGACCCACCCAGAAGTAAGGATGGCCAACAGGGCATGATAAGAAGACCTGGGATGTGAGGCCTATGGGAGGAAGCTGCCCTGTTATCAGCAGCCTGTGAGCACTGAATTTGGTGGGTCCAGCAGAGCCCACAGCCTTCTACTGACTCTGTTTTCTCTCATCCCAGCTGTGCCTTCGTCACCTATGAAAAGATGGAGTCAGCAGATCAGGCCGTTGCCGAGGTTGGGACTTCCCAGACCTGTTCTTCCCATCCCTTCTTCCAGTTTCACTTTTTCTCCTTAAAATACTTGAGAGCCAGGAGGAAATTGGTTCCTTTTGACAGAAAGTCTCTTCCTAGTCACACAGAAAAACTTTTGTTCTCAGATCCTTATTCATCTAGTAACCCCTGGAACAACTCCTTTGGTTGGTCTGTAATGTTTCTTCTATTCTTTGTACCCTACCATCTTCTGCTACAGCTCAATGGGACCCAGGTGGAGTCCGTACAGCTCAAAGTCAACATAGCCCGAAAACAGCCCATGCTGGATGCTGCTACTGGCAAGTCTCTCTGGGGCTCCCTTGGTAAGAAATGGAAATCTTTCTCATTCCCCCCACAACCCACCCTTTTTTGTTCCCTTGCACATCCCTGGGTTCCTTAGAGGTGGTAATGGTCAGAATTTTTATGGAGGCTATGAGAATAAAAAGGAGAATTGCCAGCCCCTCCATCAGTGAGGGTTAAGGGAAGGAGAGAAAAGAATTGAAACTGACTCCCAAAGCAGTGACTGGAACAGGGAAGAAAGTGGGAGCCAAAATCAGCTTAGTGAGGGAGATGAACAGCTCATGAGACTTGTAGATTCTGAACTGGAGTACAGCAGACTTCATGAGAATTTGAAATTAGGGTTCCAGAACTCAGATTTGGAGTGAGGAATGAAAATGGATTGGAGTCATTTGCACTGCTACAAAATGATGGTATCATTAGGAAAACTGATTTTGGAGAAAAAAGTGACCCAGGACTGGTTTGAGGACTATTCAGGGATTATGTTAGAAAACTGGACTGGGCTCCTTGTGTCCCCCATGTCCCCAACAGTCCTGACATGTTAGTTTGAGGATTCAGCAGAGGAAACGAGATGTGTCCATGGCACTAGGAACAGCACCAGAGGCCCTGGGCCACTAAAGCCAAAGGACGCAGACTTTAAGAGAGAGAAGCAGTCAGTGGTGGCAAGATTCAGAGACCAAAGAGAATGGGAGCTGGTGTGGAGGGATTCACTCCAGTCCTCAAGTAGTAGGGATGGAATCCTTGAATGGGGTGAAGAGAGGACCATGTCTGGTGAAGGAAAAAAGAGAAAGGGGGGAAAAGTACCAGAGGCTCAAGGGAGTGTGCTGAGAGCCAAGTTTCCCCCTGAATGAGTTCTGGTGGAGCCAGTAGCATTTCTCACTGTGAATGACCCATTTTACCTGAAAATAGATTTTCCTGGGAAGGAAGTAAGCAGAAAGTAGGATTCAGATACTAGGAAGTATTCAGAATCAATCAACAAAGGGCTACCAAGATTTTCCGATTTTTAATTTTGATATATTGACTAAAAGTAGTAGGTTAACATCATTCACATGTCTCAGTAATGATAACTTTTGAGGATTTTCTAAGAACAAAACATTCATCACAATAGCCACATGCTCTACAATAACATTGTAAACTCTCCATGGTGATAGGTTGACCACAACCAACCTGAGGAGGCTAAGAGGAGACATCCATTCTGGCCACCAGAGGGCAGCATGAGAACTGGACTTCCTGGGGCCAGAGGCCAGAGCGAGGTAGTGAAGCTCTGGGCCTCAGGTCTGACCCATGATCTTCAAACCTTAATTGTTACTCTTCTCCCTCCCTAGCTGTTCAGAACAGCCCTAAGGGTTGCCACCGGGACAAGAGGACCCAGATTGTCTACAATGATGATGTCTATGAGGAAAACCTGTGGATGACTTCTAGGGAATGGAGCTGGATTCCTTGTGCCTCATAACACCCCCAATGCCGGTCTCAGTAAAACACTGAGGTGGAAGCTCACACATCTTCCTCAGCCTCTGGTTTTTCAGCCCTTGGGATTGGGGTTAAGCCTTTAAAAACGGCTGTCAGATTGTATCTCAGTTGTTAACAACATGGCCAGTACACATCCCCCACTCCTTTACCCACAAGGATCTGGAACACAGTTATTATCGCAACTGTTTTAATTTGATCCCATGCCCCTTTCCAGAAGGAAACCCCTCATAGAAAACCCAGATCCCTCATCTTTGAGTTTCTCCTTGAGCCAGGGCAGCACTTGGAAGAGATTGACGTGAAAGTCCCGGGCATGAGCAGGTACCTGCTGTTGCAGTCTGTTGTCTTTGCAGACATCCACTACTCCCCAGCTGATCACACCAACCTGCAGAGGTGAGGGGATGCCATGTATCATTTCATCCTAATGCCAGGAAGCATGCCTATCCCTGACTGCATCTGAGCTGATCCAAGGGAATGAGACTAAGTACCCAGCTCAACCCTGTTTTCCTTGCTTCACAGGCCAGGCACATGACCCAAGTGGCCAGTTCAGAAACTAGCTCTAAGGTGAGGCAGGCTCTGTCCTGTTACCAGCTACATGCAGTGAACTTTCCTGCTTTGGGGTCCATGCCAACCACTTGGCATCTCCCCACAGATAGGAAAAAGAGTAAGTACTCACTTGAATGAAGCGACTCCTCTTGTGAATAATCAGAGGGCCACCAGAGTCACCTGCAGGAGAAAGAAGCTTTAGGGAAAGGACTATCGGGCCTCAGGAACTTGTAACACAGCCACTCTTCTCTCACCTTTGCAAGTATTTGGGTCAGCATAGGGATGTACCCCTCCAGTGCAGAGGAACCTGGGAGTGACAACCTCTGAGATGTCCTTGACTTTGTCATAGCCTGGGGCATGTTGAGCATCTCTTTCACAACTGATTTTCTGAAGGGCAGCATGGAATAGAAAGGGATGATGAACAAAGCTGACTTAGGACAGGCCTAGAGGACCTTAGGATTCCCCCATTCCTCACCTTATCCCCATTCTTGATGTAGACTTCCTTCCGAGTCAGCTTTTTCTGCTCCTCAGAGACAAACATTGCTTTGACATCCTTGACAGGGAGCAGCTCTTCCTCTGAACAGACGGGCAGACCGGGTCACTGTAGTTCCCCCCCTCCAACCCCATTGTCCCTGTCACTTAACAGATGTCCTTCAAAACCTTCCTGAGCTAGGCATCATTTGCTCCTATTACACTTCCCCTCCATGTCCCACTTGTCTCCTGGAATCTCATCCTTGTCCTGTCCCAGAATATGCCTTACTGTGTTGCTGGCAAGTGGCTGTCTGAGGGAGTCGCAAAGCTCGAGTTGTTCCCCTCGGTGCAGGGCAGACAAATGGGCCTGTTACAGAGGTGGGGTCAGTCAGGAGCAACAAATGGCCTGCCCTGCACCCCAATCCTCCAGCCCATCTTTCCCAGCCTCCTGTCTTCAGGGACCCAGATGCTCTCACCTAAGAGTCTCACTGTACTTCAGTTTACTCTTGAGCTTGATCAGGGCAACATCATAGTCATAAAATTCAGAAATTCCTTGTGCCTTTTTCCCATTGATGTTGTATTTGGGGTGAAATAGGACTTCTTCTATCTCCAGGTCCTGTCTCTTCCCTCCTGATGAAGGAAGAAAGGGCACCACTTCTCTGTGGACAGCCTCTTGCTTCTGACCCAGAGTCATCCCTGACTTCTGCTTTTCCCCACCCACAGTTGGTCTAGAGGGAGGGGCTGCACCAAGAACAGGCAGAGTTTAGGGTGGTAAGGAAGTGGGCGATGTGGCTGGAGCTCAGGGTCCATCTGCTGCATCCTTACCCACTCTGACCTTGATTGAGTGTTTTTGGTCATCCACAGTGAAACAGTGTGCTGCTGTCAGCACAAAGTACTCAGACACCACAGCCCCCATACAGTTCTCATGTCCCTTCAAAGGGCGCTGGGAACAGAACAGTGAAGGGGGGAAAAAAGTCTGATGTGAATATTTTGCTCCTCCTCTACCGTGTTTGCCCCTTCCACCTCCCCTCCAAGTTCCTACTATTAGGATATAGTGCTTACAGTGACTGAGATCTTGGCCTGCCATGGTTGCTTGTGGTAATCAGTACCTTCCCTGTGCTCCCAAACCATGCCGCAGAGGCCCAGAGACTTGGTTTCATCTGGCAGAAAGGAATATGTGATGAAAACTGGGGACACTTCATCCCTAAGTGGCAGTAGCCATTTCAAAAGGGATTTCTGCATTTCTATGGGGAGCAGAAGCCCACATGGAGGAAAAAGGCTGAGGGCATTTGTTTCATTATGTTAGGAGAAAAGGAAACACTGGTATGGTGAAAAGACCTTGGGACCAAAAAATCAGAGACCCTCTGTTTTCAGGCCCACCTCTTGCTAGCTTTCTGTCCCTTAGTGTCAGTTACCACATCTGTAAAATGAAGTAGAAAGTTCTGATGTTGCTGTGATTCTAAGATCAGGAAGTGGACAGTGGAGGGAAACATGAATAGTGACGTAGAGGAATGAGAAAAGGCTTCCAAGGGCTGGGCTGTAGCTCAGTGATAGAATGCTTGCCTACATGTGTGAGGCCTGGGTTCCATCCCCAGTACCAGAAAGAAAGGGAGGGAAGAAGGAAGAAAAGGAAAGGCTTCCAAATTTCTAGGGCTTGAGGGATAGAGGGAAATGAGCAACTTGGGGGGGGGGGGGGCCTGAGGGGAATTGAATTTCCTATTGCTTCCTTATACTTTTTTATCTTCCTACCAATCATTTGGTAGAAAACATCCTCCAGATTTTCCATGTCCTTGACTTTGAACACATGGTGCTCATTGTCCTTCTTGGAAGCCAAAGCATTGATGTTTGCTTGATCCACCAGAGGCCCGACCCCAAACACATACACATCTAAGGGAGGAAAAGGCAGAGTAAGAGTTCAAGCCCTGGGGCTGGGGAGATAGCTCAGTCCAGTAGACTGCTGTGGTTCGATCCCCAGCACCCCCAAAAAAAAAAAAGAGTTCAAGCCCTGAAAAAGCAGGATCCTGGGTCTTGGGCAGGTCACTCACCCAAATAATCCTCTCTTGGGTTTTTGCGATCCCTGCCAATGTCCAGCAAGTCCCGGATCTCACCAATAATAGTGACTGGGTCCCCACCCATGTTGTACAAGCCTGCAGAGAAGACAAGGACCATGTGAGTGGAAGAGGAAAAGAGTCAAAAAGATAATTGGTGAAGGCAGTGACACATGGCTGAGTAAGCAGGTTGGAGATGAGATAGAGGTGTCAGATCATAGAAGACCTTGGGGAGAAGAGTCCCACCTTATAAAGGGCCATAGGAAAGCTCAACAGCCAGCTATGAGCAGTGTTCAGGGCCCTATCTCTGGTGTTACATGTGGTTGTGAGGGTCACACTGGCATGGGAAGGTGGGTAGGAAGAAGGTCCCTTCTGACCATCAGTCATCAGGATGATGACGTGGCGGGTGTGGTTCCAGCCTTCAGGGGGGACATCTCCTGCCCAGTTCATCATGTTGTATACTGCCTGGAGGGCCCTCTTGGTATTAGTCCCTGTCTTCAATTTGTGGTCTGTGGAAAGGGAAAAAATCATCACCTCACCATCATGCCATCCTTGAGCCTATCAACAGATCCCACATCCTTCATCTTTGTGAGTTATCCTACTGACGTTGCTTTGACTACAAAATAGCCCTATCAGCCCCAACAGGCTCCCCACTAACACCCATTGCCCAGTGACCCTGCCATCCGTCTTTAACCACAATGTATGGTCCCCTCTATCTTCCTCAACATGAATCTTCTACCCCTTCCCCACAATACCTCTGAGCCTTCTGACCTCTGTAACCCCACAGTTAACCTCACAGCTTCCCTTGCTTAACCTCTGACCTTCATAACTGATTTGGTTGAGTTTCTCAGTGACCCAGTCTGCATCGCTGCTCTTTGGATCGGACACTCTGATAACAACTTTGGGTTCTGTAGCATATGTCACTAGACCATATCTTGGCCTCACCCCATAACTTGCTACCTGTGAATGAGAAGAGTAAGGGGTCATGATATTCAAAGTACAATACTATAGTTGGGAGAATTCAGCACCTTTGCTGGGACAGGAAGACCATAGTAAGAGGCTCAAGGCTGAAGTTCATGGAGGAAGCTGTGTTAAGCATTAAGATACCCTCACCTTAAAAGGAAAGAACAAACTAGGACCTGGAGATTTTTCTGGGATGCTGTATTCAGAGGGACTGGAAGCACAAGGGGGTTTACTCACTGCCTTCACTGGAAGAGCAGTGAGGTCCAATCAGGGTCCCCACATTCAAAGGGAAGGGAACTCTACCTTCTCAATTAAGTTGGCAAGACACCTCTTGGCTCCCGTGAAGTTGCTGGCCCCAATGCTGTCAGATCCATCCAGCACCAGGTAGATGTTCATGGAGCCTGAGGGGTCCAGGACAATCTTCCGCTTCTGTTGTTCCCCTGAATGTCAGCAGAGAGACTCAGGCTGAGGGGTGCATGGTTCCCCTGCAACTCCTTCCATTCCCTGCTCTGCCTCCCCTCTCTGCTCAAACCTGGACTGTGCCCATCCTCAGCATCAACTCCTTCTATGGTCTCTGTCAGGGAAGACAGGAAGGCTTCAGCCACCTCTTGAGGGGTGTCATACATGAAGGTGTCTGGGAGAGGTCAAAAATCAGGTCAAATATCTGGAAGATCAAGGACACAGTGACCAGAAAAACAAGATGATGGGTTTCTAAGGTGAGAAGGGCTTGGAAGTGGGAAGAAGTGAGGAAGGAGCTAGGCTGAAGAGAGAAGGAGATAGTGCCTTGGTGTGGGAACATTAGAATTGGAGAGCAGGATCTGACGTGGGAGTCCAGATCAAGACTCACCTTGGCAGGAAGGCTCTGTCCCACTCCAAGATCCACCTTCCTGGCATTTTCGCTGCTGAGAGCCACGCAGGGTAAGCCCCCGGCTGCAGTGGTAAGTGACGCTGTCTTCAAGGCGGTACTGGCTTCCCACCTTCCTTGTGCCAATGGGGATGCCCGGGTTGGGGCAGTACCCCGCTGCAGAGATCCAGAGGGCAGGTCAGAAAACAGTTGTGATGCCTGTTCCTTGGAGATGGACGTGTAAGGGAAAGAGTAAGGTCATCAGGAGTGGGTGGACTTCTTACCTCCATCATCACAGATTGCTGTTTGCCCATCCCACCGGCCATTCATCTGGCAGGTACGATTGGCAGAGCCCCGGAGAATGTATCCATGGTAGCAGTGGAAAGAGATCTCATCACTCACATTGTAATAAGGAGACCTGGGCCAGTAGTACCCATTCTCAAAGTCCTGTGGTCTTGGGCAGTGAATCGCTTTGGGGAGGAGGACAAGTAAAAGTCACCAAGAGGGAAGGTCTGTCTTCAGGGTATCCCTCGTTCTCTCAGAGACCTTGTCACTGAGAAACAGCTAGTCCCTGCTCTGCTGGTCTGCTCCCCATTCCTGAGCATTCTCTTTACTGCCCAGGCTGCCTGGCACAGAGCAAATGCTTAGTGAAGGTGAGCCCTCTTGCTTCTCTGCTTTTCACCTGCACCCCTAGGGTTGCCCCTTCCCCTGTTCAACCCCATCAGTTTGGCCTCAACGCAGCTCTAGTCTCACCCAAGTGCTGCTGACCTTGGCCACCATCTGCCCCATCATCCTCTTTCCCAGCCCATCCCTGTGCTCACTATTTCTAACCTCTGCACTCTGCTTTCTTGACAGTCTTTTGGTCTCGAGTCTGTAGGGCACTCCAGGACCCTGTGGATCTGCAGGTGCGTGTCTGTACAGGGTAGGGTAGAAGCCAGAGGGACATATGTACTCCAGGACCTGGCCCTCTTTGAGGAGTTGGAAGGAGCCACCTTTGATCTCTACCCCCTCCAGAGAGCAGGAAACTTGGGGCTGGGCCAGCAATGGAGTTGTGTTCGTACCTGAAAAAAAAGGTTGGTGAATCCTGGTCCTGCAAAACCAAGGAAGAATGCTGGGGGCAACAGGTGGGGGAGGGGACCCTTGCTTACCTCCAGACAAGAGGCCCAAGACCAAGGATACCAGGTAGAGTCGGGGGCTGAGATGGCACCCCATGTCGATAGAAGGCAGGAGAGAAGCTGGGGTTGGGGTCAGGAGGATTTCTCCAGGTTCCTTCTGTGTGTCTGCCTGGCTCAGTGTCCAAGCTGAAACTCCAGACTTAAGTCTAATGGCACTCCTGTCCCCACCAACCCCCAGCCTTTTATGCAATCTGTTCTGGCACCTGCGGCTTGTTCTGCCTGCCCTATACACATCACTTTCCGGGAATATTCAAGCAGGAGGGCCCCACTGAGCTGCCAATTGAAGAAACAGAAACTACACAAGCCCCACCCTTTGCTGCCCAAGGTCCAGGACTCTCCCCTTCGACACTTTATGACAGCCCCCAGATTCTCCCCAACAATCCCAGACCACCCTAGCTGGAGACCAGAAAGAGTCCCCCAGCTGGTTCCCCTGTTGACTGTGTTATGGGGCAGAGTCCAGTTGCTGTTTGTCCAGCAGGGTCTCCGACCTTCCTGGAATCATTCTGGCCTCCCCATCCCCCAGGCAGAGGTCAGACAGATGTGGAAATCATCAATTTTTATTAATTTCATAACAGAGAAATTTCATGTGAAAGTAAAAGGAACACAAGTCAAGTTCACCAGAGGGAGGGATTTGAGCAAGTGCAGGAGGGGAGGGTGTAGTGGGCAGACATGCTGGCCAGCAGCCCTGGGGACTTTCCTGCTTGTGCTTGCTGTTGCTGAATTCACACAGCTCCTCAATTCACACAGCTAGGACTGAGGATGGGTCACAGGGTCTGAGGGTGGGCGTTCAGAAGTAGGAGATAGGAGAGATGGCAGATCCTGGCAGGATAGCCAAGGGATTGGTGGCCATGATTAAAGGGGCAAAAACTTCAGGACACCCTCCAGATGCTGCCTCAGCCAGGGCTGCAGGCGGAAGAGATTAATGTGGAAGTCTCGGGGTGGTGGGGCACCACGGGGAGGCTTTTTGCGCGAGTTTTTGTTGGTGGCACCAAAACAGGGGTTGTAAAGACCCCAGCTCACCAGACCCACCTGGAGGAAAGGAAAATGAGGTATGAAGCTGCCATAGCCCCAGCTCTAAGCCCTGACCCCCAGGTTCCTTCAGAGAGATATCACACACACACACACACACACACACACACACACACACACACACACCGGCCAGCCTTGTGAGCTTCCCTCTACTCACCTGGAAAAACCTAAATCTCCGCTCAAGGAAAACTGCTCCCCCAGATTCTCCTGCCAGCAAGAGGGGCAAGAGACAGTGTCATCCAGGGCAGTACGCTGGTATCCTGGTGTGCATGCTGGCCATAGGTGCACGGTGGCCCTCCCTTGGGAAATCCAGACATGGGGGGCACTCACCTTTACAGGGATTGTCATCCTCCTGGGTCCCACTGCATAGGAACTGATCTGTCACCACCTCTCTGACATCCGTCAAGTTGGGGAACATTTTTTTTTCTTGGGAGACGACCTGGATACAGTTTGACCTCTGCAGTAGAGGTGGAGCAGAAAGGAAGAATGGAATGAGTGGCCCAGGGACACTTAGCAGACCAGCTAAGCCTGGGAGGAGGGGTGACTTAAGTGAGATGAAAAAAGCAGCCAGAGTGGGAGGAGGAAGAGCACCATTCTGAGAGCTGGCTTGAGCAGGACCCCGACACCCTCACCTAAGACCCTCACCTCTGACCCTGTCTTGAGGTTAATGTTCAGTTTGCTCCCATTCAGGGCCACAAAGTGAGCAGGGATACTCTGTTGGTTCAGAAGTTCTTTCTCTGCCATCAGAGAGAAGAGGGTGTTGATGTAGTTCCCTTTACCCACCACCCAGACTTCTGGCATAGGGACCTCGGCCCCATCCCTGTTGGAACCCAGGGTCTAGTCCCAGCTCTTCACGAACTCTAAGCCTCAGCACTCACCGTGGTCCTGACAAGTGCTACCTTGGGGTCTCCGCAGAGCCATGTTGGCCTCCACTGTGCAGGGAATGCAGATAGGCCTGGAGAGAAGAGTGTCACACAAGTCCATCCTTAGTATCCTGAGGCTCCCCAGAGCACTCTCCCCTGCAGGCATCCTCCTGTCCCAGGATCAGGCACCTGGCATGGGTGGACATTTTCACTTTCTGGGCCAGCTTCAGCAAGGCTATGTCATCACCATAGAACTCTAGGATCCCCTGGTCCTTCTTTGCGTAGACATCAAACCCCGGGGAGATCACGGCCTTCTCAATAAGGAAGTCTTTGCCCCACTGGGAGTTGGGATCCCCTGGGAATAATATGGTAGATGAGGTTGGACCAGGGCCAGATGCAGGGGACGGGTAACCAGAGCTCTGGCCTTGGAGTAGGAGGCTGGTGAAGCCCCTGCCTTACCCACATTGACCCTCCACAGGGAGCGGTCTTCAGCGTGACGGAAACAGTGAGCTGCTGTCAGAACCCACTGGTCAGAGACAAGGGCCCCCCGACAGGTCTCCTGGCTCTTGGGCTAAAGGGAATAAGTGATATTCAGAAACTGCAATGTTTCTGGCCTGTGGCTGCTTTCACCTCTGGGATCCAAGTCCACCCCTCTTTCCTGGTACCTTAATAGTGACATGCCAGGGTGTCCTCTCCTGGTCAGAGGCATTAGCCGACATGTTCCCCACCCCACAGATGGTGTCTGTGAACTTGGAGACATCTGTGGGTGTGAGGGTCAGGTTATGAAGGAGGCAAGGGACAGACGGGTACTATACCCAGGTTCCCAACCTGAGCCCCCCACTGTCTTCCCACCATTCTCCCCAGTACTGGGGAATTCACTCACCCAGCATATGTTCAAAAACCTGGTGCAAAGCCTGGGTGTCCTGCAGAATGAAGGCATGCCTCTCACCATCCTTTTTGGACCCCAGCTCATTCAGTTCTCTCCAGTCCACATCCAGCTTGCCCACCCCGATGGCATAGATGTCTGATGGGAAGGAAGGAAGTCATCAATCCTGTGGCTAAGGGGCTACCCCGTGAGAAGGAATGCTGGAATCTGAACTCACTATGCCAACGAAGATCTACATGAGCTGGACCCAAGCCTCCCTCACCCCTGCTACCTGTCTTTATTTCCTAGCACTCCCTGCCCCTCGCTCTCCCAGCACAGCCTTCTTGAAGTTCTTCAAATCTGCAGACACTCTTACCTCCAGCCCTCTGCACCAGCTGCACCCCACGTGGGTCATTCTCCCCAGATGTCCTTATGGCTCACTTTCTCACCTTTTTAAGTCTTAATACAAATGTACCTTCAATGTCTAAATGTCAATGCCCCAGACCCTCCCATTCCCTCTCTGCCTCATTCATATCATGTCATGAGTTACCTGTAAGCTGCATGCTATATGGTTTCCTTATTTATCCTGAGTATTACCTAAAGTGGGTAGAATCGTGTTCTCCAAAAGGATATATCCAAGGCTTAACCCCCAGGACCCATGGATGTGGACTTAACTGGAAATAGGGTCTTACTATTTTTTTCTTTTTCTTAGTACTAAGTCACATCCTCAGCCTTTTCTTTTTCTTTTTTTTTTCTTTCTTTCTTTCTTTCTTTTTTTTTTTTTTTTCAGTGTAAAGAGTAGAACTTATTCAAGTGAGAAGAAAAGTCACAGAACTCCCACAGCACAAGAGTGGACCCAATAGGGGTTGTCCAGAAAGAGAGTATTTGCAGAATTAATCAAGTTAAGATGAGGTCATACTAGATTACAGTGGGTCATAATCCACTGACTGGTATCATCAGGTTATAAGAGGCAGGGGCTGACAGTATAGCTAAGTGATAGAGCACCTGCTTAGCATGTATGAGGCCCTGGGTTCAATCCTGAGCAATACAAAAAAATTTTTTTAATAAGTAAAAATGAAAAGGAACTTTGGAAACAAATGCACAGATAGCAGGACAACATGTAATGATACAGAGATTACACATGAAAGAAGGCAAGGTAAGGACAGAAGTAGAGATTGGGGTTGTGCTGCTATGAGCCAAGAAATGCCTGGGGCTACCGTAAGAGGCGAGTAAGGATTCTTCCCTACAGACTCTAAAGGGAACATAGCCCTTCCCAAACCTTGATTGCAGACTTCTGACCTCCAGAACTGTGGAAGAATAAACTTGTTTCAAGTCACCCAGGTTTGGGGCAATTTGTTACAGCAGCCTAAGAAACTAATACCTTGACCTCTCTGAAATGGCAGTCCTGTACAAGCAGGCATTTCATCTGTCCAGCAGCACCCAGGATGGTGCCTAGTTCAGGAGAGGTTCTCAGTAAGGACTTTGAAATGACTGAATGAATAAAAGGAACTCATAAACATAGCACGGAGAAAAAGCTTTAGATCTGGTCTTCTGGAAAAAGTATGCTGCGGGAGAAGAGCCTAAAGCCATCTCTTCACACTGGAGGCCCTGGACCCACACAACTGCCAGTTCTGGTCTAAGAGTATGGATTCCAGGAAGAACCACCCTGTGGTGGCACTCAGTCCATCTTCTTCCACTCTTTGTACCCTTTTTGTATAAAGGATCGAGAAGCTCAGGCAGATTGAGAGAAATCTTCAGCCAGGAAGCAATCCAGCAATGGCCAGGACAGAAGCACAGTGGAGCCACACAATGATCATGCCCCGTCTATTTTCTTCAGCAATATTCCTTCAGTTTCCTGCTTCTGTTAGCTTGCTTGCTTGCTTTTGCAGTGCTGAGGATGGAACCCAAGGGTCCTTGCTATTGCTAGGCAAGTGTTCTACCACCGAGCTACACCTCCAGCCCTTTTTTTAGTTTTGTATATTGAGACGGGATCTTACTAAATTGCCCAAGCTGGCCTCAAACTTTCTAGCCTCCTGCCTCAACCTCCCAAGTAACTGGGATTATAAGTGTGTGCCACTGTACACAGTTATCAAAGTTTTTGAACATTTGACTCTGGTTCAGATGCTAAAGAGGAAGGGAATGGATTTTGAGTTTTAAAACTGGGCCAGTTTTAAGCCAGAGGTGGTGGCACATACCTGTAATACCTGCTTGGAAGGCCAAGGCAGAAGGATCACAGGTTCAAAACCAGCTTCAGCAACTTATTGAGGCCCTAAGCAACTTAGTGAGAACCTGTCTCTAAATAAAATATAAAAAGAGCTGGGGATGTGGCTCAGTGGTTAAGTAACCCTGGATGTTTAGTCCCTAGTACGAAAACAAACAAAAAAACAAACAAACAAACAAAAAAACAGCAACAAAAAACAGCAATAATAACAAAAAATAGCTGCCCTCTCTGAGTGTCTCTCTCCAAAATCCTTTTCAGGTCAAAGGTCAGTACAATTTGTGTTTACTCCGAACCTGAGAAATTTTTCCTTCATAAACTGCAATTGCTGAACTTTGGTTAGCTGTCTATATTGCTAAAAGAGGAACAGCAGGGAGAGTCCCTTGAGGGAATCCCAGTTCCTTTTTCCTGGAAAATTTCCTGAAACATGAGATGGTGGTGATGATGATGGCAGTTCTCTGTACTAGGCCACATTTGCCTGAGCATCTTCTCCTCTTGGCCTATGAGGCAGGTCCTAGTACTGCTCCCTTTATACAGATGAAGAAACTGCCCACAATCCCAGCCCACCAAAGATGAAATCAAGGTGGGCAGATCAACTCCACTCTTCCATGTAATACTCAACCACCCTCAAACAAAACAACAGAGAGAAAACTGTGGCTCTGGGCCAGAGCTAAGGCCCACTGGAACCCTGGCTGAGGATCCCCACACGGGAGCACGGATTGGGTGGGCGGGGACAGAGGCTTACCTAGATAGTCGTTCCTATTCTGTTTGATATTCAGGACCTCTCTGATATTGTCAACTGCTGGTTTGGGAGAACCACCCATGTTAGACTTCCCTAGAACAGAGAAAGGAAAGAATTGTCCACCTGGGTGGGTCAGAATCCTCTGGAGCCCCAGAAGCATGAGGAAGCATTCAACCTGGGAACCTTAATAAAGCCATTTCAAAATACTTTGTTTCCTGAAATTGTCTACATTCTAGGCACTGGGCCAGGAGCTTCATCTAGTCTTTCTCATTTAATTCTCATGAAACCCCCGGAAGTGTGAATATCCTTATTTCACAGATGAGAAAACCAAGTCCTGAAGGGGCTATGTAATTTGGACAAAAATCAAGATGTAAATGGCAGAGGTCAGATTCAATACAGATAGCTTCTCATGTTCCTGATCAGGAGACACAGCTCCACCACATAGCACCAGGTTACCTTTAGGTGGTAACATGAACTGACATGTTCTAATCACAGAATGCTTTTATACAAATTACTCAAGTTTCTCTCCAAAAAAATTATGTAAGGAAAGGAGAGCAACTATCATTATCCTCGTCATTTCAATCATCATTAATAACACTATTTCTATCTTATAAATAAGAAACTGAGAACCATGATTGTTTCAGCAGCACATTTATTAAAATAAGAATTAAGCCGGGCATGATGGCACACACCTGTAATCCCTGCAGCTCACGAGGCTGAGGCAGGAGAATCACAAGTTTGAGGCCAGCCTCAGCAATTGAGCAAGGCCCTAAGCATTTAGCAAGACCCTGTCTCAAAATAAAAAATAAGAAGGGCTGGGGATGTGACTCAGTGGTTAAGCACCCCAGTTCAATCCCCAGTATCAAAACGAACAAACAAATCAGAATGATAACAAAGAAAATTATCATGACCCCTGCATAAGGATGGAATTCACGAAACATTCCATATTTTTCTAATGTTCTATAGCACAGTAGGATAACTATTGAATATTTCAAAATAGCTAGAAGAGAGGATTTTAAATGTTCCTACCACAAAGAAATGATAAATGTCCTAGGTGGTAAAATATGCCAACATCCCTGATCTGATCATTACACGCTGTACACATGAATTGAAATGCCACACTGTAACCCACAAATATGTATAATGATATGTGACAATTTAAAAAATATATTTTTAAAAAGAAGTCTTCTCTGTATATTCATGCATTGATATGTATTATCTGAAAATCATCTCGACTACAACGAATAACAAGACTTTCTCTTAAGAATTTATTTTACATTGGTTCAACTGCGTTGTGGTCCAATTTGTTTCCTATGGAAAGTAAAGAAAAAAAAAACAGGAAAGGAAAGAAACTGAGGCCTGAAGTGGCAGAGGGGGGAACAGACTGCAGGTCTTCCGACCCCACACTGATGCCTTTCACTATTCCAGACCCACTCACAGAGACAGCAGTACCCACCATCTGTCAGAAGGATGATGGCATGTCGGATTTCCTTCCAGGCCATCGTTTCCAGGCCAAGGCGTTGCATTTGGTTATTCATCATGAGGTAGACAGAATGTAGGGCTTCGTAGGTATTGGTCCCAGTTCCATTCTTATGATCTAGAATATGATGAAAGGAAAGACTTTCTTAGAAACTTTCCGCCTACAACTGGGAGTGAAGATTCACTCTTCCACAACCACTAGCAACGCAAGTTATGAACATGCTTTGATAATCTCAGACCTTCACCATCCAATGATTTGACATTGCTGCCTGTTCAAATGTCCTGTCTTTCTACCTAGAAATGCTCATTGCATCCAAGACCACTCTAAGGTTCGAAGATTCAAAGATGGGGTTTCCAAAGAACTTGAGTTGTTTAGCCAATTTTTTTTGTTTGTTTGTTTGTTTTATGGTGCTGGGGATTGAACCCAGGGCCTTGTGCATGGGAGATAAGCACTCTACCAACTGAGCTATATCCCCAGCCCTGTTTAGCCATTTTTTAACACAGCATGTAGGTGGATAATGATAGGAGACTACAGTGTTGAACCATGAAAATCGACCACACAGCAAGGGCCTCTGGAAGGAGTTGAAAACCTGAATCATGCATTTAGACTGGCAGCACATCAGAGTAAGCCATGAGTCGGGGGGAAGTTAGGACTCCCCCACCCTCACCGGGACTTGGAAGATACTCTAGAGCTTTAGGACTCAAGAGCCCCAAGAGACCTCACTCTCTAATTTATCCAGAATCTACCTGTAGGTACTGAATCCATCCTCTCCTCTCCATGGCCCTTATTTGATGACAGTCGTACCTTTATAGTTGGCCTTTTCCAGACTGTCGATCACTTCAGTCACATCCCTGGATTTATCATTCAGGACAGACATGATGACTTGGGGCCGCGAGGCAAATGTGATGATGGCAACGCTAACATTGATCTCGAAGCTGAAGAGCTGAGGAGGGCAGGTGAGAGGTGGAATGAGAGGCCCAGAAACCAAAGGGGACACAGTAAGAGAACAAGCAAGAGGCCCTTGCAGAGGCAGAGAACCTGCACTGTAACTGATGATAGGTGCAAGAAAGTGCAGCTCGGAAGAAGCCAGGAGAACATTTGCTGAGTATCTATTCTCTTTGACAGACTCTCTCCTCATTTCATCTTCACATCAAATCAGTGAGGGGCATGATGCTCCCTGTTTCATAGATTAAGAAACTGAGGCTTATTCCCTCAGCCTAGATCGCACCACTAGTGAGAGGTGGCATGAGGGTTTGAGTCTGGCCAGGCACAGTAGTGCCCACCTGTAATCCCAGTGACTCAGGAGGCTGAGGCAGGAGGATTCCAAGTTCGAGGCCAGTCTCAGCAATTTAGTAAAACCCTCAGCAACTTAGTGAGTCACTGTCTCAAAATAAAAAATAAAAAGGACTGGGGATGTATCCTCTGGATTCAATCCTCAGTACCAAAAAATATTTTTAATTAAAAATAAAGGATTTGAGTCTGCCAATGCAACTCTGAGGTCATTCTCTAACTGGTGCATTTTGTTGATTTACCACTTAATTAGGTACTTTAAGTCCAAAGAGAGACTCTACAGAAGACATAAAGAAACCTTCTGTAAAACATGGCTGGAGTGTACAGGTAGGCATGCTTAACCCTGGGTTCAATCCCCAACAGTAACAACAACAATTCAATAAAATTAAAAATGTAACTGAGGGCTGGGCTCGTGGCTCAGTGGTGGAGCGCTTGCCTTGCGCATATGAGGCACTGTGTTCAATCCTCAGCACCACATAAGAGAATAAATAAACAAATAAAGGTCCATCTAGAACTAAAAAAACTTAAATAAAAAAATGTGGCCGAGAGTGAAAACCACCTATTTCCATGAATTACTGTGAAATGCATAATTACACAAGAAAGGGCTGGCAAGGAACTAAGGAACTGAAACCAGTGGCTTCTGAACCCTTCCACTGATGCTTCCTGTCAGCAAAAGCATTTTGGACACATACCCCGATATAGGTATATACATTTATAATTGTGTGTGTGTGTGTGTGTGTGTGTGTTACTGGGGATTGAACCAGAGGCATTCTACCAGCGAGCTACATCCCTTGTTTGGTTTGGTTTGGTTTTAAGAGAGCTTTACTAAGTTGCCCGTGTTGATCTTGAACTCTTAATCCTCCTGCCTCAATTTTTCCAGTAGTGGGATTACCGGCCATAGGCCCAGCTACATTTATAAATTATAAAGTGTTTCACTATTCAAATATATTCATTTTTATCTTTTTCTTTTTTTTTTTTTTTTTTTTTGCGGTGCTGGGGATCGAACTCAGGGCCTTGTGCTTGCAAGGCAAGCACTCTACCAGCTGAGCTATCTCCCCAGCCCCCTCATTTTTAAAACTACACAAAATGTTGAATTTTTAAGAGAAAATTATTAAATATTATTAATTTAATTAAAATTAAGGTTTTGGCCTGGGGATGTGGCTCAGTGGTTAAGTGCCCCTGGATTCACTCCCCAGTACCAAACCAAAAAAAAAAAAGATTATTCAATAGAGATACCAGTATTTTTCTGCCGCACCTCCATGGATTATTACCCCTCTGTAGATACCACTGCTCTAGATAGTGAATTTCTGGGGAAGAGACCTCACAGCCTTGTTCATCTTTGTTATCCCCCAGTAACCAACATGGTGCCTGACGCATAGTAGGTGCCCCAAAGGGCTTTGTGGAATGGAAAATATGATTTTATGAATTGAATTTATGATTCCTGCATGGCATGAATACAATCTTGGAGGACTTCTAGAAGGAGGTGGGCTGTGAGCGAGGCTCTGAGCACAGGAAGGAAACCAAGAGAGCCAGGAAGGACTTCTCAGCATGCAGACTCCTAATTCCTGACCCTGTCCACCATGATGGAAGCACAGTTCTTGAAGACCTCAAAGTCATCTTCCAACACACTCTGAGAGGCATCCAGGAGCAGGTAGAGGTTCAGGTGACCAGAGCGCTGGATCTGGATTTTACGGCCCAGGTTTTCTGGAGAAACGTGCAAGGGAAGATTCAGATGCCCACTTCCTTCCTGTGCTCTTGGTGAGGGAGTCCAGCCTTCTGGTCTCCCCTTCAGTCACTGAGCCACGGGAGGCTTCCTGGTGTCCAGGAAGCTCACTCCCTCCCCTGATCCACCCACGTCCAGCTCCTGCTACCCGCCTCTCAGACACTTACCCTTCTTCTGCTGGGTGGGATTGGCGGCTCCCAGCACATGGGACAAGGAGGTGGAAAGGGCAGGGGCCACGTCCTCAGGAAAGTCGTAAGAGTAGGGTTCTGTGGGAAGAACACCCGGGGTCAGCCAAGGCCAGGGCCAGGGTGTCAGGAGTCTTAGGAGGGCAGCGTGGCTACTCACGGCGGCAGATGGGCTCCGTCCCGCTCCAGACCCCATTCCCCTGGCACTCCCTCTCTGAAGATCCTGTCAGCACCAGATTTGAGGAGCAGCGATAGCTGACCTTGTCCCCCAGGCGAAAGCGGGAGCCTGTGCGCACTGCACCTACTGAAATGCCTGGGTTGGGGCAGTGGCCAGCTGCAAGTGAACAAAAAGACAGAGATGAGTAAGCCACCAAGCCCCTCCCGCCAGGCTCTTCCCTTGGGAGAAACCAGAACTGTGAGACCAGGGTGAGAATGGAGAACCTTAAGTAGGGTGAAGGGTTTAGAATTTAGAAGACTCAGTCATCAGCTGAAGCATCCTAGTTGCAACCCAGGCCTCGCCTGTGTCTACTCAGACCCCCAAAGAAGATGTAGCATGAAGACCGTCGTGTTTCATAAAACACAATGAGATGTCACTACACACCCACCAGCATGTCTAACACTGAAACCACAGGTGATTCTGGGGGTTGGAGGGAACGTGAGGCAGCAGAATTGTTACATTGCTGGAATGTCCATCAGTGACACTGTCCGCTTGTGCTAAAACTAAACTTTAATATGCCAACCTGTCATCTCTCCTGACGATTCCTTCTGTGGATCATTTACTCAAGAGAAACAAGGTACAAAAGCTAAGTGTAGGGCTAGGGTTATAGCTCCGTAGTAGAGCACTTTCCTAGCACATGTGAGGCACTGGGTTCAATCCTCAGCACCACATAAAAATAAATAAATAAATAAATAAATAAATAAATAAATAAATAAATAAAAATAATCCATCCACAACTAAAAATGTTTTTTAAAAAGCCAAGCATAATGATATTCACAGAGCCTACTCATAATAGCCCCAAAGTGGAAATAACCCAATGTTCAACTGAAGAATGAATATATAAAACAGTCATATAATGGACTACTATGCAGCTATGATAAATAAAAACCACTGATATGACATGGATAAATCTCATATTCATAGTGTTGGATAAAGAAAATCAAATGTGAAAGGGCACATCCTGCATGATTCCATTTTTATGAAGTATCAGAGCAAGTTAAACTACTCCATGCAGATAGAAGACTGAAGAGGGGTTAGGAGAGGTTAAGAGGAGTCAGAAGTGGGATAGGAGGTAGCCTCCCAAAGTGTAGGACATGTTCTTTATCTGAGTGGTGATTATATAGGTGGATAGAAATGTAGAAATTCATCAAATCCAATACTTAAGATTTGTATACTTTGGGGTTGAGAGTGTAGCTCACTGGTAGAGAACTTGCCTAACTTGATTAAGGCCCTGCGTTCCATTCCCAGTACCACAAAAAATAAAAGAGCTTGGGCATGGTGGCATACAACTGCAACTCCAGCTACTTGGGAGGCTGAGGCAGGAGGCTGGCAAGTTGGAGGGCAGCCTGGGCAACTTAGCAAGACTCTGTCTCAAAATATAATAAAACAGGGTTGGGCATTTCTCCTGAGGCTCAGCGTTTCAGGCCCTCGGTAACTGCTCCAGTCACGAGGGATGGGCTACAGCTGAGTGGGCGGCGAGTAGCCAGCAGCGTTAGCCCGTATTCGCAATGAGTTTACCCCGCAATCCCAAACCTTTCCTGATGGATTAACAGGAAAGCCAGTGATGGCGAAACTTAAGTGGGGAATGGAGTACAAGGCTCTCTGCTATGCGTAGATGGCTACATGAACACGCAACTTGCAAATACAGAAGAATACATAGATGCATTGTCTGGACGTCTGGGTGAAGTTTCAATAAGGTATGATAATGTCCTTTATATCAGAGGTGTTGAAGAAGAGGAAGGAGATGGGGAGATGGGAGAATAACACCTTTCATGGGGATTTTTTTTATATGTATTTCTAGACAATAAAGACTTTTTTTTTTTTCAAAAAAAACAAATCAACAACAAAAAACAGGGTTGGGTGTGGCTCAGTAGTAGACTGCTGGCCCAGCTTGTGTGATTCCCCAGCACCTAGGGAAAATTTTAAATGAATTACATGTATGTTTGAATAAATGGCTATTTAGGGCCAGGCGTGGTGGCGCACACCTGTAATCCCAGTGGCTCAGGAGGTTGAGGCAGGAGGATCTGAGTTTGAAGCCAGCCTCAGCAACAGCAAGGTGCTAAGCAACTCAGTGAGACCCTGTCTCTAAATAAAATACAAAAAAGGGGTGGTCCCTGGAGTCACTCCCTAGTACCAAAAAAAAAAAAAAAAAAAAAAAAAAAAAAAAAAGGCTATTTAGGGAAAACTCCAGGGCAGAAGTTGGGAGTCGTTAGCTGGGCCACTGGGTGTGGGTATAGTCCTACCACCTGGTAGGCATTGTCTTCTGTGTTATGAAAAGCCACAGGTAAACGCAGTTCAGGGGTATCCTAGAAGTCCTACTTCTGCCAAGTGGAGCCACTCACCATTCACAGGAGCAGTTAGAACCACGACAAAATTGTATGTGGTGTTTATCAAGTTCCAGAAGCTGTCCTCGGTGCTTACTAATATCAACACATTCAACACAAGTGGAAATCCCATGAGGTCGGACTCTTACTATTCCCATTTTACAGATGTGAAAACTGAGGCATGAAGAGGTTATATAACCTGCCCAAGATCTGGACTTGGAATCCTAATCTGACTCTGAAGGCAAGACACTTAAACACAGTACTCAACTCTCTCCCAGCGTAGTTTCCCTACAATACTTCATGGGGTCCAAATACCAAGTGTTGCCTTGAGGCATTTAGAAAAGATGGACAGGATATGTGGAGCTGTTGTATTGGAGCTGAAGCTTAATACCAACTGCCAGAACCAGGCTCCCTGTAGGCCAGTGACAGGGGACCTGTGGATCTCAATTTACCCAATTCCCGGAATATTATTCTGTCCTAGAACACCAGGCCCCTGTCCCCAACAGAGGCTCTCTGGGCACACCTGGCCCCCACGCAGCCCCCTGGTAAGACCACTCACCCCCATTGTCACACACGGCTGTCTCTCCATCCCACATGCCATTGGGGCGACAGTGACGCACAGGTGAGCCCCTCAGTGTGAAGCCGTCCTCACACTCGAAAGTGAGGTTGCCACCCACAGGGTGGGACCCCAGCCGTGGAGTGTACACACCATTCTCAAAGGAAACAGGGGCTGGACAGCGAACAGCTGGGGAGAAAGTGGGAGAGACAGGAGCAAATGACTGACACCTGGGCTAGGCACCGAATGAGCGATATTCTTCTGGGACACAGGAGAATGATCAACTGGTTGTCAACACACTGGAAGAGCCAAACACGATGGTGCACACCCAATCCCAACAACTGGGGACACTGAGGCAGGAGGCCAACCTCGGCAACTTAGCAAGACCCTGTCTCAAGATACAATGTAAAAGGGGCTAGGGATGCAGTTCAGTGTTGGAGTGCTCCTGGATTCAATTCCCAGTATCACACACTCGCGCAAACACATAAAATTTTTTTGAGAAAGTAGGTTGACAGAGATGAAATTACTTTTTAAGACAACTGGTTGGGGCTGGAGTTGTAGCTCAGTGGTAGAGCACTTGCCTGGCATGTGTGAGGCCCTGGGTTCGATTCTCAGGACCACATATAAATAAATAAATTAAATAAAAGACCATTGACAACTAAAAAAATAGTTAAAAAAAAAAAGACAACTTGTTGAATACTGACAATTTTACAGAGTTCAACCTAATTGATTAATAGTTACTTCCATCAGCCCCCTGTGGGTCATGGTCACCCCAGCCCCTCTCCTGGGATTCTCAGGTGTCCAGGAGATCCTAGGGCCATTCAGCAGCCATTCAGAATGGTCACTACCATGCAATCAATTGTACGTAAAAAATCGTCCCTAACTTTGGTACCCCACAATCTCCATTACAGCCTGTCCTGAATTCCTTACTGTGGACAATTGACATTTTCCAAGTATTTTTGGAGGGCCCTCTGAAAGAGCAACTTGGCCATCCCTCCATGCCACCTAATCAGGGTCAGTCTATCCTGAGTCATTCATAAATAGAAGTTCTGGGCTGGCTCTTGGCAGGGTATGTGGGCAAAGCCCAACAGGAGCCTCACGTCTGCAGACCGCCTTAGTGAGCCGAATGGATCTTGTGGATCTTGGCGTCTGCCACTGTCCATTGCTCTTGCACAGTCGCGACGCAGGGACTGGGTAACTGCCCTGGGGGCAGGAGTAGGTGAGAAGGCTCCCGGGTGCCCAGCCATGGCTGAGGGTGAAAGTGCCACCAGAGATATTCACATTCTGAGGACAGGAAGGAGCGGCAGCTGCCAGGCCTGTGGGTGTGGGGACATGCAGACAACAAGAGGGGAAAGAGAAAAGCACAGATGAGAAAAAGGAAAGCAAAGGACCATCCCTTTCATATGTGGGATTGGTCTCAGCTTGGTGGCACTGGCCTCTCTGGCAGAGCCCACCATTCCCCTCCCCTGCCTCCTACCTGGGCACACGAGCAGCAGGCAAAGGAGAACCATTTGTGGGTTCATGGTGTCCACCCCAGGGCAAGGAGAGCCGAACCAGAGGAGGAAAAAGGTCATCTGACTTCCCGAAAATCAGAGCTGGCTCAGCAGCTGCTTCATTTACTGACAGAGAATGAAAGCTAAGGGAGTGGCAAGGGGGACGGCCTCTAGTTAGAAGACACTGAGCAGGGGTTGGGGACTGAGTTGAGGGGTAAAATCTTTGCCCTGCCTCCCTAATTCTGATATATCCATAGTCAGTAGATCACCACCACAGACTTTGCATACTGATCTCTAGTGCCAAGGGCCACACACACACACACACACACACACACACACACACGTGCACTCACACATGTGTGCTCATTCGCGCTTGCTCTCACGTGAACAGTCTAAAGCACACAAACCCACAAACCATCCAAGATCTTGCAAAATATGTCATTTAAGCAATGCTTTAGTTTTTTATTTTTAATTTTTTGTCTTTGCCAAGTGCATTTTATTTCCTGGGAGCTTGGGAGAGTGTGATCTTCTGGAATATAAACTTCCAAGGATTGAGACCAATTTTCTTAGACTTCTTAATAGGAAGATTCACAGTCCTTTTCTCCCCTGCAACCCTTCCCAAGAGAGAATCTAGGAAGAAAAATAGAATCAGCACTTGTTTGTGGAAACAGGAAAAATGTTTAGAATATTTTTACAGAAAGTCCAGTAGAAAAATTCCCCACTTTCAAAATAAATAAACTTGGGGTTGGTTACTAGAAGCATTAAAAGCATTTCGAGGGGCTGGGGAGATAGCTCAGTTGGTAGAGTGCTTGCCTTGTAAGCACAAGGCCCTAGGTTTGATCCCTAGCACCCCCCCCCCAAAAAAAAAAAAGCATTTCGAGTTTAGGATGTGCCTTTCAATCATAACCTACACTTGTATAAAATGCAGGAAGCAAAAAACTCTTAAGCCAGTGTGCTAGGCTCCCCGCCCCAGAGTAGTCTCTTTAATACTTTTTAGAATATCAAATAAATACAGGATATAAATAAATAAGATCAATAAAAATGAAGATGAAATCTTTCTAAAAAAGATCATTCATGTTTGTGAAAACTCTTTTGATTTACAAATAATTTCTTAGAAACACACAAAGTGGGACTCACCATGGACAGGACTGAGTGCAAGAAGACCATAACAGCCCTGGTGTCAAGGGTCCCAAAGTTGCTGATATGGCAGAGCAGCTGGTGCTTCCTCCTAACCCCAGGATCTGTTCTGTCCTCTATATAGAGGACACACAGTCACCCAACTGAAGACCATTCCCCAGCCTTCCTTGCAACCAGAGGTCAGGTGACTTGGTTCTGACCAATAGTATATGAGTGGAACTGATGCTGTAACTTCCAACTTTTGCCCCTAAAATAAAAAAGGAGCATGTCCTTCCATTCCCATACGCTAGACTATAAACTTAGTGGACAGCTGTCACCACCATGAAGTTGAGGGCAATGTCCTGGGGATGGAAGAGCAAACAGAGGAGCCTGCACCCCAAAACAGCGTTGATGTCAGACGAGCCCTGCCCACCTACTCAGATTGCTACAAGAAGGAAATAAACTATCTTAAGGGTGGTGGTTCACAGATATTGTGGTTTTGTTTCCTTTTGGTCACATGGAGGGATAGAATTTCCCCACCCATTTGTTTTGGCCACTGAAATGTGAGTACCAGTGATATGTGTCACACCCAGGTGGACACTCTAAGAGCTAACACAGTCTTCTTTCCTTTTGTATGGCAACATTTGATAAAGTGACTGTTCCATCAGCCTAGATTCCTAGGTGACACCAAAAGCATAACCTCATATGACCTACAGTAGATACACAATATGAACAAAAATACACCTGTGTTATTTTAATCTTCTGTGTTACTAGACGTCATAAGACAACATTTCTGCCACATTCTACTGGGTCAAAATACATTGCAAGGCCAGCTCAGATTTAAGGTTGGAGGAATAGACTTTACCTCTTGGTGGGAGGAGTGGCAAAGTCACATTGCAAGGGGCACGCACGCCAGAATAGGAGAGATTTGCAGTCATGGTTTGCTAACTACTATGGCAACAAATACTTTGGGATTATTTGTCACCAAAGCAAAATAAATCCTAACCTGGATGATACTTAAGCTACTGAATTTAGGGTGTCTTGTTAAGCCACAAGCTCATGTCTAAAAGCTGCCTCTAAAAAAAAGAGTCTTTCATGAATTTCTCCCAATATTTATTGAGTTAAATCAACTTGGCAGGGTGTAGCAGACTCCATTCTCTTCTTCCTTAGTTAATAAAATGCCCAAGTTTTCACTGAGCCTATAGTATGTTCTCAAGGAAGGAGGCATATGTTTCTCAATATTCTTCTTCCCTTTCCATTAGCTGGAACGAGGACAGAATGGTGGAAATTACAGCAGTCACCCTAGTCACAAGATGGAAGTCATATGTCGCTGATGACAAAGCAACAAAATTAAAGAAGCCCTGTTCCCAATCCTATAGGACTGTCAAGACTGTCTTATACTGCTTATGCTCAGACCATTAAGCCATGCTATTCTACCTTTGGTATACAGCAAGTCTGTTCTAACAACACATCTCATCAGTAATCAGATGGGAGCCAAAGGCAACACTCAGGAACTATGAAGAGTCCCCAAGATATATCAGAGAGGCTTTCTTTTCTCCAATAAAAGAACCTCACCATAAGCAGACAAGGGTGATAGTTGAGAGGGACCCTGAATGGCAGGACAGTTGAATGTCACCCTCACTAAGGACTTTAGGTCCCTTCCATCTTGTGGTTCTTCCATTGGGCATTGTCCTTGTCCACATGGTTGAACAGGATCTCCATCAAGTCTGCATTCCAGTTCCAATGGGAGAGGAAATAGAAGGCAAGTAACATCACGAAAATTCTACCCAACTATTCCACTCACATTCCATTGGCAAAAACTCAGTTATATAGAAGGCTGGGAAATGTGGTCTCTATTTTGTCTACCACATGTGCAGCTGGAACCCTAATGGTATGCCAGAAGAAGATGGATTGGGGGAAAGAACGTGCAATGTGCAAGAGGAGGCCAACATTGATGGGAAGCACTGCACAGTGGGAGGGACACATCCTGTAGTGGCAAGTCAAGATGAACAAGACAGAGTGGGTCACAGAGTTGGTCAGCTGTTCCAGGTCTCTGCCCAGTCCAATGTGGCAGGACCATGACCTGAGGGACTCTGGGGCTGGAGGTACCATCTTTATTCCTGTCTATGCTCCTAATTAGCTTTTTAGAAGGTCCCCACTGGGTGAAGGGGATGGTGGCTGGTTTATTTCTTACCAAAACCCTGACAAATGCAACCTGTGCTTTTCACTTCAGATGGAAGGAATGAGGTAAATAATGACAGCTTCTTCCATCTTGTTCAAATTTCTTTGTATGAATTCAAGGTTTCTAATATCTGCTTCCAGGGGGTCAATTTAAAAGAGAAGAAATCAATACCCCAATTTTTGCACCCCATCCCCTACTCACAGGTAAAACGTAGAAATGGTGGTGTGATGACCTCTGAGTCTGACTCACTACTCTTCGGAAGCACTCCATATCTTGCAGCTAAAAATTTCACTGGAAAAGTGGCAGACAGCATGGGTCAAGTCTACCATAGTGACCATGATCTGTTTCTTCTGCGATCTGGACACTAGGACATAAACTTTGCTAATGTTTTATGATCTGCCACCTTTCAACCTTCTACAGCTTATGTATGGTTTGTTCCTAAATCCACATCAACCCCTGATTTCAGAAAGTAGGCTGACCTGGCCTGGTTCCCAGTCATACTGTGTGATTTTTAGCTAGGAAGTCAGTATTGTTTAACAAGCTTCTTTGTGGTTGTAGCAGATCCACCATTGCCCTAGCATGGGCTTTATCACTGGAGTGTTTCACTGGCTTCCAACAGCAGCATCTCTCCCTCTTTGCTCAAGAGTTGTTTTGTTTTGTTTTGTTTTTGTCGGTTTTGTGTGTGTGTGTGTGTGTGTGTGTGTGTGTGTGTCCTGCCCCACATAAAACTGGAAACACCAGTGAATCAAGGTCCCTGGACAAATGAGTGACTGGAACAGGTAAATAAATAGCCCAGCTCCATCACCCACCACCATAGGCTCACCCTGACACGCATGTCCTACACCTCTCCAGGCTTCCTCAGCAGATTGACCTCCACTCACCTGCCCCATGGCAAATTCCCTTGATAATACACACTTTGTTGACTGCCTTCCTTCCCTAACCTACCGTCCCACTTCCCTTCCCATGTTTCCTGAGATCACCTTCCATATACACTATTTGAATGGTTATCTCAGAGTTTGCATCTATTTCTGGGGAAAAGGATTTCCTATTTGTGGTAACTGCTATGTGCCAAACACTGTTCGAAGCCCTTTCTATATAAGCACTCACTTAATCCTTGCAACAAATGAGGTTCTGTTCATGGCTCCCATTTTACAGATGAGGAAACTGAGTTGCAGAAAGTTTAAGTGAGGAGTCTCAGGTTCTCATAGGCACTAAGTCACAGAGCTCATGACTCCAGAATCTACACTCATATCCACGGTGCTATGGTGCCTCTTTCTTTCATCTCTGTAGTGGCTTAGAGCTCCCTGCGTGTCCCTCAAGCCCACCCCAGCAGTTTGCATTGTGCCTTTCCAATCCCTGCCCACCTAGGCTCCTGTCTTCTGTTCCCCACACTGCAGAACAATTTCTTTTGCAAACTTCTCAAAATGCTTTATCTGTCAGACTCTGACAGGACCTGTCCATACCACTCCCTGTCTTCCGGTTATTTATATGCTTGTCTCAAGTTCCCCAGAGAAAGGATCCAAGGAGTTTTTGTTGAAATAATGAGCTCTATGAGTAAGGTTGAGGCCAACACCTTCCCCAGGTCTACATCCATCCAAAGAAAATTGTATTTTTTGGCAAAAGAAGTGGCTTTTGTTTCTACTTTTTCTATTTCTTTATTAATAAAAATATTTACACTGGGCAGGCCCTACCCACTTCCTCTAACACAGGCCACTGCCGGACCTCTAGGTACACATACTATTCCCCACTCCACCAGGCATTGATTTAATTACTTTGAACTGATTGCCCAACTGTGACCCTGAGCAACCTTTTCATACATTATACCTGGGGACTCCAGGAAAGGATGTATCCAGCTTCTGTCTTCTCCAGGCTCCCGGGGCCCAGGAGCCACCTTCGGGCCCAGACATTAGATTGTATACTGAGCCTCCCATCCTCATCATCCACTGGACGAATAATTCCTAAGAACTAAACAAGAAACTAAGGGGTAGGGTGGGCCTCCCAAGAAACAGAAGACCTGTCTCAGTTATCCTGGGGCAGTGGCACATATCTTGCTACTTGGGGGCAAGGCTGCCCTGCATGACTCAGGTGAGATGATGATGACCATGGGTCACATGTTCACAGGCCAGCTGGAAAAGGGCAACAGGAGGGATGGCCTGAGGCTGCAATCGCTCTGCCTCCTGCCTTACAAGTCCCCTGCCCTTCAGTTCTGGACTTGACCCTAGCGAGAGAGGGAATCTGACTGCCCTCAGTCTGCCCTTTCATTCACAGTGCCTTTCTAATGTTCCCTCCACATACTGGGGAGCAAAGAGGTGGCTTCATCTCCTTCCCTGCTCTGGGTAACAGCCAAAAGGACAGCCCTGGAGTTCCTGCCCTTGATGCCCAAAGCTGTCAAGATGGGGTGAAACCTTCTGGTTACGAGGGACTTGTATTCATGCCTTGCTTTCCTCTCAGATGAAAATGAAAGGTTACATCCCAGCAGAACCTCTCCAGCCCGAGCCCCAGTGTGGTGGAAGAATTCAGGCTTTGACTTCAGAAGGCCTAGAATCTAAGGTTCAGCTTGGCACATTGATTAGCTCTTTTGTAACCTCACTCACCCTATTTCATCACCTGTCACATGCAAAGCCAAAAGCAAAACACACTCCCCTTAAGGTTACCTCTGAGAATTAAATTAAGGCCTCAAAAGGAAAGGACCTACTGCCCTAAAGGTGACATACCAAGTTTAGAAAGACCCTGCTTCCACTAACAGAGGTCTAACACAGTGCCTGTGGCAAGCAGACACTGGAGGACGATGGACCTCTGAAAGTTTAAGGCTTTATTGTATATACAGAGTGGAATGTCTCAGATATTATTGAAATATAATAAACATATACTTTTTAACTAAATAGATGTTCAGACAGTAGGTATGGATGTCATCATTTATGCAAAAAATATGGGAGGAAAGAGATGGCAGACACATACACTCTTTGTCTTTCGTTGTTTTGCTTTTGTGGCGCTGGGGATGGAACCCAGGGCTTCCCTAGGCCAGCGCTGAGCTGCCCCCCATGTACACACTTCACATGTGTTTAATATTTCTGTACAAGTGTACATGAAACTGGATAGGAGAGTTCCCTCTAGGGAGAACTGGAGGCTGGAAAATGGGGTGTTGGGCAGGGAGGGCAACTTACTTTTCACTAAATCCCCTTTATTATAGCTCGTACTTTTAAAAAATTAATTAATTTTTGGTGCTTCAAATTGAACCCAGAGCCTCCCTCATGTGTGCTAAGCACCCACCCTGCCACCAAGCTGAGCCCCAGCCATCGCTTGTGCTCTTTATCACACTCATGATACCTATTAAAATAGACAGATGGAAACAAGAAGGCAAGGAGAGCTATGGAACCAGGCAGAAAGACTGTGTGTGTGTGTGTGTGTGTGTGTGTGTGTGTGTGTGTGTGGCAGTGGGGATTAAACCAAAGAATGTTTAACCCCTGAGCCATGTTCCCAGCCCTTTTTATTGTTATTGTTTCATTTTGCAATAGGATCTCACTAAGTTGCTTAGGGCCTTGCTGAATTGCTGAAGCTGGCCTCGAAGAAGTGATTCTCCTGCCTCAGTCTCCCAAGTTGCTGGAATTACAGACACGTGCCACACACCCAGCCAGAAAGACTCTTGAAGGAGGTCTTTGGGGGAATCAGCACTTCCTTTATGTCCTCAATCTGTTGCCCCAGAGGAAGTCCTGTAAAAGCCTTTACATACAAAGTGATTTGAAGGTCCACCTAAACCTTCTAATATACCAAAGGAAAATCTTGCTGGACCATGACCAAGAGACCTGCAGACAGTCTCTCTGCAGGTTGTTTCATCTAAAATTTCAAACATATGCAAAAGTAGAGAGAATAGGACAATGGACCTCCATGCACCTGTCCCTAACTTCAACACTCATCTATGTACAGATGATCTAGGTTCATCTCTACACATTCACCCTCTCCTTCTGGAATTTTATGTAAATAAATTCAAGGCATTATATTACATTTCACCTATAAGTATACATCAATATATATGGAAAAGACTCCTATCTAAAAATACAACCATATTACAATTATATTTTTAGTGCATGCTAGGCAAGTACTCTACCACTAAGCTACACCCCCAGCACTTTTTTTTAGAAAACCAACAATATGAAATTCTTTTTTTTTTTTTTTTTTTTTTTTGGTGCTGGGGATCGAACCCAGGGCCCTGTGCTTGTAAGGCAAGCACTTTACCAACTGAGCTATCTCCCCAGCCCCATGAAATTCATTTTTAACAACATGTCATACTTTATGTGTTAGTGGGCTTTCTGCCAATGTGACAAAATACCTGAGAAAATCAACTTAAAAAGCAAAGATTTATTTTGGCTCAGTTCAAAGATTTCAGTCCATGATCACTTATCTCCATTTTTTGTGTGACTGTGGTAAAATGGAACATCACAGTAGGGAGCATGTAGTAAAGCAAAGGTGCTCGACTCATGGAGGCTGAAAACAGAGAACTCACTTTTATTGCAAAGTTCCTCCCCCTAAACCCATTAAGCTATGAATCCATCAATGCATTAATCCATTGACGAGGTCATAGTCCTCATGATCCAACCACCTCCTGCAGGTCCTACCTCTGAACATTACTGCATCAGGGACCAAACCTTTAACATATAAGCTTTTGGGAGACATTTCAGATTCAAACCATAATGCTTCAATTTTTAGTTGTTGATGAACCTTTACTTTATCATTTATTTATATGTGATGCTGAGAATCAAACCCAGTGCCTCACACATGCAGGGTAAGCACTCTCTACCACTGAGCCACAACCTCAGCTCCCATAATGCTTCACTTTTGGCAAACAAACTTGTCTATCTCTTTTTTTGGTACTGGGGATTGACCCAGGGTGCTCAACCACTGAGCCACCTCCCCAGCCCTTTTTAGTATTTAATTAGAGACAGGGTCTTGCTGAGTTGCTAAGTGCCTTGCTAAATTGCTGAGACTGGCTTTATTTTTTTTTTAATTTACTTTTATTCTTTTAGTTGCAGGTGGACACAATACCTTTATTTTTTATTTTTATTTGATTCTGAGGATGGAACCCAGGGCCTCATGAGTACTAGGCCAGTGCTCTACCACTGAGCCACAACCCCAGCCCCTGAGGCTGGCTTTGAACTCACGATTGTATTATCTTTTCATTGATGGTGCTGGGATAGAACCCCAGGGCCTTGCGAATGCTAGGAAAATGCTCTACCACTGAGCTACATCCCCAACTCACATTATCTTTTTTTTTTTAAATCGATGTGCAAAATACACAAACATATTTGTAAAGTTCATTGACTTTTTTTTCAGCACTGGAAATGAAGTGGCATAGAGGGAAGGTCTCTACCACCAAGCCACCACTAAGCTCCATCCTTTTTTTTTTTTTTTTTTTAATGAGACAAGGTCTCACTAAGTAACTGAAAGTGGCCTGGAACTTGTGATCCTACTGCTTCAACCTCATAAGTCACTGGGTGCCACCATGGGGCCACTACACCTAGCCCTGTTGACTTTTTATATAGTTGTCACCTGAGAACTACCTCTCAGATAAAGACATGGAACATTCCCAATCTCATGCCCTTCCCACTCTGCTTCTCACTATTTAATTTTTTAAAATATATTATTTTTTTGGTTGTAGATGAACACAATACCTTTATTTTATTTATTTTTATGTGGTGCTGAGGATCAAATCCAATGCCTCACATGTGCTAGGCAAGCACTCTACCACCGAGCCTACAACCCCAGCCCACTCACTGTTTAGTTTTAAGATGTAACTTCATTATAAAACTTATATGTAGAAGTTCAAATCCGGGTTGGGGTCGTGGCTCAGTGGTAGAGCACTTGCCTAGCACATGTGAGGCTCTGGGGGTTCGATCCTTAGCACCACATAAAAATAAAGGTATTGTGTTCACCTACGACTAAAAAATATGTTTTAAAAAAAGATTGAAAAGATATAACAGCCTGACAAACAATAAGTGTTGTCAAAAATATCGAATGCATGAAGAATAAGACTCAGGGAACATAAGTACTGAACCATCTTGCAAGTTACATCTACCACCTAAATTAATAAGTGAGCCATTTGTACATTAGCTTTTCATGATTACTTCCTTGGAGCTCAGTCATATCTGTATTTTTAAAACCCCATTTCTGAGTTCAAAAAACCAAAGACCAGACCTTTTAAAAAGTGACCACATAAAGGTTATATCCTTCCCTAGATGACCGGCTACTATATTTCTATAAAATACTGCAAAACCTATCTCATTGGGTTTCTGTACTAAATGTGCCAAATTAGCACCAACACGAGGACTGAAAGAAAGTGGAAATCCAATAAGTACTGGGCCCATGGGCAGCCACTTTTCATGCCAAGCATCAGACGGCCTCTGCCCACCTCTGACTTCAGCAGTGGCAGAGTTTGGTGGCTCTTCAGGGGCTCAGACTCACCTTGTGCTAAGACATGCCAGCCTGGGCATTCTTCTGGGCCTCAGTGCCCAGTGGGCAAGTCCAAGTAGAAAAAGTAGGGGAGCTAATGCTCTCGTCAACCTGCTGTCAGTCATAGAATGGAAATTGGGGGGCAGATGCCCCTGCTTCCTGTTCCTACAGGAGCACAATTATTTTTCCTGCAGGGCAGGGATACTGGGGATTGAACTCAGGGACACTCAACCACTGAGCCACATCCCCAGCCCTATTTTGTATTTTATTTAGAGACAGAGTCTCACTGAGTTGCTTAGTGCCTCGCTTTTGCGAGGCTGGCTTTGAATTCATGATCCTCCTTCCTCAGCCTCCTGAGCTGCTGAGATTACAGGCATGTGCCACTGTGCCCGACTTTTAAGACATCCTCTATAACAGTAACACTCTCCCCTGCCAAACCACCCCCTTCCCCCATTGAACCCAGCATCTTCTGGCACATGCTGGGCAAGTGCTTTACCACCGAGTCACAGGCCTAGCCCTAACACTCTCTTTTAATGGAACCTTCTTTAACATGAATCCCTGAGCAAACCATGATGATCAGAGTCCCCCAATATCATTCCTGCATCCTAACAAGCAGCATTAGTTTTTTTTAAAAAAAACCCTGGGCTGGGGATGTAGCTCAGTGATAAAATGACTCTGGATTCAATCCCTAGTACTGAAAAAAAAGATGAGTGTTTAACCACCTGAAAAGAAAGAGAGGGAAACCCAGAGAAAGCAGTTCCTATGAGCAGAGGTGGTGACTCTGGATCCCCAGAGTATATTAAAGGAACTGAAGCAGTTCATGAAATTTTGAGATGGAGAGAAGGGGAGACCACAGTGAATAAGACCATGGAAGGGAGTAGGCCTTCTTAAGGAGCCAGGGCTCATGTTTTGTAAGGCAATTGGCTATGTGATATTTTAGACAATTTGATTAGCATTTTAGAAATATTATTCTGGGACCAGTGTAGAGGAGCTGGAAGACAAGTGAGGAGACATTTATAGTCTTGGCAAGACACCAGTTGCTGAAGACAAACACAGAAGTGGGGAACGAGAGCCAGGACCAATGCAGAGGCAACCCCATGCTGCCCGTCTGAGCCCCCCTGAGCCTCCTCTCAACTCTCATAACACCCAGAGTGTGGCTGTCACACTTACCAAAGTTGTCCTGTGATTGCTTGTTAATTTACTAGAGTCTTCTGGAGGGTAGATGTGTCTTATTCTTTTACTACTGTTGTGGAAACAAGATGGCACTCTGAAAGTAGGAGAAACCAAACTTTATTTTATGCCGGCAGGCCCAGAGGGGATTAGCACTCCAAAACAACGGAAGAGAGTGAGGAAGTAACAGAAGAGTAAGGTTCTAAAAAGAAGGAAACCTAGAGACAGGCATCATGAAATTCAGGGGAATGCAGTAGATCAAACAAGTGTGGTCAAATATGTCACAGGCCGATTGAGTGTCCATTAGATTTGGAAATCAGGAAGACTTAAAGATCTTTTCCCAAGCAACAGCATTTCTATTCCTGGTGGGAGTGTAAATTTGTACAGCAGCTTTAGAAAACAGCCAGAGAAGCTGAACATGCACAGATCTCACCATCCAGCAATTCCACTCAGGGATATGCAGATGCTGACCTCAAAATGTGGCCCACAGGTGGAAAGCCTCAACTTCACTGGCAGCTTATAGAAATGCAGAAATCTCAGAGCTTGTAGAAATGCAGAAATCTCAGAGCTTGCAGAAATGCAGAAATCTCAGAGCTTGTAGAAATGCAGAAATCTCAGAGCTTGTAGAAATGCAGAAATCTCAGAGCTTGTAGAAATGCAGAAATCTCAGAGCTTGTAGAAATGCAGAAACCTCAGGCCCCACCCAAGCCTACTGACTCAGATTCAGCTTTGCAACAAATCTCCAGGTGATTCACCTTCATATTAAGTTTGAGAAGCACTTAATCTTCAAGCTGCCTTGCTCATGTGAAAAGAATTTTGCAAAATCTGTACCCTTTGCATGTTTTTATGTTACCATCTAAAAATTTTCCCGAATGTTGAGAGTTGCAAAAGGATGTAATTTCGAAAGTCCTATCTGGAGCAACTAAGCAAGATAAAGAAATTGAGGGGATCCAAATCAGAAGGAGGAAATCAAAAAATTCCTATTTGCAGACAACATGGTCTTACATGTAGAAAAACCTGAAGATTTCATCCAAAAAATGTTAATACTGATTAGCAAATCTAGTAATATGGCAGGATAAAAGAACAACATATAAAAATCAGTAGCATTTCTTTATAACAATAACAAACTCTGAAAAAAAATCAAGAAAGTAATCCCATTTATAATAGCTGCAAATAAATTATAAAATACCTGCCCATCATGGTGGTACACATCTGTAATCCTAGCTACTCAGGAGGCTGAGGTAGCATGATCACAAATTTGAGACCAAATTGGGCAACTTAGAGAAATCCTGTCTCAAAATAAAAAATAAAGGCTGGGAATGTTGCTCAGTGGTAAAATATCCCTGGGTTTATTTACCAGTACCAAAATAAATAAATAAATAATAAATAAATATGTTATATAGTAATAATTTTAATCAAGGAGGCAAAAGAACTCCACAATGAAAACTAGGGAAAAAAATTGAAAAGATACCCAAAAAAAGTATCATGAAGTATCATGTCCTGGATTGGAAAAAATAATATTGTTAAAATGTCCATATTGATCTACATACTTGATAAAATTTCTATGAAAATACCAATGACATCCTTCACAGAAATAGAAAAAACATTCCCAGAATTTATATGGAACCACAAAAGATCCTGAACAGCCAAAGCAATCTTGATCAAAAATAACAAAGCTGGAAGCAGTATAATACCTAATTTTAAATATACCACAATGTTATAGTAACCCAAACAGCATGGCACTGGCATAAAAACAGACAAAGAGACCAATGCAATAGAATAGAGAACTTCAAAATAAATCCCTGTATTTACAATCAACTGATTTTCTGCAGTCACCAAAAATATGCATTGGAGAAAAGACAGTCTCGTTAATAAATGCTGTTCAAGCCAGGTATAGTGGGTCATGCCTCTAATCCTAACTACTCAGGGAGTTTCTTTAGAGAAACTAAGCAAGAAATACAAATTATTAACAAATATATGGAAAAAAATGCTAAACATCACTAATCATTAGGGAAACTCAAATCAAAACTATAATGGGGCTGGGGCTATAGCACAGTGGTAGAGCGCTTGCCTAGCATGTGTGAGGCACTGGGTTCGATTCTCAGCACCACATAAAAATAAACAAATAAAGGTACTGTGTCCATCTACAACTTAAACAATATTTAAAACAAAAACAAAACAAAAAAAAACTACAATGAAGTCAGGAGCAGTGGCACATGCTATGATCCCAGCAACTCAGGAAGCTAAGACAGAAGAATTGATACTTCCAGGCCAGGCTCCGCAACTGAGCAAGACCCTGTTTCAAAATCAAAAATAAAAAGTGCTGGGGATGTAACTCTTGGTAGAGCTCTTAACCAGCAGGCAAGCAACAAAAAAAAAAAAAAAAAAAAAAAGAGAGAGAGAGATGTCACCTCATCCTAGTTAAAATAGCTAATATCAAAAAGATTTTTTTTTTTAAATGCTGTGGAGGATGTGGGGAAATTTTATGAGTGTTGGTGGAAATGCAAATTAGTGCAACCATTATGGGAAAAAAAATACAAAGCCTCCTCAAAAAACTAGAAATAGGGCTGGGAAGATAGCTCAGTTGGTAGAGTGCTCACCTCACAACCACAAGGCCCTGGGTTCAATCCCCAGCACCGCAAAAAAAAAAAAAAAACAAACAAGAAATAAAACTACCTTATGATTCAGCAATCCCACTCCCGGGATTCCAAGGAAAAGGAAATCAATATGTAAAAAAAATAACTGCAATCCCGTGTTCACTGCAGCACTATTCACAATAGTCAGGATAAGGAGCCAGACGTGGTGGTGCACACCTGTTATCCTGACTACTCTGGAGACTGAGGCAGGAGGATCACAAATTCAAGGACAGCCTTGGCACCTTAGTCTCCAAATAGAAAGGGCTGGAGACATAGCTCACATGTTATAGTGCCCCTGGGTTCAATCCCCAGTACTGCCAAAAAAAAAAAAGAAAAGGAATTACCATTTGTCCATTGATGGATGAATGGGTAAGGAAAAAGGAAAATGTGATCAATGGAACATTATTTGTAGCAATATGAAAGAGCCTAGAGGATATTATGTTAAGTGAAATAAGCCAAGCATGGACAGAAAACTGCCATATTCTCACTTATATATAGAAATTGAAAATGTTGATCTCAGTCAGGTGTGGCCACCATACCTGTACTTCTAGCTACTCCAGAGGCTAAGACAAGAGGATCATTTGAGGCCTGCAGTTGGAGACTGATAAATGTTTGAGGTGATGGATAACAAAATATTCTGCTTGATCACTATACACTATATACACGTATTGAAATTTCACTATGCCTGATAAATATGTACAATTAATATGTACTAATTAAACATAAAAATGATGATAATAAAAAAAGGATGCCATGCCCAGTATGTTGTGAACACTGACCTTTTCAAAAAAAGTGTTATTTAATTTTTTAACCACACCTTTCATAATTCTTTTAAAAAGTAAGGGCATGATCATACTCTTCTTAAGTAGGGTGTCATGACACACTCCTGTAATCCCAGCAACTCAGGAGGCTAAGGCAGGAGGATCACAAGTTCTAGAGCAGCCTCAGAATTTAACTAGGCCCTAAGCAATTTAGTGAGACCTTGTCTCAAAATAAATAAAAAGGGCTGGGGATGTGGCTCAGTGGTTAAGTGTCCCTGGGTTCAATCCTTGATACAAAAAAAAAAAAAAAAAAAAAGAAAAGAAAAGAAAAAAAAGAGAGAGAGAAAAGAAAAAGATCATACTCTTCTTTAACAGTCAAGAATTTCACACTGTTCTATTTCTTCTGAATTCATATTTCTATTTCTACCCAAAACATTTTCTTAATGTAATATATTTTATGCTTGAAAGCCTTCTAGAGCTGAGGGTGTAGCTTAGCAGTAGAGCGCTTGCCTAGCACATGTGAGGCACTAGGTTCAATCCTCAGCACCGCATAAAAAAGTAAATAAAATAAAGGTATTGCGTGCATCTGCAACTAAAAATTTAAGTATATATAAGTATTATATATATATAAGTATTAAATGAGAAAGTCTTCTATTTTCTGCAACAAAGTTATATATATAAATTAAAATTGAATTTTTAAAATTTTCTGTGGCCTTAAAGTTCTAAGTATTAAAATTTTCCTTCTGGATTATTTTATATATATATTTATATACATCAATAAAACAAGTAATTGTTTATTTATACTTATAAGTAAAACAAATATATTTATGTCTATTATTTATAATTAACTGACCAAAACAACATGAGGCCTGGGTGCAGTGGCACACACCTATAATCCCAGTGACTCAGGAGGCTGAGGTAGGAGGATCATGAGTTTAAAGCCAGCTACAGCAACTTAGCAAAACCCTGTCTCAAAATAAAATACAAAAATGGGCTGGGATTTCCCAGTGGTAGAGCATCCTTGGGTTCAATCCCTGGTACCAAAATAAATAGACAAATAAATACATAAATAAATAAAAAAGAGTAAAAAGTAAAATTATATCGAAAGTGTAGTTCCAAATAAGATAGTTGGGTCACTTCTTTTTAATTAGTTCATGTACTCATGGATAAGCGATATTTCTTGCTAGAGTTAGACAAGATTCAGCATGAATTCTATTCCTGTCTTTCCATTTTTATAGATGTGAGAGCTAAAAATTTTGTTCCCATGAATATATAGGTGGGACGGGAAGATATTTTGTCATAGCAATGTCACTACATTCTTTGACATCACATTCAGTAATATACCTAATAACGTGACCTGTAATCAAAAATCAACCATCTGGACTGGGGAGATAGATCAGTCGGTAAAGTGCTTGCCTTGCAATCACAAGGCTGTGGGTTTGATTCCCAGCACCAAAAAGAAAAAAAAAAAAAAAAAAAATCAACCATCTGGGTAAATGGATGGAATGGAGAACATCATGCTAAGTGAAATAAGGGACTCAGAAATCAAAGGTCAAATGTCTTCTGTTATATGCAGAAGCTAGAGCAAAGTAAGGAATAAAGGGGTTGAGGTAGAATCCCATGAAAATGGAAGGAAGATCAATTGAGCAGAGGAAGGGATCTGAGGGGGAAGGAAGAAGGATGGGAAAAAGGAGGAACAGTGGAATGAAATTATGCTATGTACATATCTGAATATACCACAGTGAATTTCACCTTTATGTAAATCTATAAAGTACTAATTTTTAAAAACTGTATATAAATAGAAGGAAAACCAGTAGAGTAGATGAAAGGGAAGAGAGGGGGAAGGAGGTGGGGAGGGTAAGAGGAAGTACTGGGGACTGAAGTGGAGCATATTATATTCAATGCATGTAGGATTATGTCAAAACAAACCCCAATATTATGTGTGACTAGAATTCAATAATAAAAACATTAAAAATAAATCAGCTGGCTGGATATAGTAACACATGCCTATAATTCCAGATACTTGGTAGACTGAGGCAGGAAGATCACAAGTTCAAGGCCAGCCTAGATACCTTAACAAAACACTGTCTCGAAAATTAAAAACAAAGAAGGGTTGAGGATGCAGCTCAATGGTAGAACACTCAACTAGCATGCACTGAGGCCCTGGGTTCAATTCCCAGCATCACACACAAAAAAATATTAAACACAGAATTACCATATAGCCCAGCAACTCCACTGGTAGATACAAAATGTAAATTAACAAATACATGTATATACATATATGCTATATACATATATGAATATACCTATCTAGAAACACTATCTAGGAACATCTTAAATGTCCATCAACAGATAAACAGATGAACAAATTATGGTATATCCATACAATGGAATATTATCCAACATTAAGTCCTGATATCATCTAACCATTAAGTCCTGATAAATGCAACATTGTATATGAATCTCCAAAACATGCCAAGTAAAAGAAGTTAGACACAAAAAGCTCCATAATGAATGATTTCATTTATATTAAATATCCAGAACAGGTAAATGCATAAGACAGAACATACATTGGTGGTTGCCATAGCCTGGAGAAAGAAGGGGAATAGGGAGCTGCAGCTTAGTGGGTGCAGAGTATCCATTTGGGGTGATGAAAATGGTTAAGAACTAAATAGAGTTGGTGGTCCTACAACACTGGGACCATACTAAATATCACTGAATTATTTATTTAAAATGGTTAATTTTACGTTCTATGATTTTTTTCTTACCAAAATGATTTTTAAAAAAATTAATGAGGCTGGGTGAGGTGGCGTATGCCTTTAATCCCAGCAGCTGGGGAGGTTGAGGCAGGAGGATGGAGAGTTCAAAGCCAGCCTCAGCAAAAGCGGGACGCTAAGCAACTCAGCGAGACCCTGTCTCTAAATAACACAAAACAGGGCTGGGGATGTGACTCAGTGGACAAGTGCCTCTGAATTCAATCCCCAAAATTCTGAATTCACTCCGCAAAAATGAACAAATCTTCCTTCAATTTTGTAGAAAGTAAACAGAATGAAAGCACCTATTCCCTGGTAACAAAGACATTCACTTGCTCAGCACTAACACAGATTTTTCAAATTGTCCCTTTGGTGCCCTGGATGTTGCCACCCTCCTAAATTCTGTCTTGGGTCTTCTTTTCATGATAAGGAAGCCTGAGTTGGGGAAGAGGAAGGGATACCTGTGCCAGCTTCACAGGGATCTCTCAGGCCATCAACATCCAACATCCTTTAGAAGTGTTAGATCTGAGAATGATCCCCTTAAATCTATCCAAGTCCATGTAGCCCTGGGACATTCCGCTGGCTCTACAGGGATATCCGTGCCTGCACACCATATGGGCAGCGCTGCACAGTATACTGTTTGGCAATACCTGCAACACGCATATAGTGAAACTATGGCTGTGAGCAAAGGAAGTATATGTAAGAAATTCAGAAGCAAGGACACCTGTGGGGAGGGAGAGGTAGGAAACGTGGAACACGGAAAGGAGCTCTAAGGTCCTGGGAATTTAGTTCTTAAGCTGGGGTCAGGTACCCAGGTATTTTCTTCACTCACCTTTCCCTATACATGCTCATTTTATGCATTCTTCCATGTGTACAATATAGTCACACTATTTTTAGGAGGAAGGATGAGTGTGCAGGGAGAGTGCTGTGCTGCAAAGGGGAGGTAAGATGTGACGCAGCAGAGAGGGGCTAAGGATGAAGATGGATTTTTTTTTTTTTTCCAAACATAGCAAATACTTCTCTGGGTTTATAGACCTTAGGTCAGAACCAGTAAAAGTGATTTGGAGCAAGGTTAGGAGTGAGATGTAGGAAGGATTGGTTTTCAGCAAGCTCTGAAACTAAGATATCAAAAAGAGGTGAGACTGGGGATGCAGCTCAGTGGCAGAGCATGTGCTTAGTACGCACAAGGTCCTGGGTTCAATCCCCAGCACCACTAAAAAGAAATATGTCCATTACCTACATGTTACTGTAAGGAGGATGTCACTTCTCAGCCACAAAAATAATTGGGTTTAACTGGGCAATTTAATTAAAATGACAGCCACCTTTAAAAAAAAAAAAAAAGTGTGCTAACACTTTAGCACTCTTTTAGGGAGGTGGAAGGAGGGCACTCCAGTCTCAGTCAGAAAGCATAGCCTTCTACTGAGAGATGGGATCAGAGTGTGGTAGGGTACTTAGAAGAGCAGACAAGGTAAGAAAAGACCTTTGAAAAGGAGCTCATGCAGCTTGAGAGCAGCTGAGGGATACATTTTCAGTAGCATTCTTGCTGGATGGGGAAGGAATAAGTAGGGAGGGGTTGACAGAAAAGGGACAGCTGAGGATTCCAGGCCTCCTTGAGTGGTGAGCAGGCACATGTGTCACCCCGAGAGTGCAATCTGTGGGTCACTTAGAGAATGGCCTACAGGCATCTTTTTTTGGGAGGGGAGGCTTACTGGGGATTAAACGCAGGGGTTCTTAATCATTGAGCCACATCCCCAATCCTTTTCTTTTCCCAGACAAGGTTTCATTAAGTTGCTTAGGGCCTTACTGAATTGCTGAGGCTGGCTTCGAACTTGCAGTCCTCCTGTCTCATTCCTGAGCTGCTGGAATTACAGGCACCAGCCACCATGCCCAATTTCAAAGAGAATAAATGTGATGTATGCCTCTAATTCCAGATACTTGAGAGACTGAGGCAGAAGGATGCAAGTTCCAGGCCAACCTGCATAATTTAGAGAGACCCTATCTCAGATTAAAGAGGGATGGGGCTGGGGAGATAGCTCAGTTGGTAGAGTGCTTGCCTTGCAAGCACAAGGCACTGGGTTCGATCCCCAGTACTGCCATTAAAATAAATAAATAAAATAAAGAGGGGTGGGGGAAAAGCCTGGCATGGTTGCACTTGTCTGTAATTCCCAGCAACTCAGGAGGCTGAGGCAAGAGGATCTCAAGTTTGAGACCAGCCTCAGCAACTTAGTGAGACCCTGCCTCAAAAATAAAAAATAAAAAGGACTAGAGATGGGCTGGGGAGATAGCTCAGCTGGTAGAGTGCTTGCCTCACAAGCACAAGGCCCTAAGTTCAATCCCCAGTACGGCCCAAAAAAAAAAAAAAAAAAAGGGACTAGAGATATCTTTCAGTGGTTAAGTGCCCCTAAGTGCCCCTGGGTTCAATCCCCAGTATCAATTATAAAAAAAAAAAAAAAAAAAAAAGTGGGGGGAAGGCTTGAGGATATAGCTCAGTGGTAGAGAACCACACACATACACACTTACCCACCCCAGGAAAAAAAATCAGAAAGTGTCAGATGCTGATAATCACCAGAGTGATATCCCAGGAAGAAAGCAGCTTCATTGGAGTCAAGATAAAATTTGTTGGAAGGAGGCTGAGGTAGGATTGCAAGTTCGAGAAAGACCTCGTCTCAAAATAAAAATAAAAAGAACTGGGGGTGTAACTCAGTAGTGAAGCTCTCCTGGGTTCAATCCCCACTACCAAAAATATAAAAATTAAATTAAAGGGTTGGGGATGTAGCTTAGTGGTAGACTGCTTTCCTAGCATGTGTGATATCCTGGGTTCAATCCCCAGTACTGCAAAAAAAAAAAAAAAAAAAAAAGGTAAAAGAAATATCTTGCATTAAAACTAGACCTTTTTTCTCTTAGTTGTTCCTTGCATCTCTTTTATTTCCAAAGCCCACTAATAATTCTGAATTTACCTGTTCCTGTACTAGACCAAGACATTTGGTACTGCAATCTAAGGCCAGGAGAGCCCTTTGTCTTATATTGGCAGAAGTTGAGGAACAGGAGATAAGGATCTAGATGATACTGGGCCCCAGATGGAGTATATAATCCCAGCTACTCAAGCCTTAAATCATTTCCCCATCAGACTGTACAGGGAAGGACAGGTCTGTGCACTCTCTCTTGATATTATGTAAAGCTGTAACCAGAAGGACCAAGCACTTGAAAGGTTCACTGGTTCTCAACTCCACCTACTACCAAGTACCACCAGTACTAAACTATACACTGAGATTAGGCCCCTGTTCATCCACATTCCCAGAAAGAAGTACCAAGAAGAAGGATATAAACTTTGCAAACTCTTGTTCTTAATCTGACACCTTTTTGTTTTTTTGTGGGGTTTTTGTTGTTCTTGTTGTTATTGTTTTTGTACCAGGGATTGAATGCAGGGGTGCTTAAGTACTGAGCCACATCCCCAGACCCCTTTTTATATTTTATTTAGAGACAGGATCTCACTGAATTGCTTAGGGCCTCATTAAGTTGCTGAGGTTGGCTTTGAACTCGTGATCCTCCTGCCTCAGCTTCAACCGCTGGGATTACAGGTGTACAACCCCATGCCCCACGCCTTTTTGTATTTCTACTCACATTGGGATATATAATGATTATTATTTTGCAGTACTGAGGATTAAACGTAGGGGCTCCACATGCTAGGTAAGTGCACTACTACTGACCTACATCCCCAGCCTTTTTTTTAAGTTGCCCAGGCTGACCTGGAACTTGCAGGAACTCCTGCCTCAGCCTCCTGAGTAGATGGGATTACAGGTGTGCACCAGTAATCATTTGGCTCAGACTGACATTTCAAGAGAACTTTAAAATTCTGTTTTCTTGGTGGGGTGTCCAAGGTACCTGGAAAGCTGAGGCAGGAGGATCAAAAGTTCAAAGCCAGACTGGGCAACTTAGTGATGAAATAGGATAGAAGATATAAGGATAGGTATTTTGAAAGGAGACAAACAGGGAAGGAAAGAGGAACTGTAATTTAAACTAAAAATTCCACAAACCCCTCATCTTCGCTCCCCAGGCCTGTTTTCCTCGAGGCCTGAATTCTTAAAAGATCTGATAAATCTTAGAGTATTATAAATCCAGTTAATTAGTGTATACATTTCTTGTCAGTTTACAGAAGGTATTTCTAAACTGATTAAAAGAAACCTAGAGGGGCTGGAGTTGTGGCTCAGTGGACGAGTGCTTGCCTGGCACGTGTGAGGCCCTGGATTCCATACTCAGCACCACATATAAATAAATAAAATAAAAGATCTGTTGATGACTGAAAAAAAAAAAAAAGCCTAGAAAGAGAGATGATGTTAAAAACCCATGGTACAGTCTAAGATCTATTAAGGAGATAACGTCAGCCTGAAGATTCTAAGAAGACTCAAGCCACCATGACCCACTGTGCTCCATGATCAAAAACAATCAAGCCAGATGTGATGGCAACCTGGGAGACTAAATCAGAAGGATCACAAGTTCAAAGCCAGCCTCGGCAATTTAACAAGACCCTGTCTCAAAATAAAAATTGAAAAAGACTGGGGATGTAGCTCAGTGGTAAAGCTTCCAGTACCAAAAAAAACCAAAAGAACCAAGTTCATGAGGCTGCCACTGCCACTGCATGCTTCCCATTCCCAAGTTCACCGTTTACAAAATTTAAAAGAAGCAGCCCCTACCAGGGCACAGTAGCATATATTTGTGTTCCCAGTGACTCAAGAGGCTGAAGTAGGAGGATCACAAGTTCAAAGCCAGACTGGGCAACTTAGTGAGATACTATCTCAAAATAAAAAATAAAAAGATCTGGGATGTAGCTCAGTGGTAAAGCACCCCTGGGTTCAATTCCCTAGTACGGTGGGTAGGAGTAGAGACGAAAGAAAAGAAGCAGCAGAAAAAGCCTAAAACCCCCAAAATACATCTCAATCTCAAGCCCCCACACTCTCTCCCTTTTGTTCTTTACTCCCTCTCTTTTGAGTGTGTATCCTGCTCTATTGTTTATTGTCCTAAATAAATGTCCTTACTTTCCTGAATAAGTCTTTGCTTATGCCTCTTTTAACTTGTCCTGAAATTCCTTTCTGTGGCATAAGTCAAGAACTTGCCAGGGCTGACTCGAGTCCCCTTTTTCCCTTCTGGGGTACTTCCTTGGACCCAATCGAGTGACAGACCCTTGTTTTAAAAACAAAAACAAAACAGGGCCAGGGGAGGTATCTGGGGATATAGGGGTAGAGCACTTGGCTAAAGTGCCTGAGACCCTGGGTTTAATCCCCAGTACCACAAAAAAGAAAATGTTAGTCTGTTTCCCAGGTAGTCAAAGGGGAAAAGAGTTATTGTTGATTCAGCACTTAGTATGCCAGGCTCACTTAAACCTTACATTAGCCCTGTGAGCAATTAGGACCTTCAGTTCAAAGATAAAGATTCTGTGACTCAGAGAATAAAGTAACTTGCCCCAGGGCCCTTGAATAGTGGAACAGGGCTTTGAGCCTAGGTGTATCTGCCACAAAAGCATATGTTCTTCCTTCAGTCCACTAACCTGACTACAAATGAGATTTCTACAAAGGGGGTATTTTTGCCTTTTTAAATTCCTTGCCTTTTATGCCCCTGCCTAGAGTTCTCTATTCTAAAATAACCCCTTTGTAGAAATCTCATTTGTAGTCAGGTTAGTGGATTGAAGAAAGAACACATGCTTACAACCAGAAAAATGAGAAATTATACTCCATTTACATATGATCTATCAATATGTACAAATGCATTCTACTATTATGTACAACTAATTAGAACAAATAAAAAATTAATTTTAAAAAAAGGCAAAAGCCAAGGCACTATCTGAACACTGCCTGCACCTTCCCACCAAACAGCATCCCTTAAATTTGAGTATGCAATTTAAATCAAGAATAAATTTTATTTGGATGGATGCTGGCTGAGCTAAAGAGGAATGACTTCAACAGCCAGTCATTTATTGCATGACTTTTATTTGCAAAACATAACTCACAACATAATTTCCATAATCAAGAACTTTACCATCTCATGGGGAAACCAGATATTGAATACTTTATGTAAGGGGCAGTTCCATTCGAATTAAGGTGTAAGGAAAACGTGCTACTTTCCTGGATGATGTGATAAGCAAATGCAATTGGCAGGAAATAGTGAATCTTCACAGAACTTGGGTGGGAAAGTGGGTGTAGGTATTGTGGGAATAAGGAAGAGGGGTGGTTGAGGACCAGATTTCAAAGCACTAATAAGTACTGATGGTGAAGCTGTGCCAAAGAAAGAGAAAGCCAGCTGCAGAATTGAGGGGAAGTTTTGTTTAGGGCAGTGGAGCATCTGGAGGAAAGGCTAAGGATCGGAGGAAATGGTGCAGAGGAAAGATAGTAGAATCATACTAATATAAATAATATCATAATTAGAAGATTAGTCCTATGGTTAATCAGAGAGCTGAACTGGGCAAGGTAGTGGACAGCACGGAGATGTTTACTTTGCAAGAAGTTGGAATCAGTTATGAAAATAGAGGGGAGGACGGTTGTGATTTTAAGTGACTGTGACCTGAAATGGGGAAAAGCTGAGTACTGGATCATCTGGCTTTGTGGGAAATGAAATCATCTTTTAGGCTAGGAGGGCTGGGATGATTACTAGCTTCAGAAGACTTGGAAAAGTCTGGAAGTATGGTTGGAAGAAATGTACACATACTCATGATGCACGTGTGGGTAACAGCGACCAAAAGCACTCATAGCCGTGGGCTGGCCTGAAACCCTGGGAGGGGCTGCCGCTGTACGCAGGGCCTCACTCTGCACAGCTGGGCGGGAGCGTACCACCCCTGGGAGCAGGTGGCAGCGCTGCCCATGGAGAATCGGGACAAGCGCGCGCGCTGGGGGACGCGGAACGGGCGGGGCGCGCGGGGGCGCGGAGCGAGCGCGGGCCGCCGGGAGCGGGGGGCGGGCCCGAACGAGCGGGCTTCTGCGCGGCACTTGGCACGCACGCGCAGACGGGCCCCGGGCCCTAGAGGCACAGAGGAGGGGGAGCAAGAAAAGAGGGGGGTGTGGAACGTATTTCCGCTCTGGCGGACAAATAATCCTGGCCAAAGGGGAGGCACGGCTGTCCGGCCCTTTAACCGCGTGGGGGTGCCAGTGGAGAAAGGGGGGTCGGGAAGGGGGGATCCTGCTCCTTTAATTCCCTCCCCTCTTCCTCCTCCCTGAGTCCTCGCCGACGCCGCCGAGCGCGGGGCCTGGAACACACGGCACGAGCTGCCCCCGCCCCTCCCCCCGTACGCCCACGCGGAGCCGGCCCCGCGCGCGCGCCCCGTTCACCCCCCGCGCCTGCGCGCTGCCCAGGCCCTGCCCGTGTGTGTGTGGGGGGCGCTGCCGGCCCCGGGGGGGGTGGGGGAAATAGGGGGGAAAAAAAACAGCGCGCGGAACTCAGCCAGGTGAGAGACGCGTGCACTCAGGGTCGTGGGCTGGGGGGGGCGTGCCACGGAGCTCTGAGCGTGGGAGGGGGGCGTGCACGATGCGTGCAGGCGGCGGGGAAGGACGTGTAAAGGGGGATCGAAGGAAGAAGGCAACGGGTAAAGGGGGCGGGTGAGAAGAGCGTGCAACCCTGGCCACTCTAGAGTCCGAAGTCCCAGGACCCTGCCCCCCTTTCTTCGTCCTTCCCCCGTGGGCGCGCGGGCTAGCCCCATGGTCGCGAGCCGCCGGTCTGGGGGGTGTGGACCGCTGCCCCGCCCCCAGGAACCACGCCTCCCTCCTCTCCCAGGGCCAGCGCCTCCCGGGGGTTCGGGGAAACTGAGGAAGAGGAGTGAAGACTGGGAGATTGGATGCTGGGGGTGCCGAGCAAGAATGGGAGCGAGGGGCCTGGGGCCTTGGCTTCGGAGAGCCAGAGACCTTTGTCTCTGACCGGTTTCCTTTCCAACTAGGGTTGCCCACTCCCGCCACAATGGCCTCTGGGGTGGAAGTCCTGCGCTTCCAGCTGCCCGGCCACGAGGCCGCTACGCTGCGGAACATGAACCAGCTCCGCGCAGAGGAGCGGTTCTGCGACGTGACCATTGTGGCCGACAGCCTCAAGTTCCGTGGCCACAAGGTCATCCTGGCCGCCTGCTCGCCATTCCTGCGGGACCAGTTCTTATTGAACCCCAGCTCTGAGCTGCAGGTCTCCTTGATGCACAGTGCACGCATCGTTGCCGACCTGCTCCTCTCCTGCTACACCGGTGCCCTGGAATTCGCAGTCAGGGACATCGTCAACTACCTAACGGCTGCCTCCTACCTACAAATGGAGCACGTGGTGGAGAAATGCCGGAACGCCCTCAGCCAGTTCATTGAGCCCAAAATAGGCCTCAAAGAAGACGGGGTCAGTGAGGCTAGTCTCGTGAGCAGTGTCAGTGCCACCAAATCCCTCCTCCCTCCGGCCAGGACCCCAAAGCCAGCCCCCAAGCCCCCACCCCCACCTCCTCTGCCCCCTCCGCTCCTGCGCCCAGTGAAGCTGGAGTTCCCACTTGATGAGGACCTGGAGCTGAAGGCCGAAGAGGAGGATGAGGACGAGGACGAGGACGTGTCTGACATCTGCATTGTCAAGGTGGAGTCTGCCCTCGAGGTGGCGCACCGGCTCAAGCCCCCTGGAGGCCTGGGAGGGGGTCTGGGTATTGGGGGCTCCGTGAGCGGCCACCTTGGGGAGCTGGCCCAGAGTAGTGTGGCCCCCAGCACTGTAGCCCCACCACAGGGAGTGGTGAAGGCCTGCTACAGCCTGTCGGAGGACGCAGAAGGGGAGGGCCTGCTGTTGATCCCAGGAGGCCGGGCTAGTGTGGGGGCCACCTCAGGCCTAGTGGAAGCCGCAGCGGTGGCCATGGCTGCCCGGGGGGCGGGGGGCAGCCTTGGGGCAGGGGGCGGCCGGGGACCCCTGCCCGGGGGCTTCTCAAGTGGAAACCCCTTAAAGAACATCAAGTGCACCAAGTGCCCGGAAGTGTTCCAGGGCGTGGAGAAGCTGGTCTTCCACATGCGTGCACAGCACTTCATCTTCATGTGCCCGCGCTGCGGCAAGCAGTTCAACCACAGCAGCAACCTCAACCGCCATATGAACGTGCATCGTGGCGTCAAGTCGCACTCGTGTGGCATCTGCGGCAAGTGCTTCACACAGAAGTCTACACTGCACGACCACCTCAACCTGCATTCGGGAGCCCGGCCCTACCGCTGCTCCTACTGCGATGTGCGCTTTGCCCACAAGCCTGCCATTAGGCGGCACCTCAAGGAGCAACACGGCAAGACCACAGCTGAGAACGTGCTGGAGGCCAGCGTGGCTGAGATCAACGTCCTCATCCGCTAGCTAGCAAGCCGGCGTGGAGGCCAGGAGGCTGGGGTCCCTGGGCCGGGTGGGAAGAGGGGTCTTCACCCAGGAGGATTTGGGGGTGGGGAATCAGAGACAGACACATCCTGAGGGAGGGAGGGAGGAGATTCCTTGGAAGAAGACCTTACCTCTCAGCAGAAGATAAGGATGGAGCTGGGGACAGGGTTCTTTGACAAGATCAAGGGAATATAGGGTCCCAAAGAAAGATTTCTTTTAGAGGTGCATGGGTATGTGGAGGGAGGGGAAAGGGTCCTATACAATAAGGAAAAGCAAAGACTGGAAATTTTTTTTTTTCCTGGCTAAGGCTGCCCAGGGGAAGGTTCCAACATTTGTTGAGGTAGGGTTGGGTGGGTGGGACTTGGGAGGGTATTTGGCAGGAGGCAGTTTACTTGCTCCTGTTTAGAATAGATCCTTGGGAGAGGGCGTGGTAGGGGGAAACAGTTACTGAATCCAGAAAAGGAACAGGGGAGACAGTTCTTGCATGCTGGGGAAATGGGACTGTGGGTACAAGGCTCACCAAAATGAAGAACGAAGTAAGGTGCCAGGTAAGAGAACATAGTGGTGAGCATCCTGGGTAGATATTGGGAAGTGGGGGTACGATAGCAAGAACAATGAATAGTGGAGGGGGTGGGGGGCAGGGCACATAGGAAAATGGACACAAGGAGGGTTGTTAGGGGGAGGGAGAGGAGTAGAGACTTATACAGTATTTTTTAAGAAAAAACATATTTTTTAGGATTTTTTCTGGAGTTTGGGGTTTTAGTTTTTCTGCTTTGTTTTCCACGAAATAAATTTTTTTTCTTTATACTCTGGCAACTGCGTGTATATAACTGCCCACCCTAGACAGCCTCTCCCTCTGACGCTGTGTGCTCAGTAACTAAAGGTCACAATTCACACAGGTCCCAAGCCCAAAGGATCACAGTCTTAACAGGACATAGGGAATGTGACAAATGAGCACCTCTGGCCAGGAACATACTCTCCTCCAGTTCTGCAACCTCAACATATAGGCAGATACCTCACAGTACAAGTGATTGTCATCTATAGTAACACACATGAGCTGTTCCTCTACTTGCAGGATTTGGTATCAGTACCAAGAATGGGCTACAGGCGGCTAATGTGCCCACTGAAATTGCAAACACACATGTGAGTTCTGGCATTTTTGTCTGGGGTAAATGGTTCATGTCTTGGGAAAAGCTAAAAACCCACAAAACTTGCTTTAAGGTGTGGGAAAAACTACAATTCCCAGAAAGCTCTGGAACGCTCTTAACCAAAGAGAACTACAATTCCCAGAAGGCCTGGAGTTGGCTTCAGATACCCCGTGTCCTACCTGCCTGTGTCAAATAATGTGTGAAACCATACAGGTATTTCCAAACTTCAAGCAAGATGTAATACCTTCTGGGATGGTACTCTAAATACTATCAGTTGTGTATCTTGGTGTGTACCATTCATCCTTACACTGTCAGCTAAGCCATGACCTACGGGGTGCCGCTATGCTTTGGGGAAAATGATTACTTACTATAGTGTCACCAGACAGGAGTCACTCACTCTCTTGGGCCGCCGGGCTTACCTGGATCTCTAGCGCATATGGTGGCGGAACACGCCTGGTATAAGCGGAAGAGACATTTAGCCCCAGGTTTTCAAAAGGGGACGCTGCTCCAAGGGGCCTGAAGCAGCCTGCTAGAGCCAACCAATAGTAGGTGTCCTCCGCATGTCCCTATCGCTCCCTGCTTGCTGGTTAGACAGGCGAGGCCCAAAATGAGGCCGAGCCTTCTATCTGGTTGCCCAGAAACTAGAAAACCAATACAGAAAGCGATCAGAGTCGGGAGAAGCACAAGAGAGCCAGACAAATAGAAGCAGCTTCTGAGACCCAGGAGGCGCAGACGCTCCGCATGTTACCTAAAACCAGGTGAGGATAAAGAAGCCACACCTGGATCCAGGCTTGCCTCACCCTTAGTTCTCTGCAGAGCTGAGGCTGGGAAAGACAGGAATTCGGACCCGCAGTCCCCAGTTTAAGACAGCCACTGCCATCTCCGAGGCCGCTCTCAGGGGAAAATAGCCAGAATGCTCGTAGCGGCTCCTTTAAGGCTCCTCCTTGCCCCCCCTCCCTCGCCCACGTGACCCGGGGCGGCCGCGCGCCGGCTCGGCCCCCCGCGCAAGCGGCGATGGCGGCGGCGGCGGGAGCTGCAGCGGCGGCGGCCGCCGAGGTGCGGAAGGGGAGGGGGAGAGGCGGGTGCATGCCCGCGCGCGCGCCCGGGGGAAGCGCGCGCCCGTGCAATGCTCCGGGGGTGCAACGGGGCCGGGGGGCCCGGGCGGGACTTGCAGCAATCCAGGGGGCCAACACCGGGGGCGGATGAGGGGACCAGGGGGGGGGGGGGGGGGGGGAGTGGGCACGGAGGCGCGTGTGCAGCCTCCGGCTGCCCCTGAGTGGGCGGCGGGCGCTGGGGCCCCAGGAGCACGCGCGAGGGGCACAAGGGGCCGTCCACCGGGCTGGGGGGCAGCGGGCGCTGGAGGGGTTGGTGCCCGGGTCCCCGCGGCCTGGGGGACAAAGGGGGAGCGGCGCGTGCAGCCGGGAGGAGGGGGCGGGGCCGGGGCGCTGAGGCCCCGCCCCCTCCCCCTCCTCTCCTCTCGGCCCCTGAGATGCGGGGTCTACCGAGAGGGCGGGGGCTGATGCGGGCCCGGGGGAGGGGTCGTGCGGCCCCTCCGGGCAGCCGGGGCCGAGGAAGGGGGGGGGCCCATAGAGGAAGAGGTAGGCCCCGGAGCCTACTCTCTCTTCCCAGGGCCCAAGCGTCCTGGGCCCCCCAACTCCCTACCGGGCTGACCAACCCCCCTATCCCTTGTCTCCCCTCCCAGGGGGAGGCCCCCGCTGAGATGGGGGCACTACTGCTGGAGAAGGAGCCCAGAGGAGCCACCGAGAGAGGTGAGTGCAGCAGAAAAGGGCCCAATTAGACCTTCACCTCACTGACACAGGATCCGTAGTCCTCAGCCCTGAACTTTTTCTCTTCCCTACAGTTCATGGCTCTTTGGGGGACACCCCTCATAGTGAGGACACCCTGCCCAAGGCCAACCCCGACTCCCTGGAGCCTGCTGGCCCCTCATCTCCGGCCTCTGTCACTGTTACTGTTGGTGATGAGGGGGCTGACACCCCTGTAGGAGCCACACCACTCATTGGGGATGAACCCGAGAATCTGGAGGGAGATGGGGGCCGAATCCTGCTGGGTGAGAGGCGGGGAAGTCAGGGGGTGAGGGTGGGGTTCTCTGACTCTGCCTGCCTTCTTAACTTGCCACTGCCTACCTCCCTGTCTCTTTTTCTAGGCCATGCCACAAAATCATTCCCCTCATCCCCCAGCAAGGGGGGTTCCTGTCCGAGTCGGGCCAAAATGTCAATGACAGGGGCAGGGAAATCACCGCCATCAGTCCAGAGTTTGGCTATGAGGCTGCTAAGTATGCCAGGGGCCCAGGGAACTGCAGCAGCAGGGCCTGAACCCCCTCCAACCACCATTAGCCCAGAGGGACAGCCCAAGGTACACAGAGCCAGGAAAACCATGTCCAAACCAGGAAACGGACAGGTAAGGATGAGGGAGTGGGAGGGAATGAAATTCTCCGTGGTAAAGCCGAGTGTTCTGTTTTCTTTAAATACATTTTAGCTTTAGGCCTCTTCAGGTTTTCACAGACTTACCAAAGGACTGTTATGTGTTAAATATTAGGCTGAGCTGGGCTTAATCTGTAGACAAACAGACTAATTCTTTCTTCCTAAAGTTTACGTTCTTGGGGGAGGGGTGGTAAGAATAGAAGAGAGAGACATGTTGAAGAGTTACTTATTTAGTTAATGTCCTAATTACTCTTAAAGGAATTTCCAACCACTCTACCTTTCTACCTGAAAGCAAGTCCTAAGGGAGATTTTTCATCCCTTGTTTGAACCCCCATCCTGCCCCCGCTCCCCCCACCCCACACACACACATGCACATGCTCTGTTTATAAAGTTTGTACTGGGACTCCAGCCTTTGAAGGAGATGAGGGCCACAGAAATGTCAGAAGAGGAAAGTGGAAAAGGCCCCCAAATCCCAGAAGGTTTACAACAAGGTGGGGTTTGTTTTTGTTCTGTTTTGTTTTCTATTTTCTATCCAGGAGTGGGGGTTTGGTCTTGTTTGTTTTGTTTTGTTTTTGTGGTACTAGAGATTAAACCCCGGGGCATTCTACCTCTGAGCTATATCCCTATCCATTTTAAAATTTTGAGACAGGTTTGCTAAATTGCCCAGGCTGGCCTCAAACTTGTGATCCTCCTGCCTCTGCCTCCTGAGTAGTTGTGATTATAGACATGTTCCCCATGCCTGACTAGGACAAGGTTTTAAGGGTTCCTGGTATCTCCGTGTTCTGGGAGTGGTTTAAGTAGCCTTGGTTAAGGATTTTTTTTTTTCTTTTTTGTGGTAGGATCATATACATAAAACTTACCTTCTAAACCTTTTTTTTTTTTTTTTTTTTTTGGGTGCTGGGGATCGAACCCAGGGCCTTGTGCTTACAAGGCAAGCACTCTACCGACTGAGCTATCTCCCCAGCCCCCTAAACCACTTTTAAGTGGACAGTTTAGTGGTATTAATATTAATAATTTGCAATCATCAACCTTCATAACCCTTTTTCTTATAAAGATTAAAACTCCATATCCTTTAAATAATAACTCCCCATTCCCTCCTTCCCCAACCCTTGGCAACTACCACTCTTTCTAAGAGTGCCATTACTCTTACCTTATATATGTGCACTTATGTATATTCAGTATTTGTCTCTTTGTGACTGACTCATTTCATTTAGCATAACATTCTCAAGATTCCTCCATGTCGTAGCATAGATTAGAATTTCCTTTCTTTCTAAGACTGAATAATATTCCACTGTATGTATATGTTATCCCTCGATTTCCCAGTGGGGGTTGATTCCAGGCTCCCTTGTTGATGTAAAAATTCATGAACGTGTAGGTCCTTTACATAAGATAATTTAGTGTTTGCATCTAAGGTACACACATCTTCCTTTAAGTCAGCTCTAGGTTATCTTTAATACGACTTAAGTGCTGTGTAAATAGCTCTTATGCTGTAGTGTTTAGGGAATAATGACAAAAAAAGTACTGCATGTTTAGTACAGGCAAAATTTTTTTTAAATATTTTGTTCCACCTATGTAGACACCTGAGGCCAGCATGGTGGTGCACATCTGAGGCTGAGGCAGGAGGATCTTGAGTTCAAAGCCAGCCTCAGCAACAGTGAAGCACTAAGCAACTCAGTGAGACCCTGTCTCTAAATAAATAAAATACAAAATGGGGCTGGGGTTGTGGTTCAGTGGTTGAGTACCCTTGAGTTCAATCCCCAGTACACATGCACAAAAAGAATGGACACTTGAGTTGCTTTCACATTTTAGTTGTTGTAAATGTAGGTGTGCAGGGCTGGGGTTATGGCTCAGTGGCAGCGCACTCGCCTAGTATGTGCGAGGCACTGGGTTTGATCCTCAGCACCACAAAAAATAAATAAATAAATAAAGGTAGATATAGGTGTGCAAAGACTTTTTAATCTCCTGAGTTTGTGTTTTCATACAACTCCTGGGAAACAGCAGTTCTTCTTATTACCACTTAACTGGTTTTGGGGGCTTAATTTTGGAAGTATGGTTCACTGTGTCCCCCTGAACTTGGACTCCAGGCTAACCCAGGCAGCATTGCAGGTTCACTCCAATCCTAAGTCTGTGCCCTCTTGCCCCAGCCCCCGGTCCCTGAGAAGCGGCCCCCCTGAAGTGCAGCATTTTCGTATGAGTGATGACGTGCACTCGCTGGGGAAGGTGACTTCAGGTCAGTACGCTCCCTGACCGCCCCCACCTCCCAGATTTGATGTGGCCCATTCTTGGGATATAGAGTACAGGTTTCATTCTTCTCTCAATACAGATGTGGCTAAAAGGAGGAAGCTGAACTCTGGAAGTGGCTTGGTGAGCTAGAGGAAGGGAACAGGGCCTCTCCATAGGGCCTTTCCCTCCAGGGGAGCTGTTCCAGGGGAGCCTAACCTAACTGGGGCTGTGTCCTGTCCTCGCGGGAAATGGGGGTGGAGGTTGGGGGTGTAGCTCAGTGGTAGAGCACTTGCCTAGCACAAGGCCCTGTGTTCAGTCCCCAGCACCACAAAAAAATGGGGGTAAAACAGAAATGGGGGGTTGATGGGAAATGCCTGTAGCCTCAAGTTCTCTGATCTTTTTCTAGTCAGAGGAATTGGGTTCTGCCGGAGTTCAGGAGAAGTGACCCTGGAGAAGGGGAACTCCAGGTCCCTGGAAGAGTGGGAGACAGTGGTAGGCGACGACTTCAGTCTCTACTATGATTCCTACTCTGTGGATGAGCGTGTAGACTCTGACAGCAAGGTGAGCCATAGCAGCCTGCCCTCTCCAGCCAGGGAATCCCCTGGTCGGGGCTGCCTCTCCACTCCTTCCTGTTCCCCCTGCTCTTTCTTTTCTTTTTATCTTCTCAACACCTGCTAATCCACCGCCCCATGCTCTCTTCCTGTATTTCCAGTGTATTCCTCCATCCCATTTCATCCCTTGCCCCCTCCACTGAGGTGTCCCCCATCCTGTACTTCAGTTTTAGCATCTCATTTTGTGGTTTGTTCTTTGTTTACTTATTCTCTTGCTCTTTGTTCAGTGTTATCTCACATGTTTACGTGTGGTTTTGCTTTTTATTTAACATTTCTTCACGGAAACTTTAAAGTATATACACAGTGGAGATTAGGGAACCCCCTAATCTCTGTCAACGCACAACTGCTCATCTTTACCTTTCCCAGTACACAAACTGGCTGGGTTATTTCAAAGTAAGTCTCAGCATTGCGTTGTTTAATGCAAAAATGTTTCCACATGTATCTCTAAGTATAGGGTCTCCTTTTATTTTTTAACATCACATTACAATTTTCACACCCCAAAAAACTTAGTAGTATTCCTTAATACCATCAGACGTCCTATCAGTTGTTTCGTAAGTGGGCTTTTGGTAACATCCAAATGCGGACCACATGTTGATTTGATTGATGTTTGTCTTAGGTGTCTTTTGATGTAGGTGTCCTCGTCTATTATTTACTTATTTATATTGGTACTGGGGATGCTTTACCACTCAGCTATATCCCCAGTTCTTTTTATTTTTTATTTTGAGACAGGGTCTCACCAAATTGCTTAAGGCCTCACTGAGTTGCTGAGACTGGCCTCAAACTTGGGAATCCTCCTGCCTTGGCCTCCTGAGTAGCTAGGATTATAGACATGTTCCACCACACCTGGCTGGGTTTTTTGTTTGTTTGTTTTGGGTTTTTGTTTTTTTTTTTTTTTTTTTTTTTTTTTGCCGTTTATTTGTTGAAACCAGTTCATTTGTCCAGCAGAATTCCCTTACACTTGAAGTGGCCTGGTATTTTGCGTGAACAGATTAAGTTGATGGTCTAGATGCATCATGATTGCACCTTTTTTTTTTTCTTGCAGGAAGACTTGACTGTGTGTGTAAATGTTTCCCTTTGCTTGTATTAGTGACATTAGCATTGACCAGCAGTTCAGGTGATATTAACCTGACCCCTTCATTATAGAGCACCTCATTAACTTTTCATCTAGTGTTTTTTAGCAGCTATTAGTAGTCTTATCTATTATAAACTTCCTAAAAACAGTATCACACTGTATTGTTTGATTCTTGGAATTCACTTTTATTTCCTATTACATTGCCAGAATTCACACACATTGTTGTATGCAAGTGTAGCACCCTTTTCCCTTCTGTCTAGTATTCCATATCCCCATATTTATCCAGTCCTTTCCCTCCTCTTCTGCCTGCATTGATCTTCTCCAAGGAGCCATCCTTGGGTAATGGCAGTGACAGTGGTGTTTTCTTTACCCCGCCTCATCATCTTGCATCCTGGGAGTTGGATATGTTCTGTTCTACCTCTGCCCAACTCTCCCCAGGGGAGGGCTATGGCCCAGAGGTCAGTGTTTACCCAGCCCCACTTTTCTCCCTCCCAGTCTGAAGTGGAAGCTCTGGCTGAACAACTGAGTGAAGAGGAGGAAGAGGAGGAGGAGGAGGAAGAAGAAGAGGAGGAGGAGGAGGAGGAAGAGGAAGAAGAAGAAGAAGATGAGGAATCAGGCAATCAGTCAGATAGGGTAAGAGAAGAAGTGATATGGAGGCCTGTGGGACCAGAGGAGCAGGGTGTGGGGTTGGGTCCAGAGCCCCTAACTCTCTCTCCTTCATAGAGTGGCTCCAGTGGCAGGCGCAAGGCCAAGAAGAAATGGCGGAAGGACAGCCCATGGGTGAAGCCATCTCGGAAACGGCGGAAGCGGGAGCCTCCACGGGCCAAGGAACCACGAGGTGAGGGGGCTCTTCTGCTTTGGGTCCCCTCCTCCAGCCCCCCTCCCGGCCCCAGAGAGCACGCACATACGTATACGCACACGCTCACGCATGTACACCTGCATGTACCCACACGTCCAGGCACTGTGAGCTCGCACTCTCACTCTCTCTGTCTCTGTGTCAGGAGTGAATGGTGTGGGCTCCTCAGGCCCCAGTGAGTACATGGAGGTCCCTCTGGGGTCCCTGGAGCTGCCCAGCGAGGGGACCCTCTCCCCCAACCACGCTGGTAATTGCCAATTGCCCGGACAAGGAGCCACTAGGGGGTGCCCACAGGGCTGGAGGGACGGGGAGGAGGGGGGCCCCTGCCAAGCGCTGGGGTATCCATGCCAGACTTTGGGGTTCTGCAAGGAGGGAGAGGTAGGGCGGGAATGAGAGAACCCTCTCAATAGGTGAGGGGCAGGGCCTCCCTCAGCTTCCTTTTTCCTCTGTCCAAGGGGTGTCCAATGACACATCTTCACTGGAGACAGAGCGGGGCTTTGAGGAGCTGCCCCTCTGCAGCTGTCGCATGGAAGCACCTAAGATTGACCGAATCAGTGAGAGAGCAGGGCACAAGTGCATGGCCACCGAGAGTGTGGATGGAGAGGTGGGCCTGTGGGCTGGTGGGAGAGGTCCCTGAAGATCCAGCAACAGACCCCAGACTCACCATCTGTTCTCACCCATCTTCACTACTCCCAGCTGTCTGGCTGCAATGCTGCCATCCTCAAGCGGGAGACCATGAGGCCATCCAGTCGTGTGGCACTAATGGTGCTCTGTGAGACCCACCGTGCCCGCATGGTCAAACACCACTGCTGCCCAGGCTGCGGCTACTTCTGTACGGCAGTAAGTGACCAGTGATGCAGACAGACCACCTGCCCCCTGGAAGAGGGCTCTCAGAGCCTGACTGTGTCTTCTGCCTGCCCTAGGGCACCTTCCTTGAATGTCACCCAGACTTCCGTGTGGCCCACCGCTTCCATAAGGCCTGTGTGTCCCAGCTCAATGGAATGGTCTTCTGTCCCCACTGTGGGGAGGATGCTTCTGAGGCCCAGGAGGTGACCATTCCCCGGGGTGATGGGGGAACTCCACCAGCTGGTACTGCAGCCCCGGCACCCCCACCCCTGGCCCAGGATGCCCCAGGGAGAGCTGATACTTCCCAGCCCAGGTACTGGCCTCCCTCTTCCCTCTGCCTATTCCCTACTCCATCCCTCCCACCCCTCAGACATCAGAACCTCTTCTCACAGTGCCCGGATGCGAGGGCACGGGGAGCCCCGACGTCCACCCTGTGATCCCCTGGCTGACACCATCGACAGCTCAGGGCCTTCCCTGACCCTGCCCAGTGGGGGCTGCCTCTCGGCAGTGGGACTACCACCAGGGCCAGGTCGTGAGGCCCTGGAGAAGGCTCTGGTCATCCAGGAATCAGAGAGGTGAGTGGGATCACCAGGGCTGAGGGCAGAGGAGCAGACGCTGCAGCTGATGTTGAATTCCGAGCAGCCTACCTTGTCCCCCTCCTTCTCCTGGCAGGCGGAAGAAGCTCCGATTCCACCCGCGGCAATTGTACCTGTCAGTGAAGCAGGGAGAGTTGCAGAAGGTGATCCTGATGCTGTGTGAGTGTGCCACTTGTTCACTCAGCAATCCTTTACCACCTTAAGCACCACCTTTATACCAGGCCCTGGGCTCGGGGCCAGGAGGACAGCCACAATACTCAGTCATTACCCTAAGGACTTACCATGGTGGGTGAAGGACCTTAACCCAAGACACTGGAGACATAGGTGCTGGGTACTCTTGCGTGTTTATACCTGTTAACTCAAAGCTTCCCAGCATTAAGGCACAGAAGCAGCGTACCTTAACCATTATGCAGCAATACTGAGGGGCAGGGCCAGCCTGACAGAACTCCTTGCTCTCTGCTAAGTGCCCTGATGGAGGCAAACATAGAATGCCCAGCAGGGGTCCCTAAGGAGCCTTCCTAGAGGAGGTGCCATCGCTCCCTAGCTTACTTAACACTTGTCCCTCCCTTTCCCTGTGTGGCATGCTCTCCATGCAGTGGACAACCTGGACCCCAACTTCCAGAGTGACCAGCAGAGCAAGCGCACACCCCTACACGCAGCTGCCCAGAAGGGCTCCGTGGAGATCTGCCATGTGTTGCTGCAGGTCAGCAGGGCCCGGCCCTCTGCCTCATTAACCAGGTCTTAGACCCCTTCCCCTGCCCAGCCCCTGCCTGGTGCCAGCCCTCCTGCCCCTCCTCGCAGGCTGGAGCCAACATCAATGCAGTGGACAAGCAGCAGCGGACACCACTGATGGAGGCTGTGGTGAACAACCACCTGGAGGTGGCACGCTACATGGTGCAGCGAGGTGGCTGTGTCTATAGCAAGGTGCAGCAGCTGGGAGTGGCCTCCAGGAGTCAGGGTTGGGCTCAGTGCTAGTCAGAGGACTCATCTGCCTCTATCTTCCCCATGTCTCCCTCAGGAGGAAGATGGCTCTACCTGCCTTCACCATGCAGCCAAAATTGGGAACTTAGAGATGGTCAGCCTGCTGCTTAGCACAGGACAGGTGGATGTCAATGCCCAGGTCAGTAGCCTGGGCTGCACACCCTCTCCAGCCTCTCTGGGTCCATCTCTCAACGTTCCAGCTTTGTCCAGGAAAAGCCCACTGAACTAGGCTGCTATGTCCTTTGATGTGGCCCATAGCCTTTGAGAACTCTTTGGCCTTTCAGCACATTTCTTGCCCAGACTCAACTTCTCTAAGAAACTCTGATTTCTTTAATGGGAAATATTTTGTAGTGATTACAATCTGTGTTCCTAGGGGTCTGTATTCTACTGAATTGTCACAACTTCTAAGACTTTGGAGTGGGCAGATCTAGGAAATAGTCTAGTTTGGGTGGGTAGTTTTTTGTTTATCAGATTGGGTTTTTTTGGGGTTTTTTTTGTTTTTTTTTTTGAGAGGGGGTTGCCCAGGGCCTAACCACTAAGCCACATCCCCAGCCCTTTTTGTAGTTTATTTAGAGACAGGGTCTTACTTGAGTTTTTGGACCCTAAGCTAAGTTGCTGAGACTGGCTTTGAACTCTCAATCCTCCTGCCTCAGTCTACCAAGCTACTGGGATTATATGCATGCACCACCATGCCCAACTGGAAATAGTGTATTTTAGAAGGAGAAAAATCACTTAATTCTCTGCAGCCTTCGGCAACAGGCACTGTTAATGCCATCTTATAGACAAGGAGACCCACACATGGTATGGGACTTGTTCTCCAAGCTTGTGGGTAGAGCCTAGATTCACAGACTGGCCCTTTAGTTTGTGTTTTTTTTTTTTTTTTTTTGGGTGCTGGGGTTCGAACCCAGGGCTTTGTGCTTACAAGGCAAGCACTCTACCGACTGAGCTATCTCCCCAGCCCCAGTTTGTGTTCTTGACCATGCACACTCTGGTGAGCAGGGCCAGTGGCCTGCTTCTCACTCCCTCCCACCCACAGGACAGTGGTGGGTGGACGCCTATCATCTGGGCTGCAGAACATAAGCACATTGACGTGATCCGCATGCTGCTGACACGAGGTGCTGATGTTACCCTCACTGACAATGTGAGTAAGAATTTAGTCAGGGTCAGGAGGTGGCGGGAGCAGGGACAACCTTAGGCCCCTGAGCAATATGGAGGCTGCGTTCAGGGATCCAGCTGCCTGTACCACATCTTTTCTTTAACTTCCATAGGAGGAAAACATCTGTCTGCACTGGGCCTCCTTTACTGGCAGTGCTGCCATTGCTGAGGTTCTCCTGAATGCTCGCTGTGACCTCCATGCTGTCAACTACCATGGTGACACACCCTTGCACATTGCAGCCCGGGAGAGCTACCACGATTGCGTACTGTGAGAACCCTGCCCACCCCAGGCCCCTTACACCCCTGTCCCACCTTCCAACAACTCGGACACCATGCATGGGCTCCCTTTCCCCTCCCCAGGTTGTTCCTGTCACGTGGAGCCAACCCTGAGCTGAGGAACAAGGAAGGGGACACAGCATGGGACCTGACCCCTGAGCGCTCTGACGTGTGGTTTGCCCTCCAGCTCAACCGCAAACTCCGACTTGGAGTGGGAAACCGAGCTATTCGCACTGAGAAGATCATCTGCCGGTGAGCCTTAAGTCTCTCTCTACCCTGAACAACCACTGTGCCCCCTCCCAGTCCCTAGTGCACCCTCATAACATCCCCCAAACCCTCCCTGTTCCCCATCAAGCCTCACATTTGCTTTAGTTTCTCTCCCATTAGACAAATACAGCAAATAAAAATAGAAAACATGCAGTTGGATTAGATGGGAGCTGGGCAACATCTGTAATCCAGGTAGCATACTTTTTTCTTAGCATGAGAATGTCCGATGCAGCTGGGTGTGGTGGCACACGCCTGTAATCTCAGCGGCTCAGGAGGTTGAGGCAGGAGGATCATGAGTTCAAAGCCAGCGTTAGCTCAGCAACTTAGTGAGGCCCTAAGCAACTCAGTGAGACACTGTCTCTAAATAAAATATAAAAAAGGTCTGGGGATGTGGCTCAGTGGTTAAGTGCCCTTTACAGTATTTGGGACAAAATTATGCTGAAGTGTTATTCCTATTAATCTGAAATTCTAGTTTAACTGGGTGTCTTGCATTGTATCTGTATTGTATCTGGCATCCTAACTCCCCTGATGAACCCCCAGAATCTCCCCTTTCCCATGCATAAAGAACCTCTCCAGCCCTCTTGCACCTTGGGGAGCTCCTCACCCCTGGCCCTAGCCCTGTCTCCCCCACTTCTGCAGGGATGTAGCTCGGGGCTATGAGAATGTGCCCATTCCCTGTGTCAATGGTGTGGATGGGGAACCCTGCCCTGAGGATTATAAGTACATCTCAGAGAACTGTGAGACATCCACCATGAATATTGACCGCAACATCACCCACCTGCAGGTGAATGGGAGCCCTGGGTCCACTTCAGAGCCACTGAGTACAGTTGGGCAAGTTGCAGGCCAACAAGGGCACCTGGCCAAGGGAGTGGGAGCTGAAAGGAGGCTTGGTATGGTGGTCCATGGGGAGGGGTCCTTTTCTAGGTCACATCAAGGTATCATATAAATAAGAGCTCATGGTGGCCTTGGGGACACCCCTATCTCTAATATCTTAATTTCCCCTCTCCCTGGGACCATCACCAACCACTGTCCTAAAACATGGGCCCCAGAGAAAGAACAAGGCTGTGGTGCAGGCAGCACTGGGAGCTGGGCCATGACTGATCTGGGGTTAAGCTGACCTATGCCTTCCACCCAGCACTGCACATGTGTGGACGACTGCTCCAGCTCCAACTGCCTGTGCGGTCAGCTCAGCATCCGCTGCTGGTATGACAAGGTACGTGCCCCTCACCTGGACACAGATGCTCAGCCACTGTTTCAGAGGAGCTGGCTCAGCACCAACCCCCTGAGACCGTGTTCCTCACCTATCCTCTGGGGGAAGTGACAGAGAGGGTAGGGCAAGGCTGGGGATTGCCGGGCCTCTGCCCGGGTATATGCAAATCAAGGGTGATGGCTGTGTTTCCTGATCTCGGATCTCAGCACTGCTGTGGCCACCCCCACACATTCTACCTTCCCTACCTCTCGGGTGAGGTCCACAGTGGGTTTTTCTGTGTAGTGGGGGTCTTGGGCAACTGAGAAGGGGCCCCATACAAAAACCACTGTCCTCGCCTTGGCTCTGCACCCCAGGATGGGCGGTTGCTCCAGGAATTTAACAAGATCGAGCCCCCCCTGATCTTCGAGTGTAACCAAGCCTGCTCCTGCTGGAGAAACTGCAAGAACCGAGTGGTGCAGAGCGGCATCAAGTAAGACCCCTACCCCCACAGCCCCCATCACCCTGTCTCACCTACACTCACTGCCCCATCTCCTCTCCTGGGGCTTTTCCAGGTCCCTACACCCAGTATCTCACTCTCTCCCACCCCTAGGGTACGACTGCAGCTCTACCGAACAGCCAAGATGGGCTGGGGGGTCCGCGCCTTGCAGACCATCCCTCAGGGGACCTTCATTTGCGAGTGAGTCAACTGGGGGTACCTTGGCACCTGCAGGGGCACAATCACCTCTGACTCCAAGCCTTCCTCTGCCCTCTTCCTGATGAATCACATCTCTTCTGCCCGCTCCAGCCAGCCATCTCTGACCTCTACCCTACAGCTGAGAACAGCCCGCCTCCACTCTGCCCACACTGCAGGGCCATCCTTCCCTACTGTCTTCTTTTCCCTTCCCACCTCAGTGTATTTCCAAACCTCACACACCTTCTCCCTATCCTGCTGCTGTATGTTCTTAAGACAATTTAATTAATCTCCCTGAGCCTTAATTTTCTTGTCTGTGAAATGGAAGTGATAATAGCTACCTGCCACCTCCTTAGGGACCTGTTTGTCTCCATGACTTCTTTCTCCGCTTTCTACCCACTGGCTCCCTATCCCCAGGCCCTCAAACTTACCTAGGTCTCCTTTGGCCTTTGGCCAGGTAGCAAAAGCCCGTGTTTGCCTATTCAAGGGATCATTGAGTTTCTCTCCATCTTGTCTTCTCTCAGCTTCTTAAGCAAATAGCCCCTTCCTCCTGGGCCTCAACTTCTCCACCATCTGCTCACTGCTTGTCCCTGCCAAAATCTGCCCTTGCCCTCACCTTCTGCTGCAGCTGCCTGGCAGTCGTTCTGCTGAACTCCTACCCCTACAGTATTTCTCAGTCCTCGTTCTGGCATCTGCCGATTCCTATTAGATTACCTGATCCCATGACACTGCCTTCACCTCTGCCCAGCCCATCCAAAGTTGCTCTCTACCAGTTCCTCTTTCTCCTGCTGTCCAAATGTGGCATTCTCACCCCTAAGCCACTCCCAGAGTTCCTCATTGCTCCTTCTCTTTCTGCAGCCCAGTCCTTCTTCTGTCACTCAGCCTTGCATCGCCCACCACCAGCCCTGTGGTTCTAGGACACAAACCTCCCAGCGTCTAAACCCCCTTAGCCCCAGGTTCTAGCCCTTTTTTTTCAACTCCCACCATTGCCTCTCCAGGGCTTCTGGGCTTTCCCTCCCACCTGCCAGTCCTGCCTATTGTTCCAGCTGTCCAGTAGGGACTCCAACTGGCAGGATTGTGTCCTGGGTTGTACCCTCACATGCCTGTGTCCCCCACTTCCTCCTCCTAACTCCCTCTCGAGAGCCTGGGACTGCCCACTGCCCCTCCCTGGTGATGTGCGCTCCACTCAGTGCCTGCTGTGCCTTGGGTCACCCACTGCAGCCCAACAGTGTTGATCTGTGAGGTCCAAAGATAGTGGTGGGGCAACTGAGGAATAAAGGAAGAGGATTCTGTGGGGTTGTAAGAAGAGACCTGCCTGCAGCTGTCTCCCAATACCCCTGCTCACCTTTAGAACCACTGTTTGCTATGCAACAGGTACGTTGGGGAACTGATCTCTGATGCTGAGGCTGATGTGAGAGAGGATGATTCTTATCTCTTCGATTTAGACAACAAGGTGGGCAGGCGGCCTCTCTGACACCCTGCTCCTAGTGGCTGGGTTTCTGGAGCCCCCTGGGAAGTCAGCAGGTGGAAATCTGGGGAGGAAGGACTGGGTGGTTAGTGCAGAGGGGATGACCAGGCAGGCAGGGTAGGGATGGATATGAAGTGATGTCTCTCCTCAGGATGGGGAAGTATATTGCATTGATGCCCGTTACTATGGCAACATCAGCCGCTTTATCAATCACCTGTGTGACCCCAACATCATCCCTGTCCGAGTCTTCATGCTGCACCAAGACCTGCGATTTCCGCGCATCGCTTTCTTCAGTTCCCGAGACATCCGGACTGGGGAGGAGCTAGGGTGAGGTGTCCCTGGGCTCTGCCAGGAATGTGGGGGAGTAGGCAGGCATTGAAGGGAGCTTCTCAGACTTCATCATACAAAGTGACCCCTGGAAGGCTTGCTTGTGATTTGTTTGGTTGGTACCAGAGATTGAACCCTGAACCTCTGAGGTACATCCAGCCTTTTTTTTTTTTTTTTTTTAAGTTGTCATTGGACCTTTATTTTACCTATAAATACACAGTGCTGAGAATAGAACCCAGTGCCTCACACATGCTAGGCAAGTGCTCTACCACTGAGCCACAACCCCAGCCCTTATTTTTTATTTCAAGACAGGGCCTCACTAAGTTGCTTAGGGCCTCACTAAATTGCTGAGGGTTCAAGGCTTTGGACTTGTGGTCCTCCTGCCTTAGCCTCCTGAGCTGCTGGGAGTACAGACATGCACCACCTTGCCTGGCACCAAAGGGCTTGTTAAAACTGTCCTGAGCATCAGCAAGATTCTAATTCACTAGATTTGGGAGGGGGCCCAGGAGCCTGCATTTCTAACCAGTTTGAGGTGATACTGAGACTGCAAGTCCATAGAACTTAAAAAGGTTTAGAATGTATCTGGGGAAGATGGGGCTGGAGACCTGGGTCCTTCCTGGGTAGTGGCATCCTCAAAGTCTTTAGGGTAAGGCTCTGGGTACCTGAGTCCAGGTTCTGTAAGCACCTATGCTCCTCTGACAGGTTTGATTATGGTGACCGCTTCTGGGACATCAAAAGCAAATATTTCACCTGCCAGTGTGGCTCTGAGAAGTGTAAGCACTCAGCTGAGGCCATCGCCCTGGAGCAGAGCCGCCTGGCCCGCCTGGACCCCCACCCTGAGCTGCTGCCCGAGCTTGGCTCCCTGCCCCCTGTCAACACCTGAAAATGGACCACACCCTTGTCTCTCCCCTGCCCCAGTGACCATCAGCTCAGCAGCTGCTTCTGCCACCTGCTGCTCACAGCCCAAGTGGCACTGCCACTTCCCTGCCCACTACCCTTCACACATTCCTCAACCAGAGTCCCCAGCCAGGCCCTGGAGGTCTGACGGCCCCTCTCCCAGAGCTGGTTCCTCCCTGGGAGCATGACTTCAGGACTGGCCACCCCCATTTCCCACCCTCAGCTGAAGTTTGATGAATTGAAATCTGGCCTCTATGCCAACTGGGTTTTTTTGTTCTCAATAAATGTTGGGTTTGGTAATAAACTGGGTGATTGTTGTGGGGAGCTATGGCACTCAGCTAGAAGGATCATGGGTCCAAGGGGCAAAGCAAGGTGAGAAGCAGACTGGAAGTGGGAGGGAAGGGTCCTGAAGGAACAACTGGCTTCTGGTCTAGTCAAGGGCTTAAAGGCAGTTCTTAACATTAAGTCTTTAGGAGGGTATGGGCTCAGGTATACCACAGTTAAGGTACTTTGCAAACTTATGTTTTCTTACTGGTGCGTGCCATTTCCTTCCTACTCTGGTTCTTGACAAGCAACCCCTGATCCTCTGGTTCCAGGCTTAAGCGTCCTGACCCCACTGGTCATGGGTTTGTGGAGTTCAAAGGGAGGAAGTAGAGTGTGTCCGGGACCACAGGCAGGGGTGGAGCTGTGACGTGTGGGAGGGCGGGGCGGGCAGCAGGTGAGCCGCCAGGTCTCCCAGGCTGCAATCACTCCGGAGACTGAACCATGGGAGGAAAGCAGGATGAGGACGAGGCCTATGGTGAGGCTGAGAGAAGTGTCTGGGGCGCTGTGGAGGGAGGGAAACTGGCAGGGCATGGTGGCTGAGGCTGGCTCCAAGGAGAGGAACTAAGGAGAGTCCTGTATCCCTGAGGAAAGAGCCCTGGAAACTGGAGCAGATAGAAGGAGGTAGAATCAGGGTCCTGGGAGGAGGATGGGGCTCAGGGCCTGGGGGCCATTGCTGGGGATCACTTGCAGAGTGAAGCTGGGGTCTGGGTGTCACGAGGAGTGAGGCTGGTGTCCCTGGGAGGAGGTGGCAGGATTTCAGGCCTGCACTCTGGACTCTGAGGGTAGGGGTCCTGGCAACCAAATCCTGGGTGAAAGGTGGCCGGATTGGAGGTCCTGAGCACACACAGCTCAGGGTGCAGGAACTGGGAGTGTCATGTTCTGTAAAGCCTGGCGGGTGAGACTGGAACCTCTGTGAGGAAGAATCCAGGCGTCTGCATGGACTCTGGGTCTCGGAGATGGAAAGGTGCCAAGGCCTGTCAGGCAGTCTCTGAGAAGTGGGAGCATGGGTTGTTCAGGGGGCTGGGGTCTGCTAGCAGGTCTCCACAAGGAGTGGTAAGAGGAGTGGGTTCTGCTGGGGTCCCCGTGAGTAGTTGGGGTTAAGAGACTTGGTAGAGACAGCTCTGTGACCTTCCTTTGGGTCTTTTAGGAGTAAGGAGTGGGAGCCTGTCTGGGGGACTTTGAGAAATAGGGCCAGGGCCCTCGGGGATTCCTGTGAAGAGTGAGGCCCAAGGGAAGAAGGAACAAGAAGCTTGCTTCCAGAATCTGTGAAGAAAAAGGACTAGGAAGGAGTCTCCCAAGGGTCCTGAGGAAAGGAAGTTAGGAACCAGCCTCCAAGATTCCTGTGAGCAGGAAGGGCTGTAGCCTACCTGCAGAGATCCCTTGGGTCTGGAGAGAGAGGCCTCCTCCAGGTGTTCCCTAGAGAGGGATAGGGGAAGGCCCAGGACACTCCCCAGAAAACTTCCTGGAGCAGCTTTGGGTCAATCATTGACCTCAAAGGTGGGACAGAGTCCACAGCACCTGGGGAGAGTGGATCCCACCCCTTCCCAGACTCTGGTTCAGCCTTCTGCCCTCCCTCCTGATGCCCACAGTGAGACCCTGGCTGCCTGGCCCCACCTCCTCCCTGTGTGTACTCAGGGAGGACCAGGAACAGGACGTGGCCACAATCTCAACAGCCAGTCGGCTCAGGTGTCACCCTGACTGGCACCCAGAGCTCGGTGGTGGCTGCCTGAGGACTGAGGTCCCTTTGAAGTGGGCATCTACAGGGGTCCTCTTTTTCCCTCCCCAGGCTCTGCAGGGATTGACACCCTTGGCTCAAGTTTCTTTGCCCATGGCTTCAGAGGGTGGAGAGCGGCCTCGGTGCCTCGGTCTGGGGCAGCTATGATAAGGGGCCATGACACCTCCCTGAGATGCTCTGGCTCTGGAAGTCCAAAGCAGGGTATAGAGAGGGGAGAAGGAAAAGCATGGGGACTGAGAGTCCCTGAGACATAGTGTGCCAGCTCCCAGTCAGAGGGAGCCTCAAGAGAAACTGGACCAGGGGACCATTGGCCATTGCCCAGACAGGCAGCCTTGAGGTGTGAGCCCCTTGTTGGAAATACATAAAGGCCCCCTCCCCACCCTTGCCTGTCACCTGGATAAAGTTCCAGGTGAGCAGTTGAGCTGCTGGCCAGGCGTGGAATCTACCATTCCTGCTCCCTAGCTTTCCCCTCCTGCCAGTCCTGCCCTGTACAGGATCCTGGAGTCAGGAGGGACTCCAGAGGAACAGGCTATGGAGAAACACCCTCAGGGCCTCATTGTCCACACTCTTCTCCTTGCTCCTCAGGGAAACCAGCCAAATATGACCCCTCCTTTCGAGGCCCTATCAAAAACAGGTGAGTTCTGGTCATTGCCCTGGGGGTAGGGGAGTCTTGTTTTTACTTTATATTTGCTGAAATATTAGTAAGAAACATGCACAAAAGAAAAGGAAGGAAGGAAGGAAGGGAGGAAGGGAGGAAGCGAGGTAGGGAGAAAGGAAGAGAAATTCTACCCCAGGAGAGTAGTCCCCTAGAGTATTTGTTGTATCTGGTCAGCAGGGAGCTTCCTGGTGCTGGTGATACTACATTTGGGGAAAATTCACCCAGTTGAATATTTAATGAGTTGTGCTTTTTGTGTGCACAGTACTGGGGACTGAACCCAGCTCATGTTCTATCCCTGAGGTACACCCCAGCCCCTGAGTTGTGCTTTTCTGTGTCGTACTTCTGAAGAAAGTACCCACCCAGAAAGAGGTTTTCTTTCAAAATAAATAAATAAATAAACTGGGCACAGTGGTGAATTCCTGTAATCCCAAGAATGAGGTAGAAGGAGTGCACATTTGGGGCCAGCCTCATCAACTCAACCAGAGCCTGTCCTAATATATAAAATTAAAAGGACTGGGGATGGAGTTCAAGCGCAGAGTGTCCCTGTGTTTAATTACCAGTACTGAAAACAATACATGAAACCTGCAAATACCCACTCTCCAGCATTTCCCAACTCCAACCAATGGATGACCCTTCCGGACAGTCCCCATTACCTCCCTTGCCCCCACCATGTTACCTCCCCAAAGCCTCCCCAGCTCAGACTCCCATTTCTCTCCCAGGGGCTGTACAGATGTCATCTGCTGTGTCATCTTCTTGCTCTTCATTTTGGGTTACATCGTGGTGGGGATCGTGGGTGAGTTTCCATCTGCCCAGAGTTGGAATGGTGGGTGAGGGGCAGTAACCCAGAGGTACCACCCCATAGCTGCTCCCCACAAGCCCCTGCCTCCCCATGATCCATCTGTGTATATCTGTCTCCAGCGTGGGTGTATGGAGACCCCCGGCAAGTACTCTACCCCAGGAACTCCACCGGGGCCTACTGCGGGATGGGGGAGAACAAGTGAGTACAAAGATGGGAAGAGTGGAAGAAGGGAAGTGAAGTGGGAGTGGGCAGGAGATAGCAGCTCCCCGCCCCAGCTCAGGCACCAGAGCCATCATGCTCTTCTACACTCTTCCCCTGGTGTTCCCACCCACCCCCACCCTCTCTGAATCTGACCACTCCAGGCCACGCTGAAAGCTCTCCCTTTTCTGGACATTTAGCTTGAGTCCCCCAGAACTGGGAGGACTTAGCCAGATCGTGTTAAATTGCATGGACTTAGAGTTCAGAGATGGCTGTTTGGATTTGGCTGTTTTGGTTTTATATCCTTGGGCAACTTAACCTCTCTGAGCTTTGATTTCCTCATCTGAAACACACGGATAATTACAGAAGTGATGCTGTCAGTCTCCACCGGCAGGAAATGTTTAATAAATCATCAACCCTCTAACATTTATATGGGGTTTACTCTGTTCCAGGAGGGCATGCTTTCTTTAATGCTTCATGATGTAGGTAATATGATTTTATACATAATGGATCTGAGTCAGAGAGATGTTTAGTGACTTGATCAAAGTCCTAAGGTTGGTAGGAAGGGATCAGGCTCCGGAATGGATGCTCTCAGTCACTTGTTAGCTGTTATGATGTGAATTATTCTGGGAAATTGTTCCTCACCTCCCTAGCTGAGCTGGGGCCAGGTACTGGATGACTCCTCTAGGCCACATGGGGTCCACTGTACTCTAGGGGAGTGACCTCAGTAGTCCTTCCCCTCCACTAACACCAGATGAGGCCCTGAACCCACTCTTCCTCTCTTCCTGCAGAGATAAACCCTATGTCATGTACTTCAACGTTTTCAGCTGCATAGTGGCCAGCAACATCATCACGGTCGCCCAGAATGGCCTACAGTGCCCTACACCCCAGGTCAGAGCCCAGGGCTGCCTCTGCCCCACATGTCCCTGGGGTTGCATGTCCTGGCCCCTTAGCACATTCTCTGCCCCCCAGGTGTGTGTGTCCTCCTGCCCCAAAGACCCATGGGCAGTGCAAAGCAGTGAGTTCTCACTGACAGTCGGGGAGGTTTTCTACAAAGAAAACAGGAACTTTTGTCTGCCAGGGGTGCCCTGGAATATGGTGAGCACTGCCCCCAACATCATCACTGTCACACAGGAAGACCCACAGTGGGAAGGGGAAGCAGGGGAAGTTGGGTAGAGGATCACTGATTGGCTCTCCTGGGAAGGGTGGACCAGGCTGAGCCCCTGGTGGTGGTGGCAGCAGCCACAGTGGCCACAGTGAGGTGACCCACTTCTCCATCCTGTTCTATGTCTCTGTGTCTTGTCTGTGCTCCCTTCCCCACCCCACAGACAGTACGCCAAAGCCTGCAACAGGAATTCTGCCCCAGTTTCCTCCTCCCCTCCACTCCAGGTGAGAAGCATGTTTCCCTCCTCCAATATCTTTTTTTCTTAAACGAGGAAATCAGGCCTAGAGAGCATAAAGCCACACAGCTTGTCAGTGGCTCAACTGGAATGAGCACCAGGTCTCCATTTTGTTCTCTGCTGTGTGACCCCACCATCAGACCATCAGTGTTTATCAGGCACCTGCTATGTACCAGGCACTGGAGGTAGAGGAGGGAAGATGGGAATTGCTCTCTGCCTCAGCTGCATTATAGGTGGAGAGATCAGAGATGTTCACAGGGACTGTATGAGAACCCCATAAAAACCCCAGGGAGAATCTATACATACATACTACACCTGTGCATAGGGGAAAAGGCTAAAAGGACATCCATCCAGATGTTACAAATGAACGTGAGTGGGTGGTGGCATTGCAATTGGCTTTTATCCTGTATGTTTTTCTTTGCAACAGCAAACACACACACACACACAGAGCACGTGGTGGTAGGAGGGGTGGGGAGTACTGGGGCTTGAGTCCAGGGGCACCCCACCACTAAGCTACCCCCAGCCCCCCCCCCTTTTTTTTTTTTTGCGGTACTGGGGATTGAACCCAGGGCCTTGTGCTTGTGAGGCAAGTACTCTACCAGCTGAGCTATATCCCCAGCCCCCGCAGCCCCTTTTTATTTTTTTTATTTTGTTTTGTCTTGTTTTGGTACCCGGGATTGAACTCAATGGCACTAGATGACTGAGTCACATCCCCAGTCCTATTTTGTATCTTATTTAGAGTCAGGGTCTCACTGAGTTGCTCAGTGCCTTGCTTTTGGTGAGGCTGGCTTTGAACTCACAATCCTTCTGCCTCAGCATCAGCTGCTGTAATTACAGGCATTCGTCACTGTGCCCGGCTCCAGTTCCTTTTTAAATTGTATTTTGAGACAAGGTCTCACCAAGATGCCCAGGCTGGCCTTGAATTTGCAATTTTCCTGCCTCAGCCTCCCCAGTAGCTGGGATTACAGGCATACCTCACCACGCCTGACTCCTAAAACAACTTTTTAAATATAAAACTTTTTTAAAATTCTAGCATGAGTAAAGATAATCCGTACAATAAGAAGGATGTCAAAAGATTGCTCCAAAGTCAGATTTGGATTTAAATTCCAGCATTTTCCAACTGAATGGTCTTGGGCTACTTAACCTCCCAGCACCTGGTTTCCTCATCTTTGTAATGTAAATGACAGAATGCCTCTTCCTAGCAAAGTTGTAAGGGTGACAATTAAATGACTCTGCAGGTGTATAACAAGTACCACCAGAGATGGGGGAGAAAACTTCTGCAGAGGTGATACTGAGCTGGAGCTGATCTGAGAGTGATGGAGGGAATTTCAGAGAGGGGAGGGTGCTCAGAGAGAGGCTCAGCAAGAGCAAAGGTACAAAGGTGAGGGGACAAGGGAAGGCAGGGCCAAGAAGCCTGGCCAGGGAGCCTGGATGGTTTCCAGGGTGAGCTTCTGGAGACTAAGAAGCCCAAGGTACCTAGAGCCCTGGAATGATGAGGTTGTGCTGTGCCCTGGTCTCCCTGGCCCACAGACAGGCAGAGGGTGGATGGAATTGGGGCTGGGGTATTATAGGAGTCCAGCCAGAACCAGGGCAGCAGAGGAGAGCAAAGGATAACGGCCTTGACTCCACAGGGCAAGAGCACACCAGTCCCTGGAGAGCAGAGTCCATCACTCTTCCCTCCCCTGAGGCATTATGGGCTAGTTGGAGGAACAGACTTTATAAGCAAAGCTCTCTCACCCAGCAACCCTTCTCTTCTAGCTCTGGGGCGCTGCTTTCCATTGTCCAACACTAACTTTACACTGCCTGAATTCCCCTGGATCAGCAACACCACCATTGCTCAGGGGATCAGGTAGGCATCGCCCATCCCGCATCTATCCCACACCCCTTCCAGCCCACAGCCCCATCTGATTTGGTCTCTTCCCCAACAGTGGTATTCTTGACAGCCTCAATGCCCGTGACATCACTGTCAAGATCTTTGAAGATTTTGCCCAATCCTGGTATTGGATTCTTGTGTGAGTCAGCAGACTTCCCCACTCTCTTGTCCTTCCCTTCTCCCCTCCCTGATTCTCTATCCCCTAGTCCCCTGTCAGAAACAAAGGGAAAAGAGAAGGAACCAGAGCTCAGAATAGACTCCATGCCCATCAGGATTTATAGGAGTCAAATCTGGTGACATTGGGTGGCATGAGGATACATATTTGGAAACCTCTGAAAGGAAAACAATTTCAGGAGCCAGAAGTGACTCTCATCTATGTTACTATGCCTACAGTGCCCTAGGTGTGGCTCTGGTCCTGAGCCTGCTATTTATCCTGCTTCTGCGCCTGGTGGCTGGGCCCCTGGTGCTGGTGCTGATCCTAGGGGTGCTTGGTGTGCTGGCCTACGGCATCTACCACTGCTGGGAGGAGTACCGAGTGCTGCGGGACAAGGGCGCCTCTATCTCCCAGCTGGGCTTCACCACTAACCTCAGTGCCTATCAGAGTGTACAGGAGACCTGGCTGGCTGCCGGTGAGTATCCTACCCACTCTCCACCTACCAGCCGCCAGAGCCTGGCCCTGGGCTGTGCTGGGTGGCCTGACCCTGGCCTGACCATGGCCTTCTGCCCACTGTCCCCCCATCGCCCACAGTGATTGTGCTGGCCGTTCTTGAAGGCATCCTGCTGCTCCTGCTCATCTTCCTGCGACAGCGGATTCGCATCGCTATCGCCCTCCTGAAGGAGGCGAGCAAGTCAGAGCCTATCTAGGAGGGAGATGGGGCTGAGGGCTGGGATGCAGGCCCTGGGGGTGGGGATGCCAGGGAGGTGGCAGGGAGCTCCAGAGGAGAAGGGTATTGGGGAGTGGGTGACAGCATCTCAGAGCCTCAGTTTCCCATCTATAAAATTGGTGTAACAGCAGTTGCTATTTACAGGGTTGTCATGAGGATTAAATGGATTGGTGTCTGCCAAGTACCTAAAACATGGAGCAGGCCTCTGGAAGGGTGGTAGCAGCAGTGGTGGCTGGTGGATGGAGACCAGGCAGGAAGAAGAAGCAGCAGCTTGCTGTCAACCAGGAACTACCAAACCTTTCAGGAGACCACACTTTGGTGTTTTTCTTGCCCAAGTGGTTTCTGTGACTCTAGTTCCCTCTAAGGATCCCTTGAGCCAGATGTATTCCATTCAGTTCATTCAGTGAGCACCTGCCTTGTACCCACCCACACCAGGCACTTGTGCTGGGAAAGACAAAATCGCTGCCCTACTGCTGCCACCCCGGAGGCACAGGCAGGCTCTGGCCATGGCAGTTGAGGGTCAGCCCTCTCAGAGGGGCTGGGGGCATGTTGGTGGACTGCTTTTGTCTCTCCACAGGGCTGTGGGGCAGATGATGTCAACCATGTTCTACCCACTGGTCACCTTTGTCCTCCTGGTCATTTGCATTGCCTACTGGGCCATGACTGCTCTGTATCCTTTGTCCACGGTGCAGCTTTGGGGTGCAGTGCTGAGGGGCAAAGAAGTACTTGCGCATACAATGTCAGAGAGCATTTGGCAGATATACCCATTTCTCTGGGCAGCAGTAGCCCTATGACTGAATAGCACTGAGTAAATGAACACAGGCTGAATTCCAGCCCCCTTTGTACAGTGCACAACCTGCACCAGTGCCTAGGAACAGTCCCTGAGGAGTGACCCGTGGAGGCACCATGTGACCATGCTTTCCTTTGACTCTCCTCTGATACCTGGCCACATCGTGGGCAACCCCAATACGTATATTGGGTGTCCAACGTCAGTGCACCCGGCTGTGAGAATGTGCCAGTGAATACATCGTGTGACCCCCTGGTGAGGGGAGGTGGAATGGACATGGGGGGGCTCCAAGAGGGCTGAGGGGAACTTAGGCGCTAATTATCCCAGATCTTCATTGGGCAGAGGTGACAGGCCAGCAAGGGCAAGGGGCTCTCTCAAGTTCACATAATCTACAACCACCCTCTAATCCTCCTGCTGACTCACCCATTACACAGAAAGGAAAAGCTAGGCTAGGACAGGCTCATGGCCTTCAAGGTGGAGGCGGGGAGGGCTGGATAGCAGGATATTCCTCTGCCTTGAGGGTCATTAACTACTTCACCTCACAAATGGAGATGATCATAATACCTGTCCTTCTGGGTGACTGAGAAGGTTAAGTGACATTGGATACTTAAAGTACTTAGTACAATACTGGCACCTGAGGAGAGCTCACAACTTATGGGGTGGTTTTGTTTTGTTTTTTATGTTTATCTTCCTTGAACACTGTCCTAGGCAGTCCACAGGTGAGATTCTTGGGGGTGGGCGTGGAAGAGAAGCTGCTTCCTTGAACTCCCCTGTGAGACTCTAGGGCATGGCACTAGACTGGTAGGAATTTACTGTCCTCAAAGTTTTCACATATTAGCTGGGCGTGGTGGCATGTACCTGTAATCCCAGAGACTCAGCTGAGCCAGGAGGATCATAAATTCCAGGCCAGCTTGGGCAAATTAGCAAGACCCTGTCTCAAAATAAAACATTTTAAAATGGAGCCAGGCACAGTGGTACACACCTATAATCCCAGCAACTCTAGAGGCTGAGGCAGAAGGATTGCAAGTTTAAGGTATTGGGCCCACTCTATTAAAACAACAAAATAAAACAAAACAAAAAACAAAAACAAAAACAAAAAAACAGGCAGGTTGGCACATGCCTGTAATCCTAGCAACCTTGGAGGCGAAGGCAAGAGGACCACAAGTTCAAGGACAGCCTCAACAATTTAGTATGACCCTGTCTCAAATTTTTAAAAATTAAAAGGTGCTGGGATGTAACTCAGTGGTTGAACACCATCAGGTTCAGTACCTAGTACCACAAAACAAAATCTACATTTGCAGAAGACCCACTGTGCACCAGGCACTGGGTATGGAAAACCCAGAATGCCCTGGTTTCCCTTTGCAACTTGCTAACAACTACAGTGAAAACTGACGCAAACCTGGTAACCTACAAGGTGGAAAATAGTTTTTTGGGGTGAGTTTTTTTTGTTGTTGTTGTTGTTATTGTTTTGGTACTGGGGATTGAATCCAGGGATACTTACCCAGTGAGCCACATTCCCTAGCCCTTTTTATTTTTTTATTTTAAGACAAATTCTTGCTAAGTTGCTTAGTGCCTCTCTAATTGATGAGGCTGACCTGGAACTTGCAATCCTCCCCCTCAGCCTCCCAAGTTGCTGGGATTACAGGTGTGTACCACTGCATCCAGTAAATTTTTTTTTTTTTTATTACAAGATTTCAACCATACACCCAGTTTCAGAAATTATCAGGATTTTCTTGATCACATTTGCTGGACCAATTTAGTTTTTATGTGTTATGTGTGCATTTACTTTTCATTATGGACATTTTTCAATGCATGCAAAGTAGGTAACAGTAGAGTGGTGAATCCCTTTACCCAAATTCCACCGCCCTCAGTTTTCTGCTGTTTTTATTTACCTATCTCTCTGCCCTCATGACTTGTTTCTTTCTTTTTTTTTTTTTTTTCCTGAGTTTTGTTTTTTTGGTTGTTCGGTGGTACAAGCCCAGGGCCTTCACTGAAACCACATGCCCAGCCCTTTAGGGAGTTTATAAATGCAAATTCTGGGCATCATGCCATTTCACATGTAAATATGTCAGGATGAGTTTTAAAAGCATAAGGAGGCCTAGCCTTAGCAGGTGCTCACACTGTAAGCCCAGCCACTCAGGAGGCTGTATCGAGGCCAGCCTCAGCAATTTAGTGAGATCCTGTCTCAAATAAAAAATAAAAAGGACTGGGGATATGGCTCAGTGTTTTTGCACCCCCAGGTTCAATCTCCACTACCAAATAAACAAAAAATAAAAGCATAGTGAGGACAGTAGCTCAGTGATAGAGTGCTTGCCTAGCATGCCCAAGGCCTGGATTCCATCCCCAGCATTACAAAAAAAAAATTTGATAATAAAGAATAACTATATCTGGGTGTGGTGGTGCATGCCACACAGCATGTAATCCAGCAGCTCAGGAGGCTGAGGCAGGAGTACTACGAGTTCAAAGCCAGCCTCAGCAACTTAGTGAAGCCTTAAGCACTCAGTGAGACCCTGTCTGTAAATAAAAATATTTTTAAAAAGGGCTAGGGATGTTGCTCAGTGGTTAAACACACCTGGGTTCAATCCTCAGTACCAATTAAAAAAAAAAAAAAAAGCATAACACCACCAGGTGTGGTAGTGCACACCTATAATCCCAGCAACTCTAGAGGCTGAGCAGGAGGATTGCAAGAAAGACTGCAGCTCCAGCAATTTAGTGAGATCCTGTCTCAAGATAAAAAATTTAAAATCTGGGGATGTAGCTCAGTAGTAGAACACCCCTGGGCTCAATCCCAAGTACCTCAAAAAAAAAAAAAAAAAAGAAAAAAAAGAGCATAACCACTGTCATTATCACACCCAACAAAATTAAAAATAATTCCTTAACATCAAAATACCTAGTCTATTCAGTTTGCACAGGTGTGTGGCCTTCATACACACCATTGGGCAGCCCAGGAGTCTTGGGCGTTCTTTGTGCCAGTCCAGAGACAAGGAAGCTAATTAAACACTCAAACAGTAGTCAGACTAAATGCAGTCTGAGCCTGGAGATAAGATTCCTGGAAGGAACTGCCTCCCTGGCTCAGGGAGGCTGCTGGGAACTGGTGGAGGTCAGGGCTCTGCACTGAAGTCTCTGAAGCTGACCTGAACCAATCTGTCCTCCTCGCCACCCACAGGACCAGTCCATGAACTACTCCTGCCCAGGGCTGATGTGCACCTTCCAGGGCTACTCATCTACAGGCCTAGTACAACGTTCTCTCTTCAATCTGCAAATCTATGGGGTACTGGGGCTCTTCTGGACCCTTAACTGGGTACTGGCCCTGGGTCAGTGCGTCCTGGCTGGGGCCTTTGCCTCCTTCTACTGGGCCTTCCACAAGCCCCGGGACATCCCCACCTTCCCCCTGAGCTCTGCCTTCATCCGCACACTCCGGTAAGCCAGGGGAAGGAGCCTGGGAACTGTGAGCAATAGAGATCCTAGGAGTCCTGGGGCTGCTACTAATTACCTAACTCCTGCAGTACCACACGGGTTCATTGGCATTCGGAGCCCTCATCCTAACCATTGTGCAGATAGCTCGGATCATCTTGGAGTACATTGACCACAAGCTGAGAGGTGAGCCTGGAGTCAGGAGCTGGGGAAGGCCAGGCTGAGCAGCTGGATCCTTGAGGAGGAGCAGTGACCAAACAGGAGCTCCTCTTGTTCCAGGAGCCCAGAACCCTATGGCCCGCTGCATCATGTGCTGCTTCAAGTGTTGCCTCTGGTGTCTGGAAAAGTTCATTAAGTTCCTGAACCGCAATGCGTATATCATGGTAAGCCACCGAGGGGCAAGCAACTCCTTACTCTGGTGCCCCTTTTGGCCCAGGCCCCTGAGCCAAGCCTAAAGAAGCTCACCACATATGACCGACCTTCCTGCCCCCTCAGATTGCCATCTATGGGAAGAATTTCTGTGTCTCAGCCAAAAATGCCTTCATGCTGCTCATGAGGAACATTGTCAGGTCAGTTGTCCTGCACTGCCATGTGCCCCACCCTCTCAGGTCTCCCACCCCAGTCTGGCTTCATGAGCATGTTGTGCTCAGAAGGACCTTGAACTTGGGTTTAATACTTTGTTACTGCCATCTTGAAATGGGAATAACTTTGATTTCCAACAAGTCCCTGCAAATTATGTAGTCAGTTCTGCTCCCAGTCCTGCCAGGCCTCTCACCCACAACTTACCCTAATTGCTGTTACAGGGTGGTTGTTCTGGATAAAGTCACAGATCTGCTGCTGTTCTTCGGAAAACTACTGGTGGTTGGAGGTGTTGGTAAGGACCAAGACTAGGGTTTGCGGACTGAGGAGTGGGGGACGTGCTGGGCAGCTGGAAAGATGACCCCAGAGGAGCTGCACTCACATAGGGAACTCTTCCACAGGGGTCCTGTCTTTCTTTTTTTTCTCTGGTCGCATCCAGGGGCTGGGTAAAGACTTTGAAAGCCCCCACCTCAACTACTACTGGTTGCCCATTATGGTGAGTGACTTTCCTCTGTGACTCAACCCCCAACTTCCCCAAAGATCCCAGTAGCCCCAACCACCCTTGTGTCTTCCAGACCTCCATCCTGGGGGCCTATGTCATTGCCAGTGGCTTCTTCAGCGTTTTCGGCATGTGTGTGGACACACTCTTCCTCTGTTTTCGTGAGTAACACCCCTAGCTACCTCTCCCCAACTTAATAACACCCCACTGCCAAGCTTTTTTGGAGATTGGGTGCTTCTAGAAACAGCACTTTGTAAGCTAAAGAAGTCAGAGGGAAATTCTGAAATCCTAAGGCCAGAGGTTTGGGAAACAAAAGGAGGGAGTGAATTACCAGGCTGGTGGGCTCTCCCATGTGGGAGGCATGGTGGGACATGCCTGAAATTTGAGCAACTCAGAAGGCTGAGGCAGATTTGCAAGTTCAAGGCCAGCCTCAGCAACTTAGCAAGATCCTGACTCAAAATAAAAATCAAAAAGGGCTGGGAATGTTGCTCAGTGGTTAAGGGCTCCTGGGTTCAATTCCCAATACAAAAAGAAAGAAAGTTCCAGGTCAGCCTGGGAAACTTAGCAAGACCGCGCCTTAAAATAAAAAATAAAAACGACTGGATGATGTAGCTCAATGGTAGAACAACCCTGGGTTCATTTCCCAGTACTGGGGAGAGATGGGGGCACAAGAGAGACTTCCCAGCAGGTGGCTGTAGTGAGAGGGTATTTTCATCCTACTGTGCACTTTCATTTATTCGTTTTTTGTATTATTAATTTGTTTTTTGTTTGTTTCGGAGTTTGATGTATGCCTAAGCAATTTGTGTGTGTGCTTGCGTGCTGGGATAGAATATAGGACCCTGTGCATACAAAGTACATGCTCTACACATGCGTTCCTCTATTAATCTTTAATGACTCTATAAAATACAGTACTATCAACCCCACTTCACACGAGAAAGCTGAAATTACATAACTGCCCTGTAGTTCACAAAACCTGCCTGAAAAACACCAGCTGGTGGTGATACAGCGCGACTGGAAAATAAGCGACTAGTCTCCCAGGCCCAGCAGTCTCAGATTATTTCCCCCAGGATACGGTCCCAGCAGGGTCCACTCTAACGCCGCTATGTTATGGCTCAGTGGAAGACCTGGAACGGAACGATGGTTCCCTGGACCGACCCTACTACATGTCCAAGGACCTTCTGAAGATTCTAGGCAAGAAGAACCAGGCGCCCCCTGGGGACAAGAAGAGGAAGAAGTGAGAGGCCAGGATCTGACTCAGGACTGCGCCCCGCCTGCACAGATGCCCAGCCACTTTGCCTTACAGATCCCAATTTTGTAGTTAAATGATTTTATTAAATATTGATTTTTTTTCTCAAATAGTCTGTTATTTTTATTCCCTCCAAGATCACACGGTACCTTTCCCACCCAACCCATCGCCGGTTTCTTTAAATTAGGCCCCACCCCTGTTACGCCTCCCAAGATCTTGACCAATCAAAAGGTTCATACGGTGTGAGTCCGCCTTCCTCACTCCCGCCCACTAGCTAACCATCCGGGTCACGCGCTCCGGCGCTTCAGAGCGGACCAATCGGAAGGAAAAGTTCCAAGGCGCGCTGCTTGATGGAGGGGTCAGAGTGCCTGAGGACCAATTAGAGTCATGGAAGCGCCGCGGGGCCTCCCGGTGTGGGGCGGGTTTGGAGGAGCCATCTGAGCATTTAAAGGACCCGGGTCAGCTGACAGACTGCAGCCGGGATCTGGTTTGTGACTAGGTTCTTGGCTGCTGTGGAGAGATGACAAGGGAGCAGTCAGGAACAGCGATCCTGGGCAGACCCTGGAGACCGCGGATGCAGGGCTCCAGAGAAGGTTGTGGGATTCGGGTGTTTGCCGTGTTCTTTCAGCTGCTGTTGTCTCTGGCAAGACTAGAGGCTGGGGCTAAGAATGACTTCAGTATGGTGAGTCGCTGCTTTTGTAGCTCCAGCCCCGACAGGCGTGGGTGCTCCCTGCCCAGTGTCCATCGGGAAGTGGGTTGCGGAGCCCCTTCTTCGCGGCGGGATTTTTTTCCCCTTTCCCAGACCTTGTTCTTGCCATCCGCGTCCAGCCTCTCGTCCTCTCTTAGATCCCCGTCCTCTTCGTTTGAGCCTCTTCCCCAGTGGGGGTCCCCACCCCTACCTAAGGGTTTCTTCTCCACTTTCTCGTTCCATGCCGTCATCTTCACTCCAAACTCTCCTTTGGTTCCTCTTTATTATTCTGGACCCCCACCCCTGTTCCAGATCCCCAGTACTCTCTCCAGTCGGAACCTGGTTGAAGCTACTACATATCTGTACTAGAACCACAAGTTAAGCTGGACTGTTCCTCCTCCCTTGCAGGTACAGCCACTAGTGACAATGGAACAGCTGCTGTGGGTGAGTGGGAAGCAGATCGGCTCAGTGGACACCTTCCGCATCCCGCTCATCACAGCTACTCCGCAGGGCACTCTTCTCGCTTTTGCTGAGGCCAGAAAAATGTCAGCATCTGATGAGGGGGCCAAGTTCATCGCTCTGCGAAGATCCACGGACCAGGGTAAAGACGCCTGGGTCCAAAGAGCCAGTGCTACGTTGGGTGGATTGGAAGGATCCTTACCAGCCCAAGGACCCTGAGAATAGAGGAACTTGGAGGGATGAGGCCTGAGTCCCTCAGGGGTGGGGAAACCTAAGGAGGAAAAATGTCCATGGCAGTAATCTGGGAGTTGGGATCACCAAGGAGTTGAACATTTGTCCAGTGAACATTTATTGAGCACCTGCTGTATGCCAGGCACTAGTCTAGGTCCCGTGAATGTAGCCATGAGAAAAAACCAACCTAAAATCCCTATCTTCATGGGACTACATTCTATTGGCAAGAGATAGGCAATAAGCATAGTAATTAAATAAATGTGTTTCTTGTGTGGGGAAAGAGAATCAAAGCAATGGAGAAAAAATGGAGCAAGGGTATGGGGATGAAGCCAGGCATAGTGGTGCACCCCTGTAATCCAAGCTATTCTGGAGGCTGAGGCAGGAGGATTGCAATTTTGAGGCCAGCTTGGACAACTTTGCAAGACTGTCTCAAAATAAAAAATATTGTCTCATAAGCACAAGGCCCTGGGTTCAATCCCCAGCACCACAAAAAATAAATAAATAAATAAAAATAAAAAATAAAAAGGACTGGTAATGTAGCTCAGTGGTAGAGTGCCCTTGGGTTAAATCCCCGATAATACTCAAGTGTGATAGAAAAGCCATCTCCAGAGCACTCACTTTGCATTTCTTCCTGTTTTTTGTTTGTTTTTTAATTTAAATAGGTAGCACATGGTCCTCTACAAAATTCATTATGGATGATGGGGAGACTGCTGATGGGCTGAACCTGGGGGCAGTGGTGAATGATGTTGAGACAGGAGTAGTGTTTCTTTTCTATACTCTCTGTGCTCACAAGGTTCACTGCCAGGTGGCCTCCACCATGTTGATATGGAGCAAGGATGATGGCATTTCCTGGAGCCCACCCCGAAATCTCTCCCTGGATATTGGCACTGAAATGTTTGCCCCTGGACCAGGCTCTGGCATTCAGGTCTCTGTCCTTGGAAATGGGTGGAGGGGGCTGCCTTTTGGAGAGTCTGGGTGATGACCCCCAAATGGACTATTTCCCAAGGGGAATGCCCTATGAAATCAGATTTTCTGTCTCAGATGGGATTCTTGGGTGACAAGGACATCCTGGGAAGAATGTCCTGCCTGGGGAAGATGGGACTTTACCTCTGGTTTCCCACTTGGAGAACAGGACCGTCCTAGTCTATGTAATACCTTTATGCAAAATAGAAAAGGATGCCCTTCCTTATGGCAGACTTAAGCCTGTGTTAGTTCATAGCTGGGTGAATGAGCTCAGTTTGGGTTTAAGCTTCCATAGCGGGGCCCCAATGTGTATAACATATCCAGCAATAGAACTGGTATCCTGAGAAGCTTATTCTGAAAAAGAGCTTCTCACTTAAGGTAGTCCATGCTTGTGGGATTCTTCTGGAACCATCAGTGAAGGACAGACTGAAGGGGACAAGCCTGTCCTCACACTTGTGAGGTGGTAGACTCTGATCCCTGCCTCCGGGCCCCCACAGAATCCCGCTCTGTGACACCCAGCTCTGCTTGCCACAGAAACAACGTGAGCCACGGAAAGGCCGGCTTATCGTGTGTGGCCATGGAACATTGGAGCGAGATGGTGTCTTCTGTCTGCTCAGCGATGACCATGGTGCTTCCTGGAGCTACGGGAGTGGGGTCAGCGGTATCCCCTACGGCCAGCCCAAGCGGGAAAATGATTTCAACCCTGATGAATGCCAGGTCAGGGGTCCATGGGAAGTTCCCCATAATTCAACCTGCCCTGTCCTCCAGAGCACAGTTCCCCACACAGAGCCAGGACTGGCTGCCCAGCTCTGCCGTCTGGCCTTACTCCCTTCAGGGACAAAAGCATTTGCACTGCCCGTTCCTGTGGTCCTTCTGAGGCCCTGTTCTCTCCTCTTAGCCCTATGAGCTCCCAGATGGTTCCGTCATCATTAATGCCCGGAACCAGAACAACTACCACTGCCACTGCCGGATTGTCCTCCGCAGCTATGATGCCTGTGATACCCTAAGGCCCCGGGATGTGACCTTTGACCCTGAGCTGGTGGATCCTGTGGTAGCTGCAGGAGCTATAGCCACCAACTCTGGCATTATCTTCTTCTCCAATCCTGCCCATCCAGAATTCCGTGAGTACCTGAGAGTGGTCTCAGCAGGGGGAGCCCCTACATTTAGATAAGGCCTGGGCAAAGCAGAGACCTTCCTCCCCTGACTCTGTCACTCTCCCCAGGAGTGAACCTGACCCTGCGCTGGAGCTTCAGCAATGGTACTTCATGGCAGAAAGAGACTGTCCAGCTATGGCCAGGACCCAGTGGCTACTCATCCCTGGCAGCCCTGGAGAGCAGTACTGATGGAGAAGAGCAGGCCCCCCAGCTCTATGTCCTGTATGAGAAAGGCCTGAATCACTACACAGAGAGCATCTCCATGGCCAAAGTCAGTGTCTATGGAACGCTCTGAGCTATGCCCTAGAAGTCCTAACTCTGCCTACAGACCAGGGATCTAAGGGAGTCTGCTGGGGGTACCAAAAGACAGCTCCACCTTCCTTTGGATTCTTAACCTTTTTTACAAAATCAACTTGTTTTTGACAGGGAAATCACTCCGTTATGACTAAAAGCCCAGCTTCCTCTCCTACATAGGAAGTTCTGCCCTTACCTGGGAGTACTTCCTTTACATATCACTGGGGATGATGTCCCCTTATTCTTTCAGCCCTTCCAGCTCAGTGATTGATCCTTTTTGGGGCAGGGCTGGGTTGGCCTGTAGAATTGAACAAATGTGAACTCAGGGAACCGGGGGAAGGCTGAGCTTCCTCTTAGGGGTTGAGATACAACAACTTTGAAGAGGGTTGTGAAAGTCCCTGGAGGGCAAGATACTTGGTTTCAGGGTCAGGAACCAGGTGCATCACACCCTTTGACTATTTATGAATCAAAATCTTTGTAACTTAACACTTTTAATGAAGGAGAATGAACATTTGTAGAGTCTCTGATTCTGTCAATGCATATCCACTGTGTACTTGTGACTGGAAAAAAGTATTTTGGGGAGGGAGCTCATGTGCTTAGTGCTTGGAAAAACCTGAATTTGGCAAATCAAATCCTCCTTTCCTCTGACACTCCTCATCACAGAAAACAAATTGATCTTCATAGGTACGATGAAGAGTAGAAAGGAGAACTCCATAAGATATTTTAAAACCTGCTCTGTTTCATATTTCTAAGGTGGGGTGGAATATTGTCCTCCATGAAATAGAGAGCAGGTCTGTAAAATCGGATGGGAAACCTGTACCAGTCCAGCCTAGTGAGAAGTAAGCACTTCTTGACAAATTATGTAAAAAAGAAAAGCACCTTCAGGGCTGGGGTTGTGGCTCAGTGGTAGAGCACTTGCCTGGCATGTGTGAGGCACTGGGTTTGATTCTCAGCACCACATATAAATAAATAAATTAAATAAAGGTCCATTGACAACTAAAAAAAATAGATATATTCTTCCTGGGGCAGATGCTGCAGAAAGAACAGAGCAGCCTGCTGGTGAATGGTAGAATCACAGCTTTCTTCATGAGGAAAGGAAGTACAACACATCAGTGGGATGTTAAGAGTGTTCAAAGGAGCTGGAAGTGTAGTTCAGTGGAAGACAACCTGGGGTTCATTTCCCAGCACCATAAATAAAAATAATTTTTAAAATTTTAAAACAACATTAAGGGGCTGGGAATTTAATTCAGTGCACAACGAGGCCCTGAGTTCAAACCCCAGCACTGCAAATAATACTAATATTAAGATTTTTAAAAATTCATAGACACTTTCAAAACATAAAAAAGGGTGGGGGAAGTGCCGGGCACAATGACCCAGGCCTGTAATCCCAGTGGCTTGGGAGGCTGAGGCAGGAGGATCACAAGTTGTTATCCAGCCTCAGCTCAGCAAGTTAGCGAGGCCCTAAACAACTCAGTGAGACCCTGTCTCTAAATAAAATACAAAATAGGACTGGGGGGGCTGGAGAGATAGCTCAGTTGGTAGAGTGCTTGCTTTGTAAGCACAAGGCCCTAGGTTTGATCCCCAGCACCCAAAAAAAAAAAAAAAAAAAAAGTAGGGCTGGGGATGTGGCTCAGTGGTCAAGTGCCCTGAGTTCAATCCCTGGTACCACCCCCCCATTCCCCGCAAAAAAAAAAAAAAAAAAAAACGGGAGTGGGGTGGGATTAGTTCCCATGTCACCGACATTCAGGTTTTTATGTTTTGAGACAGGTTCTTACTATGTTGCCCAGGCAGATCTTAAACTCTTAGGATCAAATGATCCTCCTGCCTCAACCTCCTGAGTAGCTAGAATTGTGGGCATGTGCCACCATGCCTGACCAACATCTAACTTTGACAGTTATCAAGATGTTGTCACATTTGCTTCTGTGTTTCTGCTTCTTGTGTTCCTCTTTTCTTTTCCTTTGCTGAAGTACTTTAAAACAAATTCCAGACTTCATGACATTCACCCCTACATTACTAGGTATTCATTTCATTCTTTGAAAATGAAAATTTTACTAATCATAATGCCATTCACATCCAAAAGTTAACAATAACTCTGGTATCATCTACTACCCAGGAAATATTCAAATTTCATCAAATGTCTCAAAAATATCTTATTTAGAGTTGATTTATTCATTCAGGGTCCAAAGAAAATCTGTACATGGGTTTTGTGGTGCTGGGGATTGAACCCAGGGCCTTGCACAATGCTATCCAAGTGCTGTACCATTGAACTACATCCCCAACCCTGGACATTATATTTTGATGCCTCTTAAGTCTCTTTTAATCTATAGCATTCCACATCCTCTGTCTTTTTTTTTTGCTTATTAATTTATTTAAAATGCCATTTAGATGTACAGTTATTTCTCCTTTAGAAAAATGCCATTCTCTGGATTTGTTGGGTTCTGGAGGTTTTGTTGTTGTGTTGTTTTGTTGGTACCAAGGATTGAACCCAGGAGGGCTTAAACATTGAGCCACATCCCCAGTCTTTTTAAATACTTTATTAGAGACAGAGTCTCAGTGAGTTGCTTAGGGCCTCACTAAGTTACCGAGGCTGGCTTTGAACTCACAATCCTCCTGCCTCAGTCTCCCACCTTGCTGGGATTACAGGCATGTGCCACAGTGTCCAGCTGAATTTGCTGTTTTTTCATGTCATTTAACTTCTTCCTCCATCCTGTGTATTTCCAACTATCCAACTGCTGAAACTTTGGTTGGATTCAGACTCTATTTTAGAGGAGCAAGATGACTTTCTGAGTACTGTGTGCTTCCTACTGTGCCCCATCATGGGACATTCACTCTCTGCTTGTCCCTCTCTGAATAAACTGAGATTGAGCAGTGGGTTCAGATGTCCATTGCCTGATCCTCTCCCTTGTAAGTTTCCACCATCAACCTACACCTGACAGTTTGAGACACGGATGAGTGTTGCCTAATTCAGTTATTTCAAAAGGAGTTGCAAAATGGTTATTTTAAAATTCTATTGTTTCTTCCTTATTTATTAGCTGGAATTTTCAGCAAGAAAGAACTTTCATCAAAGTTCTTTGGTTCCTATAACAGTTTGTAGGAAAAGCAGGATACATGCTTAAGTTTCCCTTTAAATTACCATTCTCAAAGTAAAATGATGTAATATGTTGACTTGTTCAGTAAAGCACATAGTTACCCCACAGAACACATACAGAGGCCTATCTATGGGCCTGTAGGAAGTAGGGAGAGAATCTGAGGGAATATGAATGGGAGATCAACATACCTAAAGTATGTAAGGGGTACTGTTGATATAGCTCAGTGGTAGATTACATGAGGCTGGTGTTCAAGCCAGAAAAAGAAAAGGGGAGGGGGGAATTAATGCATATCACTGAATAGATGTGAAGCAAGGAAGAATGGAGGACTGCATCTGCAACAATCAGATGTCTGCTGCATGTCTAATACCACTGAAAGTTACATACCTGACAGTCTTACTAACAATTCTATTTATCAGAAAGAGTAGAAGGAAGAGGGGCAGTCGCATTATGAATGTCTGACCCAGAATCTACTGCCCGGTGAAACAGAAAGGACAGGCTTGTGAGGAAGTGAGGCGATGGATCAGCTTCCTTGTTCATAGCCAAGGCCCCTCAGCTCGGGGATATGATCCTCAAGGACCTCCTCCCTGGGCATGGGACCCCAACTCTGACCTGCAAGTTCAGTAACTCTAAAATCAAAGCACCTGAGTTTGCTTTCCAACCCCCCTGCCATACTGGGGATCAAATACAGGGCCTCCTGAATCCTAGGCAAGTGCTCTACCACTTAGCTAAGCACCCAGCCCTATTTTTTTTTTTCACTACTTTTAATTTGAGACAGGTTCTCACTAAGTTGTTAAGGCTCAAACTTGTGATTCTCCTGTCTCAGCTTCTAGAGTCACTAAAATTACAGGTGTGTGCCACCGAGATCAACTGATACATTTTTTAAAAATACATTTCTTGTCCCAATTACTTGGGAAGCTGAGGCAAGAGAACTGAGACTTCAAGGACAGCCTGGGCAACATAGCATGACCCTTCTCAAACAACAGAAACACGTTTCTAATGCAAGGCTTAGTTGGCAGAAAAATAAGGGAAATCCTCCAAAACCATAAGTAATAGAATGCAGACAATCAGGTAACCCCAGAGGAGCCAGTGACATTTGCCCTGTGGGCATCAGACAAGTAGAGACACCTATGATAGGGAACAGACGTGAGCAGTGGGAACGTGAGGTTAAGGAAATAATTCTATAAAATGGACCCATTGGGCTGACCCTCACATGCTTTCTCTTTTAGAAAGCAATTAACCAAGCTGAATGTGGTGGTGTGTGCCTCTACTCCCAGTAGCTTGCAAGGTTGAGGCCAGCCTCAGCAACTTAGTGAGGTCCCCAAAACCTTAGTAATACTCTGTCTTAAAATAAAAAAAATAGAAAGGACTGGGATGTAGCTCAGTGGTAAAGTGCCTCTGGGTTAGATCCCCAGTACCAAAAATCAAAAAAATAAAAATTTACCTGCAGCCCTACCTGACTTTAGTTGACTGGATAGGTTACATTCCTCAGTAAACTACATGTCATCTGAAAGAGATGTAGACCCCAAAATGCTGACAAGAAGAACACAAGTTACCCTAAAGGGAGAGACTTGTGACCATTACACAGACCAGATTCCAGAACTCAGGGAGATGAGGGTAATTCCCCCTAACCATAAAATCCATAAGAACAGGTTCCAGATAGAACTTGTCAGCATGGGCCAAAGTGATAGGTCACTTTGTTGTCATGGCAGTGGGGACTTGAAAGTCTGGTGTCATCCTGCTGACGTGAAAAGTAAAGAGGTGGACCTGGGTGGGACTCTCTGGAAACTTTCCTGGGACTCCCAATAAAAGGGAAGGTCAGGAGAGGCATGCCACCCCTCTTCTCTCTGAGATGACCCACTCTCTTCCTTGAGAGTGTCCCCCATTCCCCTTTCCTGTCTCTTCTAATAAACTCATGCCTATTACTCTGAGTGATGTCTGAAATCTTTCTGTCATGCTTTAAGAATTGTGCTTCGAAGAGGAGCCTTTATACTGCCTCAGTTTCACAGAATGCCCAGCTCTGTGACTCCTAGATCAGGGTTTTAGTAGATCACATTTGCAGTCATGTCACAGAGCCAGGGGCCTGAGATAAATTTGAAGTTAAAGAAGAGGAACCCCTTTCACCCCCAAAAAGGAAGGACTGAGGGAGAAGTCTGCCTCATGTGCAAAATTTAAGAGGATAACAAAAATTCAGGCACCATGATAAATGTTTTGATGCAATATTTCTAAAACTGTAATGGGCAAACTATGGCTCACAGGCTGACTATTTTGGTAAATAAAGTGTCAGAAGGTCAAATCCTCAGTGGGTGAACTAGCCTCAGTCTTTGTTCTGGATGGAGCAATAAAACAAAGATAGAAGAGCATCTGGAAACTCCTTAGCCCAAGTTCACACTTCTGTGGATAAAGGCCAGAAATCACATTTCTTGTAGATTTGAACCCAAATCTACAAGCCAAAAGCCTAGTGGTATTGTCACTGGATGGGATCCAAGGAGAGCCCCAGAATAGAGGAGGGGGACCTCAACTTAGCCCTGGTAAATTCACAGAAATGAATTTCAGGGCAAGTTCAAAGAGGTACATGCAGAGGGTCATTTAGGAAATAAGATTTATTTAGGAAAGCAAGCAATAGAACAGGATACACACTCAAAGGGAGAGGGAGTGTTCCAGAGGGAAAAGCGCTTTTGGGGTCTCATGCTTTTAAAGGAAACTTTGTAAATACTGAGCATGAGAGGTATGTGGGGTGGCATCAGTGTAATGAGCTAAGTCTTTTTGGTCGTGGAGCACAAAGCGGGTCACAATGGTCTGATTCTTTTCACAGTCTTCAGGTTGATGCTATCTACTTAATAACACTTGCACTGGACCCAGATAACAATCTCACTTGAGACCTGGAGGAAAACAGTCCTGTGGAGTGAAGGTGAGGATGCTCATGGAATTTTTAGACTTAAAGTTACAGTCCTTTTCTTCCCTGTCTCCTTTCTGTCTATCATTTCCTCTATCATACCTCATCATTACCCCCTGCCTTCCACTTTGATCTCTTATTCTTAATGGTGGATGAAAATCAAAGATCTGCCTTCCAGAACTACTTCAAGATGACAGGGGATGTTGAACTTAGTCAGGAACTGAAGGCCTCTACCTAACTGATCTAAAGGAGTTATAGAAGATCAAATTCAATTGTTGAGATGGGTTGGAATCCTTGTACTGCCATCATTTTAACATGGAATGTCATAATCTGGAAGACACACATTTTATCAGAAGATTAAGAAGGCATCCAGTAGCTACTCTTGGTATATGCATTACTTTATAGTAGTTTCAGGAAGCATGCATAAGAAGCCAAGTAAAGGATGAGGATTGTCAAGCACATCCCTAGCCAGGGTTCCTGATTGAGTGGAGTAACCCCCATAGCCAAAAGAAAAATTTCCACAAGAGTGGAAAGGAGAAAGATATTTGGAATATAGTATATAGAAGAACTTAAATTAAGCCAGGTGCAGTGGTGCATGCCTGTAATCCCAGCAGTTCAGGAGGCTAAGGCAGGAGGATCATGAGTTCAAAGCCATCTTCTGCAATTTAGGGAGGCCTTAAGCAGTTCAGCAAGACCCTGTCTTTAAACAAAATACAAAAAAGGGCTGGGGATGTGCCTCAGTGGTTAAGTGCCCCTGGGTTCAATAGCTGGTACCAAAAAAAAGGAAAACTTAATTTAAACATGATCATTCTCCCTTTTAAATAAGACCTGTAGATCCTCCAAAGATATACAAATAAGGACTATAGACCTTGTTAAGTTCCTGATCCTGTAAAGTCTTAAGAGAAACAGGTTTAATTCTAGACACATAGGTCTATGTAGTATGTCCTTGTAATTTAACAGCAGTGAGTACATTTGAAAGAACTTGATAAGCACTGCTCCATTTTGGTGTATGAGCTGGTTTATCAGGAGCCAAAAGGACCTTGTCACCATATTATCCGCCTGCCTCCTGCCTTTGAGCTGCTGGGATTACAGGTGTGCATCTGGCTTCAGTCTCTAGCTTACAATGGGGCCATGCCAAATTACAGAAAAAAGTCAAGTTCTTTTTCTTCAAATCTTCTTCCTTAAAATAATTCTAATTATTTAATATGTACCCAAGGAGTGAGTTCTGAGGGAGGGATAGAATTGAATTATCCATAATCTTAAAAAAACTCACACTTTAAATCTTCCCCTGAATCTTTCTGAAAAGAAAGAAAAAATAGGATACTTTAAAAGTTATTACAGGATACTACATGAGTCCCTAAGCCAGGATTAGATATTGTCATATATCAAAATACTTATTTTATAGCCAGGTGTGGTGGTGTACACCTGCAACCCCAGCAGCTTGGGAGGCTGAGGAAGGAAGATCTCAAGTTCAAAGCCAGCCTCAACAAAAGTGAGGTGCTAAGCAACTCAGGTAGACCCTGACTCTAAAAAAAATACAAAATAGGGCTGGGAGTGTGGTCCAGTGGTTGACTGCCCCTGAGCTCAATCCCCAGTATCCCCCCACCCAAAAAAGCTTATTTTATGTTTTTCAGGACATTTATACATTAACATACTAAGCCTGGATTAGGCAGCACTGGCCTCACATTGTCATCTACATGAGAGGCACCTCTGCAACTCCTGAGGCAGTTTACTCTTGGCAGGAATAAACTGGCTCGTTCCTTCAGCAAATTAGCAGTAGTTGAAGCATCCTTCCAGCCTCTGATAAGGAGACATATTTCTTGCTTCCAGGCATCCCTGAAGTCTTTCATTTTTTTTTTTTCTTTCTAAAAATTTCTCACATAGATAAGCCCACTCTTATAACAAACCCAAAAGGAAAGAAAAGACAAACACAGAGTTTGGGTCCTTTAACTCTTTATGAAAAGAATACCTGTGAAATCTTAAATAATCTAGGTATGCCTGAGAATTTTTTTTTTTTTTTTTGATAACAGGGATTGAATCCAGGATGTTTAACAACTGAACCACATCCCCAGTCCTTTTTATGTTTTATTTTGAGACAAAGTCTCACTAAGTTGCTGAGGCTGACTTTGAACTCACCATCCTCCTGCCTTAGGCTCCCGAGTCCCTGGAATTATATGTATGCGCCACCATGTCTGGCTCTGGCTCGCTCTCTCTCTCTCTCTCTCTCTCTCTCTCTCTCTCTCTCTCTCTCTCTATATATATATATATATATATATATATATATATACACACACACACACACACACTATATATATATATATATATATACATACATATATTTTATATACATTTTATTATAGATATATTAATAGTGAGGACACAAAGGCCTTCCTTGTAGAGGGTTTTCATGAGGACTTTTTTTGTTTTGTTTTGTTTGTTTTGTTTTTATGGGACAATGTTAAGAAAAATCCAGTGGAAGATTTATTTAAGGCTGATCCCTTGACCAGGAAAGACGAACTCTATAGGTTGGAGAACCATCTTTTGTTTTGTTTTGTTTTGTTTTGTTTTGTTTTGTTTTGTTTTTGATACTAGGGAATTAACACAGGAGCAGTTTATCACTGAGTTACATCCCCAGCCTTTTTATTTTTTATTTTAAGACAGGGTCTTACCAAGTTGCTCAGGGTCTCGCTAAATTGTTGAGGCTGGTTTTAACTTGTGATTCTCCTGCTTCAGCCTCCTGAATTGCTGGGATTACAGGTGTGCATCACTGTGCCCAGCTCCATCATTCTTAAAAAAAAAAAAAAATTCCCCTCTCTGCTTTCTACCCCTACCTCAGAGTTTCCTTTTATGTTTCTCACAAAAATACTCTGGGAAGTGTAGCCTGGGTTTTTACTCCAGTTGTTTTTCTTGGGAAAATCTGTCCATTACCCAGGAAGTCCAAGTGCTGACAACCACAAAGCAAAACCCCCTTCCTTCCTGAAAGCTAGAAAGGAGAAAGTCCTCAGAGTTCTTAATCTTTTTAATCCTTGCTGTGCTTGAATAGACACATCTTGTCCTGTGTGCCACTCTGTGGAATTACATAACCAAATCAAGGAAGTTACGAGCTCCTGCATGCCACCAAAAATGCAATCCTTCTTAAATACTAAAGTCTTTCCTCATTTGCCAAATCATATATTGTTTCCTTTGATTTGCATGTATTTCTTTCAAGAATGTTTCTACAGGGCTGGGGATATAGCTCCGTTGGTAGAGTGTTTGCCTCGCAAGCATAAAGCCCTGGGTTCAATCAGCAGCACCACAAAAAAAAAAAAATTATCTAAAAATGGGCTGGGGAGATGAGGTAGGGGTAGAAAGCAGAGAGGGGAATTTTTTTTTTTTTTTTTTTTTTTTTTTTAAGAATGATGGAGCTGGGCACAGTGATGCACACCTGTAATCCCAGTTGGTAGAGTGCTTGGCTTATAAGCATAAGGCCCTGGGTTCCATCCCCAGCACCACCGAAAAAAAAAAAAAAAAAAAAAGAATGTTTCTACAGGAATTTTGTGGTAGGAAAAGTTAATCTCAGGTTTTAGTATGTAAGAAATGGGGTCAATTGTTTAATATTTTACCTTGTATTTACCAAAAGGAGGAAACAAGCAGATTCTGGGATTTTACTAGATTTTAAGTGGAATGAGAATAATATTTTTGAATTAATTCAGAAGGAAATTCTCACTCATAACCTGTTCTGGTAATCCACCTAAATTTAGTGATTCCAAAAACAAACTGTTAGTCAGTTTTTTGTCACTATGATCAAAATATCTGATACACTTAAAGGATAAAGTTTATTTTGGCTCACAGTTTCAGATGTTTCAGTTCATGGTCAGCTGGCTCTATTGCTTTGGGCCTGAGGTGAGGCAGAACGTCATGGTGGAAGCACCTGGCAGGGGAAAGCTGCTCAGTTCATGACAGCCAGGAAGCAAAGAGACAGTCCCTTTTTTTTTTTCCTTTTTAAGGTGCTAGAGATTGAACCCAGGGCCTTGTGCTTGCAAGACAAGCACTCTACCAACTGAGCTATATCCCCAAATCCTCATTTTTTGATAGTCTTTTCTACTGTGATGTTCCAGAGAACCAAGAGGTCTCTGGAACATCACAGAGACCTGTTAGGTCTGTTAGACCAGGCTCAAACTGACTCACAAGAAATATGATTCTGGTAGTCTTCTGTGATAGTTTTTATCAAGCACTCATGCATAAGAACTGTTCCTTTAGTTGAGCACACTGCTGCATGCCTGTAATCCCAGGGACTCAGAAGGCTGAGGCAGAAGGATTGCAAGTTCAAGGCCAGTCCCAGCAATTTAATGAGACCCTCAGCAACTTGGTGAGACCCTGTCTCAGTATAAAACATAAAAATGACCGGGGACGTAGTGAGAAAGCACCCGAGATTCAATCCACCCATATAAAACAAAACAAAACAAAACAAAACAAAACAAAAATCCTTTTTTTAAACCTCCCAGTTTTATTTTTAATATGTTGACACAAGTAACTGTCTTGATTTTAACAGATCTTATACATATATATATATATATACATATATGTGTATATACATATATGTATATATATATATATTTTAACTTTTTCATCTTTGCCAAAGTTTTTGTGAAGACATTCATCTTCTTGTTTCATTGTTCCTAATTGTTGGTCTAATTTGGTCCCATGTTTGAGGGGAAGTTATTGATGATTGGGAATCAGTGTCAAAAACTCTTTTGGTGGACTGGAGATGTGTTTTAGTGGTAGAGTACCTGCCTAGTACATGTGAAGTGCTGGATTCAATCCTTAGCACTGCATAAATAAATAAAATAAAGTTATTATGTCCATCTACAACAAAAATATTAAAGAAAACCAAACTCTTTTAGCCACAGTTGACCAACAAAGAGGTTCAAAAGGAGCAGTTCTTAGGCCAGGTTTATCTGAAGTCCACTGCTAGTTCTTTTTCTGTGAATCCTACCTGTCCTATAAGTAATGGCTAGCATATCAAAACATTGGACCAGACCATTTTGTTAGTTTGGTACTTCTACAGAATTTTAAGAAGCAAGAGTTACAAAGTTTTGAAAGGAAAACAAGCACAAAACAAATTTAGTTTGTGATAATTTCGAATTGAGAAACAATTTTTCAGTCATACCAATTTTTATGAGATAATCAAAGAATAACCAATTCATCTGCAATATAAGTTTAATTTTAACAGAAAACTGTATTTAAGAGTACTTTCTAGACTCTTTTCCATTAATCCTGTTGCAAATACTTCAGAGAACATCAAAACTGAATGACAAAACACTTAAAATAGCCATGGTGGGGCTGGGTTGTGGCTCAGTGGTAGAGTACTTGCCTAGCACGTGTGAGGCCCTGGGTCCAATCCTCAGCACCACATAAAACAAATAAATAATATAAAGGTATTGTGTCCATCTACAAAAAAATTTTTTTTTAAACCCAACCATGGTTAGGATTTTAATGAGAGTTTACATATTGACAAGATAATTTTATTATTTTCCTTTCCTTTATACTTTTTTTTTTTTTTTTTTTTGGTACTGGGGTTTGAACCCAAAGGTGCTTCACACTGAGTCACATTCTCAGGCCTTTTAATTTTTTTTTTTTTTTTTTTTTTTGGGTGCTGGGGATCGAACCCAGGGCCTTGTGCTTACAAGGCAAGTACTCTACCGACTGAGCTATCTCCCCAGCCCCCTTTTCATTTTTTATTTTGAGAGTCTCACATAATCGCTGAAGCTGACCTCAAACTTGTGTTATTCCTGCCTCAGCCTCCTGTCCCTGGGATTACAGGTGTGTGCCACCACACCTGACTAGAGCTGGCTTTTATTTGCAATTCTATATTTGGGTAATATCTCATCCTATAAAATAAAACCAGTGTTCTGATGAGCTGAGCAGAGAACTTTGGTTTTATGGGCAATAAAATGAGGTAAGATAGAAAAAATGAGAATAGGTAAAAAGGAGAAAACAGAGAAGGAAAAGAGGAACTGTAACTTTTAATCTAAAAACTCAGGCTGGGGAGATAGCTTAGTTGGTAGAGTGCTTGTCTTGTAAGCACAAGGCCCTGGGTTCAATCCCCAGCACCACACACACACACACAAAAACTCTATGAACACTCCCACCTTCACTCACATAGGCCTATTTTTATATTTTTTTAGATGTTGATAGAACTTTATTTTATTCATTTATTTATATGTGGTGCTGAGAATCAAACCCAGTGCTTTGTACATGCTCGGCTGGTGCTCTACCACTGAGCCACAATCCCACATCCCCTGCCTAAATTCTTAAAAGGTCCAATTAAGTCCAATATGTGTCTATGTACCTTGTTATCTTACAGAATCTATTTTTAGACTGATAAAAAGAAGCCTAGAGAGAGATTATTAGAGACCTATGGTATGGGTCCAGTCCAAGCACTAATTAATAACTACATAACATTCTAGGAACCAAATATTCTAAGAACCAGACCACTGTGACCTGCTCTGTGCTCCACCCTGAAAAGAATCAAAACTCATTTAAGTTGATGCCACCCCACATACTTCTCATATGAGCTCACCATTTACAAAGTGTGCTTTAAAAGCAGAAGCCTAGCTGGGCATGGTGGCACATGCCTATAATCTCAGTGATTTGGAAGGCTAAGGCAGGAAGATTCAAAGTTCAAGGCCAGACTCAGCAACTTAGTGAGGCCCTAAGTAATTTAGCAAGACTGTTTCAAAAAATAAAAAGGACTGGGGATATTGCCTAGTGGCTAAGGGCCAGAGGTTCAATCCCCAATACCAATAAATGAATAAAAGCAGAAGACTGAGACCCCCAAAGTACATCTCACTCTCCATCCCAAAGTACAGCTCACACACTTCTCCCTTTGAGTGTATGTCCAGCTCTATTGCTTGCTTTCCTGAATAAATCTTATTTCCTAAATAAGCCTCTGCTTGTGTCTCTTTTGACTCTTTCTGAAATTCCTTCCCGTGAACTTACCAGGGACAAGTTGAGGTTCCCCTTTCTTTTAGGCCTCTCCTTGGATCCCCTCTGGTGACAAAAAGGGCTTAAGAAAGCGGAAACAGGGAACAAAAAGTGGATTGGTAGGTCCCAAGCTTTCTTCCTAGTGAAGATTAAGGCAGAACAGCTACATTATCATGCTGAATAAAACTGGCCTGTTTAGGATTTGGCTGTTACCTCTTTCTCCTGATTTCTTGGAAAATCAGAAACATGACATTGTTTCAGTTTGGTGACATTAACTTTAGCTCGATTGACTATTTCCTTTAGTCTATTAGGCCTAGTGTAGGAACTCACTCCAAACCAATGTCTTCCTATAAATGTTATTTAACAGTAGTTCTGACTTCTACCAAGCTTCACTGAGATTTTTGAATCCCTGGAAAACATGAGATAGCCCAGCAATTAGAGGTGGAGGTGAAAAGCATCAAAATGGGCACCTGGTACAGAGAACTGTCCAGGAAAAAATATGGCATCCCTGAGATGTCATGTCAACCCTAGGACCAATTCCTTGGCTACTGTTCTTAAAGAACAGAAGGTTGGTGTCTCAGTACATCTGGGTTTCAGTAAGACATTTGACAGGATCAAAAGGAATAAGGGAAATTTTCTGGACCCATGGATATTAAAAAAACAGGGAAATTCACTTGCATTAGAGGACATTCAAATAACTCCTTACACACATTATAAAAACTGGAAAAGTACGAATTATTTATTTTGCCTTTGCAATAGGAATAAATAGATTAAACAAAAGACAGTTAATGACTTATTTATTCTACAGAAGTCAGTTAATAAGTAAGTATAGGAAGAATAATTAAAGGAGAAAGTCATAATTTTGCAAACTCAAATAACTAACTTGGGCAAAGATAATCAAGAGATGTTAAAATAATTTGGTAAAAGAAAGGGAGCTGAGAGTATAGCTCACTTGCCTAGCATGCATGAGGTCCTAGGTTCCATCCTTAGCACCACACAGAAAAAGTCAATGGAGAAACGGATATTCATCAACACAGTGCCAAAGAATTACCCCAACTGCTATAGTCTGGATGTGGATTAAGTATGTCTCCTCAAAGTTTCATGCGCTGGAAATAGGTAAATAAGAAATAGAGTGCTCCCTTACCTCAGGTGATATGTACCTTTTTGCAAGGCCCTTTGGAGATAGCTTCCCTTGACCAGTTTATTACCTACTATCATCATATAACTAAAGATTACTGCATGACATCTTTATCTTCAATATATACATATATATATATTTTTTTAAAGAATTTTATGGTATAATGACAATAACCAGTATAGAATGTGACCCACTTCCACCTGAGATTCACCTGACAGGAGACAATAAAACTTAACCCATTAATTCCATTGTCGATTTTCCAATTTTTTTTTTTTTTTTTTTTTTTTTTTGTGGTACTGGGGATTGAACTCAGGGCCTTGCGCTTGCGAGGCAAGCACTCTACCAACTGAGCTATCTCCCCAGCCGATTTTCCAAATATTTTAATGAAATTTACATACACGCATTAAAAAGGTTGGAAATCAGTCTTGAACTTATATGTTAGTATATCAATTAATATATTATAGTTATTTGTTCTTCTTATTATTATTATACACTATATTTAAGTTTTTATAGGTGTTCCACATCTGGGATGACAGGACAACGTGGGTTAATATTTTAAGAGTCAGCAGGCACTTTAACACTTGGGATAATGTGTTTCCTTATTCTTTGAGAAATAACACAACAATCAAAGGACTTCATAAGGGGCAGTAGATGTAGTTCATTGCTAAAGTGTTTTTTTGAGGGCCTGGGTTCATTCTCTAGTACTCTGAAAAGAAAAGAAAGAGCCATACACACCTGTAATCCCAGTAGTTTGAGAGGTTTGGCATGAGGATTGCAAAATCAAAGCCAGCCTCAGCAATTTAGCAGGCTCCTAAGCCAATTTAATGGATCCTGTCTCAAAATAAACAATAAAAAGGCTGGGGATGTGGCTTAGTGGTTAAGTGCCGCTGGGTTCAATCTCTGATACCAAAAATAAATAAATAAATTATTAAATAAATGTTATTATTTAATAAAGAAAAAAGAAAAAAGGAGACAATCATGGGAAATCCGGATGTTATGGAGAAGAATAATAAACAAATTATGCCAGGTGTGGTGGTACATGCCTGGAATCCCAGGGTGGAGGCAGGAGGATGGCAAGTTTGAGGCCAGCCAGGACAATTTAATGAACTGCTGTCAAAAAAATAAAAAGGGCTGGGGTTGTAACTCAGTGGTAGAGCGCCCCCAGGTTCAATCCACAGTACCACCAAAACAAAAACTTTACATGGGCCTGAGCTGCTGAAAGTCAGATGCCCTCATGTCACTGGTCAAAGCTAAAGTTGGCACCTATGGCTATTCATACCTTAAAATAAACCAGTATGGTGAAAGCAGCACCAAACAAGCCATGCCAGGGGTGGAGCATTTCATTCCACTCTTTGTTTCAAAACCTCCATTTCCTTTCACCTCTGATTTTTCTGCCTCACAATTTGATTTCTTCCACTTTACCGTACACTATTCAGTTAGTCTGTTGCTTGACTTGTTTATTGTGCTTATGTTTTCATTTCTACTGCAGAATTTCTTTTTTCTTTTTTTTTTTTTTGTGGTGCTGGGGATCGAACCCAGGGCCTTGTGCTTGCAAGGCAAGCACTCTACCAGCTGAGCTATCTCCCCAGCCCCCCATGCTGGAGATTGAAACCAGGGCCTTCCTTATGCTAAACACAGGCTCTACCACCAAATTACACCCTCACTCCTGTTTTAATTTTTTCCCCCAAATCTATCCATTTTCTTTATAATGTTCTGTTCATGCAAATGGATTAAGTCCTTTCCTTTATCTCTTGGAACATTTTCAGTCTTACTCTATTGAGTGTGGTGTTTCATGAGTTTCTCAGCTATAAAGTCACCTGTTATTATACCTGCTGGCTGGTTCCCATGGTACTGGACTTCCCTGTCCCATCCCCACTACCACCATTAGGGATTGAACTCAGGAGCATTTAACCACTGAGTCACATCATGAGACCTTTTTTGTTTTTAAATTATGAGACAGGGTCTCACTAAATTGCTGCGGTTGACTTTGAACTTGCAATACTTCCTGTCTCAGCCTGTGGAGTAGCTGGAATTACAGGTGTGCACTACCATACCAGGCTACCTGTGGGTTTTTTTGTTGTTGTTTATGTAGTACTTGGGATTGAACCCAGAGCACTCTAACATCACATTCCCAGCTTTGTTCATTTATTTTAAATTTTGAGATTGAATCTTCCTAAATTGCACAGGCTGGCCTCAAACTTGAGGAGTGCCACTGTACCTGGTGTTTGTTATGTCATTATGCTCATCCTCAGAGTAGTTGTCCTCCAAGGGAGCACCATGTGAGTACCTCTGGAGGTGTCCCTGTGGGTGGTTTAGCTTTAGATCTTGCTCTGCCCTTTGGGAATCACAAGTGCCAAATGACATTTTTAAGGTATTAACATTCCAGATATAAACAATATACTCCCATGGAGCTGGATGCAGTGGCACACACCTGTAATCCCAGCTACTTGGGAGGCTGAGGTAGGAGGATCCTGAGTTCAAGGTTAGCCTGGACAATTTAGAGACACTGTCTCAAAATAAGAAAAAGGGCTAAGGATGTGGCTCAGTTATAAGACACCCAATTCCCAGTACTATATTAAAAAAAAAATTTAAAAACAATGCTGGTCATGTAGCTCAGAGGCAGAACATCCCTAGTACCAACCAGGCATGGTTTACTAAATCCCAGAGACTTATGAGGCTGAGGCAAGAAGACTGCAAGTTCAAGGCCAGCCTCAGCAACTTAGCAGGACTACCTCAAAATAAAAATGGCTGGGGATGTGGCTTAGTGACTAAACAACCCTGGGTTCAATCCCCAGTGCCACAAAATACATATATGGATGAAAATAAAATGGTTAAGGAAAGCCAAGTGTGGTAGTACACCCTTGTATTCCTAGTAACTCAGAGGCTGATGAAGGAGGATTTCAAGTTCAAAGTCAGCCTCGACAACTTAGCAAGGATCAAAATAAAATGGATAAAAATAAAAGGATAAGCCTGGGGTTGTGGCTTAGTGGTAGAGTGCTTACCTACCATGTGTGAGGCACTGGGTTCAATCCTCAACACCACATAAAAATAAAGGTACTGTGTCCATTTACAACTAAAACAAAATATTTTTTTAAAAAGGATAAGAGGCCAGGGATGTGACTCAGTAGTTAAAGGTCTCTAGGTTCAATCCATAGTAACAACACCCACCCCCACCACAAAAAAGGGTCAAGGATTAGGGAGGGTACCCAGTAGGCCATGTGACTTGTTTGCTGACCATACCTAGATAGGGTTTGAAATGTGCTAGGCATGTTTTAAAGCAACAGACATCTTTAAACTTGAGGGCTTAAGTGTCCAGGGTGGCTCCAGAATTTTTGCAGTACTGGGAATTAAACCCAGAAGCACTCTGTGATGGGCTGATAGATTTGGTTCCATGAGAATGTTATAGGCCAGACTATAAGAGAATTGACTAAACAGACTCCATTTTGCTCTGAGACTCCATGTTATGTAGGAAATAGAACACCCCATCTCTATGCCCATCATCAGTTACTTGGTGTGACATGTTTAATAATATAAAATGACAATTCCTATGTAATGAAGAATTGCTCTTTTGATCTCTATTGCTCCTAACCAATATACTGTGAAAGCAGTAATTGTATAATTATTAGCAATCATTCCTAACCAATGTACCATGTAAAAGTAATTGTGTGGTTATTACTAATCATTCTTTAGGTTGTACTTAGGTACTGTGTCCATTTACAACTAAAAAAAATAAAAAAATAAATGCTTTAAGTGTTTAAAAATGTTAAAGCCAGGCATGGTGGCACAACCCTGTAAATCCAGCAGAAAAGAGGCTGAGGCAGGGGGATCACAAGTTGAAAGTCAGCCTCAGCAACTGAGGTCCTAAACAACTCTAAAGAACTTGTCTCTATACGCACACACACAAAAAGGCTAGAATTGTGGCTCAGTGGTAAAGCGCTCCTGGTTCAATCTTCCAAAAAAGTTAACAGAAATGTATATGGAAAGGTGGGATCTAAATTATACAGGAAAATACACAAAGATAAAAAAAGCACACATACCAAAAAAAAAAGGGGGGGGCAGTAAATCACAGAATAAAGTTTAAAAAGACACAAAACTACATTGTACATGCTGATAAGGATCTCAGTGATAAACACCCCATTTTCACTGATTTACCAAAAGGCAAATGAGGTTCCTATATTAATACTCTATCATCACTGATGTCAATAACATCTAATACAGTAGATACGATGGCAATCAGTTAATTTTTATCTAGCTATTAAGAAGTATGCCTAGCTGGGCTTGGTGGCACATGCCTGTAATCCCAGCAGCTTGGGAGGCTGAAGCAGGATCATCGTTGGTCAAAGCCAGCCTCTGTAAAGACAAGGCACTAAGCAACTCAGTGAGACCCTGTCTCACAACGGATTACTGGAGTAGGAGGTTAACTTTCACTTCCCTAAATCTATTTGTACCATTCTGTTTCCATCCAGAGACCAAATAATCCATTCATTACTTGCTTTAAAATAGTTTATTGAAACTTTAAGAAGAAAACCATGTACTTGTATAAGACAAAACACAAGCAAATAGTGTCTACTTAGCGTCCCAAAATTTCTAGACAGTTTTTTGCCCACTGGCAGCTGCTCAGTTTAACACAGGTAAGGTGTTACATTCATAGGAACTGTATAACATCAGAGGCCATCCTTTGGGTCAGCAAAATCCTGAAATTTCACAAAAGGAACACATTAGAACCATGCAGGCAACTGGCAATAAAACCATTGAAGCTGGGTAGGAAGTTGCCACATAGGATGGAGGGGGAAAAATAAGTGGATCAGGTGGTTTTAAAAGATCCTCAGAGCAAAGCTCAGAGACTCTAGTCCAACCAGGTCATCATTACCACTCAGGGTAAGAGTCAATGTGAATGACTCATCATAGCAATCAGAGAAAGGGTTACTTTCCACTTGTCAAGATAGCCTGAGGATACAACAGCAGGAACCTACCTAAGCATTCCAACAGTCTCCAAAGGGGTAGATTCCAAAACCTTAAGTTTTCAGTCTTGAGGTTAGCTCAGAATCTCTGTGAAGGTGCACTGCCCCCAGCTGGGCTTGCAGAGCTCTCATACTAGAAAGACAGGACAACCATTAAGAACAAGCAAGGAGCTGGGGTTATGGCTCAGTTAGTAGAGTGCCTGCCTTGCAAGCACAAAGCCCTGGGTTCAATCCCCAGCACCCCCCCACCCAAAAAAAACCAGGGTGTTAACCAAGGCAGTGGCACATGCCTATAATCCAGAGATGTGGGAAGCCAAGGCAGGAAGATTCAAAGTAGAAAGCTAGCCTCAGCAATTTAGCAAGACCCTGTCTCAAAACAAAACAGAAAGGACTAGAGCCATAGTTCAGTGTTTAAATGCCCACGGGAGGTTCAATACCCAGGAAGCCTGGAGAGCAGTGTTAATGGCCTTCTCCAGAGACCCAAGTATCCAGTTCCCTAAATGAGTCAGAACTTATTTTTGACATCAGGACCAGCATCAGAGACTCTAGTCTGTGAATTCATCATTCCCAATAAAGGGAGATCTGGATCAAGGGAAGCCATTTGGAGAAGGGATACAGTATATTCAAAGACAACAATCCCAGTATATAAGGATCTAAGGAATGAGAGGTCCTAGGATGGGGAGTTAAGAGCAGAAAATAATACTGAACTGTATAGAATAGTTCCAACTGGAGGCCCCACGTAAGTTCAAGTTTGCGACTGAAATATTTTAGAAGAGGTGAATTAACCGTACTTAAAAAAAAAAAAAAAAAAAAAAAAAAAACACAGAGGAGATCACAAAGGATCAATAGCCACAAGAGAAACGTAAACCAAAAGTGGTCCCTGGAAAGCCACCACATGAAATATGGGCATTGTTGCACATGCGCATTAGGAAATTAACAGATGCCAACGCCCCATGAAAAAGCGTGGGAATAAAATGGTCTGAGAAGCAAATAACGAACTCTTGCACTTATACTAACCTTTATTTAAGGATCACACATCGATGAACGTCTTAAAACCCCTAAATGAGGAAATGAAACAAAAATTAAAGATTATTAAGGGTTCTTGGCCACTAACTTTCCCGAGTCCACATATTGGGGATTCGGGTACGAGAGGCGGTCAGTGCGCTGCGGTGATGGCGTCAGCGACACGCTCAGAGTCACCTGGAATCATCATAACCCCCGTCCTCCCCCACGCCTATCGCCAGCCACTCCAAATCTCTCAATTACTAGCACAATCCACTCACCATCGCCGCGCTGCGGACCCGCCTGCGAAGATCAAGGGCCTGAGAAGAAACCAATGAGTTAGCAGAAACCAGGGGGAATCCAGCCGAGTTCCCCCTGCCCAGGGCTGGGTCAGATCTAAGCAGATGCGTCACGTAGACATCAGAAACTCTAGTCTGTAATGGTAATTCATCCTGCTCAGCCCAAGGCTACGGTCCCCTCCCCTAGCAGGGCCCCGAGGTACCTGCAGGCGGATAGATACCCCAAAGCGTCTTCCAGACACTGAACTGCAGCCTCGGCAGAATGCGCCAGGCGTGCCGAGCGAACCCACCCATACTGCCAACCCGCCCACAGAACAAAGAGATAGGAAAGCCGGAGCCACAGCTATTTATGGCTGCGCCGGTCGGGGGCCTAACGGGTATAGCTGTCTTCTTACATGCCTGGCTCGAAGCGCGGCATTTTCGCCGTCGTTCGTCCAAACAGGAATAAAACAAAGTGAAAGAAAGCCCTTTAAAGTAGGGTTCACAATATTCTGAGCAAATACACAGAGATATGTTATAAATTTTTGATAAACAATAACAAAATAAGCAGGTGATTTCGCTGGCCAAAGGGGAGAAAGTCCCTGACCAGCAGGAACCCGTTAGCTAGGCGGTCCTTTTTTTTTTTTTAAGCTTTTTATTTAAAAACGACTATTATTACTTTCTGAGCAGGGCATCGCTATTGTTGCCTAGGCTATCTATACTCGAACTCTCGATCCTTCTCTGCCCTAGCCTCTTGAGTGGCTGGAATTACAGGTCGCGCCAGCATTCCCAACGACATGGCCTTCAAGCTGCTTCCCCGACCCTGTGGACCAGTTAATGACCCTGGGATTTCCCTCGTTGTAACCCCAGCTTTGGGTTCAGTCCACTCCAGGGGACTCACTTGTTCCAGCCAGCGAAATCTGAATTTGCTCAGGCACATTAAGCTGCTTCTTTGCTTTGCTTTCTTTTGATCAACTTCGTTAAGATATAATGGTGATTTTTTTTTTTTGGTGCTGGGGATCGAACCCAGGGATCTGTGCTTGCAAGGCAAGCACTTTACCAACTGAGCTATCTCCCCAGCCCTATAATGGTGATTTTTAAAATGATAGTCATGCAATAAACTACACGTTTAAAACAAATTGTTTTTTTACCATCTGTACAGTTGAATAGTTATATTGTACAAAGAATGTCCAGAATTTTTTCATCTTCCCAAAAGTAAAACACTGTACCACTGAACAACTATTACTTATTTCCCCCTGCTATACATGTTGGATCTTCCTCCACACCCCCGTACTTCTGATTGAACCCAGAGGGGCTTTACCACTGAGCCACACCCCCCGCCCTTATTCTTTAAAATTTATTATTATTTATTTATTTATTTTGGTACTGGGGATTGAACTCAGGGGCACTCCACCACTGAGCCACATCCCCAGCTATATTTTGTATTTTATTTAGAGACAAGATCTCACTGAGTTGCTTAGCGCCTCACGGTTGCTGAGGCTGGCTGTGAACTTTCAATCCTCCTGCCTCAGTTTCCCAAGCTGCTGGGATTACTGGCATGCGCCACCTCACTCTGCTCTTTATTTTTTTTTATTTTGAGATAGGGTCTTGCTTAGTTGCTGAGACTGACCTTGAATTTGCCATCCTCCTCCCTTGGCCTCTGGGATTTAAAGGTGGGCCTGGCTATATGTTCTTTTTATAAGCAATGTTTGGATGGGAGTTGCCCAAAAGTTGGTGGAACTGTTCAGTGTCCTTTGAATAGCACCTAAGGCAAGAGCTGGCCTAGGGATGGGGAGATTAGAAGTAAATCAAATTAGGGTGGGGTGGCAACAGCAGGGACACTTTTCTCCCCTCACAAATGTTTAGGGAGCCATGGAGGATCACAAGTTCCAGGCCAGCCTAAAATAAAACAGGCTGGGGATGTAGCTCAGTGGTAAAGCACCCCCTAGTTCAATCCCCAGTACCATAAACAAAACAAAAATAGAAATCGTCCTTAGGTATTTGCTCTTGGTCCATAATCCATGAACTCATATGTATCACTGCAAATATCACCTCCTGGAATCCCTCATTCCTGTTTATAAATGCAGATAATGTTTGGTGTTGTGTTTTGGCATCTAAGATGCCCAGGCTGGCCTTGAACTTGGTTCTGCCTCAACTTTCTGAATAGCTGAGAAATTCGTTTTTAGCCCAATAAACTTGCTGGCAATTTCCTTAACTTCTATCATTGCTGTTGCTGCCAGTGAATTGCCTCTTTAAGGCCTTTCAAGCCTTCAGACTCCAATTTACAGCAGACAGCCTCTTACCAACAGATGTTGCTCTTGGGAGCACTCACACCTTGCTATCCTCCCTAGTGATACCCCTATCGTCCTAAAATAAAATCACAAACAGCCTCTGGTTTTCAGTGGTCTTCTCAACTTTGGTTGCACATTAGAAAAACCTGGGCAACTTGAAATATATGCTCTAATATTCTCAATTGACCTGAGAGGCCTGCAATCTTTTTTTTTTTTTTTTTTTTTCCTTTTTCTCTCTTCTTTTTAAAAATGTTTTTGGTATTAGGGATTTAACTCAGGGGTGCTTTATCTCTGAGCTACATATCTAGCCCTTTTAATTTTTTTTTATTTTAAGTAAGTCAGGGTCTCGCCAAGTGGCTGATGCTGGTATTGAACCTGTGATTTTCCTATCTCAGCCTCCCAAACTGCTGGTATTACAGCACTATCCTCTTTTGCTTTCTTCCCAGTTTTATTCTGCTTTTATAATGCTAGGGCCTTGTACATGCTAGATAAGCACTCTACCATTGAGCTATATCCTGAGCCCCCAGATGATTTTATTATACCACTAGGGTGGAGAACGATAGTTCTTACAGATCTAAGTTAAAAGATTTTCCCCTTTACTGCCTGTTAAAAAAAGGGGGAAAAAAAAAGGGAGGGAGGAGTAGAAAGCCCCAATTCCTGTGATGCAATAAGAACACTGCATTTTCCATATGCTGAGTCTGTGTTTATTGTTATTATAGTTCACCTTGTGTTTTTGGGTACCAGGGATTGAACAGGGGCACTCTACCACTGAACATCTCCAGCCCTATTTTGTATTTTATTTAGAGACAGGGTCTCACCAGAGTTGCTTAGCACCTCACTTTTGCTGAAGCTGGCTTTGAACTCACGATCCTCCTGTCTCAGCCTCCTGAGCTGCTGAGATTTCAGTCGGGCTGTGATGGTGAGTCCACCTTTCTTACAAGCAAAACAGGCCTTTCAGAACTGGTTCAGAAACCAAACTCTATTTTCCTTGTCATTGACAAGCTTCCAAGGAGGCCTTCTTATATTGATAGTTCTAGAATGTTTTATTTTCCCACAAGATAAGGACTGAAAGGTGCAACATGGAATGCCAATCTGTTACTGAACACAGTGGTGCACACCTGTAATCCAGTGATTTGAAAGGTTGAGACAGGATTGCAAATTCAAAGCTAACCTCCACAATTTAGGGAAGCCTGAAGTAAATTAGTAAGAACCTGTCTCAAAAAATGCTGGCGATGTGGCTCAGTGGTTAAGCACCCCTGAATTCAATCCCCCCCATACCAAAAAAAAAAAAAAAAAAGTAATGCTAATCTTGCTAAATGTTCAATTTAGGAGTAGGTACTTCTAAGCTGCCTGTTTGTGGGGGTTGGGATTCTTAAGGTTAAAGAAGGTAAGCACACCTAACTGCTACATCAGGAAGAATCCCCAGGGAAGAGCAGAAGAAAGCCCATGACCATCTTGATTTTTCCAGTTCTATGCTGTGCAGCAGTTTAAAAATATACATATTTTTAGTTGTAGATGGACACAATATCTTTATTATTATGTGGTGCTGAGAATTGACAGAAGTGCCTCACAAGCCAGGCAAGTGCTCTACCACTGAGCTTTACAAAGCCCCCTGTGAACCATTTTTCATCTTCTCTTTCCTCATAATTAAATCTATTTTACACAGTTATTGCTTAAGACTACTGATTGTTAAACATCGGATAAAACCATTACCAAAAACCAAAAAGGAATAAACAAATGTCTTGGAAGTGGGGGGGAATTTTACCATCCCTTATTACTCTGATCATGGCCTGGATTCAGCTAAAGTGACTAGCTCCACATACTAAACTGAAAAAATAACTTTAGAATACCTAACATAGACAGTGGTGATAGGAAGACAAGAGGGTGAATACAAATAATCTAGGTATTGTATATCCCTGTTATATTGCCATACCCCTGAATATGCATTCTCTTTCCTCCATAATCCAACTTGGAAAATTTACACCTAGGGTGACCATGGCTGAAAATGTTTGTCTACTTTGCATTTCTGTGCAAAATGATCTTAGAACTTTTGAAGCCAAGACATTTAGACAAAATAGTTTAGGAGGAAGTGACCAATGCTAATGGATTACAGAAATGGTGCTTGGTTGTCTAGTTGGGATTTACAGAGCCAGAGTTGAACCTGCAACTCATTGTTGATGTGTCCACCCCAGCTGTCACCTACAAAAAAGTATGGAGAGCAGGCAAGACAGTAATGAGAAGAGAAACTTGGGACTCAAGAAAAAGCACAGATGAGTCCCTTTGAACAGTGCCTTTCCTCACTTACACCTAACCCATACCTACCTTTCATCCCACAAAACACTACTTGTCCCTAAAATAAGCCCCACTTCCATGGAAATGTCTATCTGAAAATTTTTTCCTCCCCACATTTTAAATCCTAACAAAAATATCCAGAACCATGACTCCTATGTATCTCTCTCCTCCAGTACTCCTTTCCTGGTGTTCACATTTCTATGAAATTCACACACACAAAGAATCCATTATTCCTCACCAAAAACAGTTAAGCACAATTCTTAATATTTTATTTTTCAACAAGTTACAGAAACAAAATTTCCCTGATTTTAAAGTGTTGCAAAGCAAAAACTATAACACAGGGTGGCAGTGTTGATATGAGGACAAGAAAAGAGGAAGGACATTCATACAGTACTCTTACATTAAACCTAAAGAACACACGAGTTATGCCACAAAAATATAAAGACATTCAGCTATAGTTACCATCAAGATACAATGAACTCAGCAGTAGAAAACCGAAGTTAGGTAACAGGGCTAACAGCAAGGCCCTGGAGTCCCAACAGTGCGTCCCGAGGAAAAAGATGGAGGGAGGAAGGAAAGGCCGCGCTAATCCACCTCCTCGATGGTGGGGCCCGACCCAGAGCCCCCTCTGGGAGCCTGAGCTCCAAAGCCCCCGGCCCCGGGGCCACCCGCACCCTGGTACAGTCCACTGATGATAGGGTTACACACCTGCTCCAGCTCCTTCCTCTTGTGCTCAAACTCGTCCTTCTCCGCCAGGGTGTTGGCGTCCAGCCAGGAAAGGACCTCCTGGCACTTGTCCAGCACCTTCTTCTTGTCCGCCTCGCTGATCTTGCCCTTGAGTCCCTCATCCTCCACGGCGCTCTTCATGTTGAAGGCGTAGGACTCCAGGGCGTTCTTGGCAGACACCCTCTCGCGCTGCACCTCGTCTTCGGCTTTGTACTTCTCCGCCTCCTGCACCATGCGCTCGATCTCCTCCTTGCTCAGGCGGCCCTTGTCGTTGGTGATGGTGATCTTGTTGGCCTTGCCGGTGCTCTTGTCGGTGGCCGTGACGTTCAGGATGCCGTTGGCGTCGATGTCAAAGGTCACCTCGATCTGGGGCACGCCCCTGGGGGCAGGGGGGATGCCGCTCAGCTCGAAGCGCCCCAGCAGGTTGTTGTCACGCGTCATGGCCCGCTCGCCCTCGTACACCTGGATCAGCACCCCGGGCTGGTTGTCCGAGTACGTGGTGAAGATCTGCGTCTGCTTGGTGGGGATGGTGGAGTTGCGCTTGATCAGGGCGGTCATCACGCCCCCGGCCGTCTCCAGCCCCAGCGACAGGGGCGCCACGTCCAGCAGCAGCAAGTCCTGCACGTTCTCTGACTTGTCTCCCATCAGGATGGCGGCCTGCACCGCCGCCCCGTAGGCCACCGCCTCGTCGGGGTTGATGCTCTTGTTGAGGTCGCGCCCATTGAAGAAGTCCTGCAGCAGCTTCTGCACCTTGGGGATGCGGGTGGAGCCGCCCACCAGCACCAGGTCGTGGATCTGCGCCTTGTCCAGTTTGGCGTCACGCAGGGCCTTCTCCACCGGCTCCAGGGTGCCGCGGAACAGGTCGGAGCAGAGCTCCTCGAACCTCGCCCTGGTGATGGACGTGTAGAAGTCGATGCCCTCAAACAGGGAGTCGATCTCCAGGCTGGCCTGCGTGCTGGACGACAGGGTCCTCTTGGCTCTCTCGCAGGCGGTGCGCAGCCGCCTCACCGCTCGCTTGTTCTGGCTGATGTCCTTCTTGTGTTTCCTCTTGAACTCCTCCACGAAGTGGTTCACCAGCCGGTTGTCGAAGTCCTCCCCGCCCAGGTGCGTGTCGCCCGCCGTGGCCTTCACCTCGAAGATGCCGTCGTCGATCGTCAGGATCGACACGTCGAAGGTGCCCCCGCCCAGGTCAAAGATGAGCACGTTGCGCTCCCCCTTGCCGGTCCGGTCCAGGCCGTAGGCGATGGCGGCCGCCGTGGGCTCGTTGATGATCCTCAGCACGTTGAGCCCGGCGATCACGCCCGCGTCCTTGGTGGCCTGGCGCTGCGAGTCGTTGAAGTAGGCCGGCACGGTGATCACCGCGTTGGTCACCGGGTAGCCCAGGTACGCTTCGGCGATCTCCTTCATCTTGGTCAGCACCATGGACGAGATCTCCTCCGGGTAGAACGCTTTGGTCTCCCCCTTGTAGCTCACCTGCACCTTGGGCTTGTCTCCGTCGTTGATCACCTGGAAGGGCCAGTGCTTCATGTCCGACTGCACCACCGGGTCGCCGAACTTGCGGCCGATCAGCCGCTTCGCGTCGAACACCGTGTTCTGCGGGTTCAGCGCCACCTGGTTCTTGGCCGCATCGCCGATGAGCCGCTCGGTGTCGGTGAAGGCCACGTAGCTGGGGGTGGTGCGGTTGCCCTGGTCGTTGGCGATGATCTCCACCTTGCCGTGCTGGAACACCCCCACGCAGGAGTAGGTGGTGCCCAGGTCGATGCCGATCGCCGTGGCTTTGGCCATGTCGGTGCCTTACTCTCTGGGATCCGCGCTGAGGTTCTGGCTGCGGTGAGGGGACGCGACACGCGAGGAAAAGCTCGGTCCTGAATGAGAGTCGGAAGCCCACCGCTCGGGTGCGTGCTCCGGGATCACAGAAGGTTCGCTATGCCAGCCGCTGCTGGGGCTCGTCGTTCCTCACCCGGCCTCCGCTCGGGCTTTATAGATCGCCGAGGAGCCCCGCCCGCTTCCTCCTGGGCCAATCGCCGAGCCGGATGAGGCTGCCGGGACCGGAATGTTCCAGGGGTTTCTCCTGGCGTTCCGCCCCTGGCCTCCTGGGACCAATCAGAGGCGAGGGTTCCGCCCCTCCCCAGAACTCTCCAGACGCTTCTGGGGTTCGCTGGAGGGGATGGGGGCCCGAGAGGAGGCTGTTGGCGGGCGGAGGCGACGGAGGAGGGAGCAGGGAGGAGGGAGGAGGGAGATTGTTGCCTGGGTCTCCATGGTTCTGCTGGCGGCCAGCACCTTAGTGTAAAGTGACCGCAAGGGCCAGCTTTAGGCTTGTGTTATAGGGCAGCGGGTGGCCGGTGGGCCTTCGAGAGTTTAGTGGAATAAAGTCTGTGAGGGGGACACTTAGGACACACAAAGTCGCGGAGGTTTTAAAGAGGTTGGATAATGGACAGAAGGGACTGACTTGCAGCGGTTGCGAATGATGGACGGGCCAGAGGTCCTGCGCTGCCTGTGGAATGCTTGGCTCCCCGCGGCGTTTTTGCCATTTTAGGTTTAAAATGGGAGGATTGCAGTAGGTCCCGGTGCGTCTGTCTTTCTCTTTTTCTCCCTCTCTCTCGTCCTTCTTTAACCAATATGAGGGAATATCTCGGATGGGGTGGGCGGCTTTGGATTCTGAAGAAAAAAGCAGTGGTGTATAAAAGCATGATTGTTAGAATGAGACAGTTTTCCTAATCTGATGAAGGAACATGCTAGGAGGACCTGGGAGGGGCTGTGGTGGTGGCAGAGCTGAATCGGCCGCTCCCTGGGAGCGGGAACGCATTCTCTCCTTTTTGCCCCAGATTGTAACCCTGCTTTAGTAAGAAAAGAAAAAATTTTTTTCAGTAGAATTGGACTTGCTTTAAAGACTTTGGTCTTTTCTTTCTCTCACCCTTTCCATTCTGGAGTCCGAGCCACCCCTCCCCCTTCTTGTCCTTAATTCCCTGGTGATGGAAGTTAACCTCCAAGTTAACTGAGTTTGCGCTCCCTGTATCCGCAACCCCTATTCTGTTTACCACTTCTAGAGCAATCGTGACAGGATGGTGACTCTTCAAGAAAGAAGTGGGGATGTTCTCTCTAAAGACATCACACAGCACCGTTGTGGTGATACAGTAAGGTGATAGTGGTTGGAACCCACGTTTTAATTTATCCAGTTAATTTTTCATCCTAGAAACCAACTTCCTGCACCTCCTGTTTTGATTACAATTATATTTGTTTATGTGTGTGTGTGTGTGTGTGTGTGTGTGTGTGTGTGTGTGTGTTTGCTGGGGATTGAACCAGGAGCATTCTTATCACTGATCTACTGCCCCAACCCTTTTTTATTTTTTTAATATTTGAGACAGGGTCTCCCTAGGGTGCATAAGAGTGGCCTCAAACTTTCAATCTTCCTGCTGCAGCTTGCCAAATCGCTGGGATTCAGGCGTGCCCCACCCACAGTCTACATTTGTTAATTTATTTATTAATTTTTTCTTTATCCTTTTAAGGGAGGCAAGACCCCTTGATAGTGCCTGAAATGAAAATGTGAGGGCCATTAAATACTGAGTTAACCCATGGATGAAAACACTTAATTGCAATACCCTTATGTCCTGAGCATATGTGGGAGGATGCAGTTTTTTTGTCTGTTTAGTACCAGCAATTGAACCCAGGTCACTTAAACACTGGGCTACATCCCCAGCTCTTTTTTTTTTTTTTTTTCCTTCCTCCCCTCCAGGAGCTGGGGATTCAAACCTTGGCCCCTCTTTTTTAAAATTTTGAGCTGGTCTCACTGAGTTGCTGAGGTTCTCCCTAAATTTTCTGAGGCTGGCCTCAAATTGGCAAGCCCCTTGTCTCAACCTCCCAAATTGCTGGGATTACATGCATCTGCCACTGCACCCAACTTGGAGGAGGCAGTTTTTTTAATGAAGGATTTTGAACATTGCTTCACATGGATATGCACACAGATATGCACACCTGTCCACTGTCAAAACATCTTCCTGTAATCCAAGCATATTCAGTTGTTTTTCCTTCAATTTGCTGATCTAAACTGATGTTGTAGAGAGATTGCTTCAGTGTGTGTGTGTGTGTTTGCTGTGTAGGTAGGCAAAAACTACTTTTACATTCAGATACCATTCTCTAATGAATCACCTCCTCAATCCAGTCAAACTGGTCAAACTTCAGGAATTTTCCATTACTCTCTGCAACTCTGGCAGGAGTTCCATTTTAGCTGCACAAAGTGTATCAACATGTCCAGAGATACTCAGACTTGCTCCATCCTCTGGAAGCCTCATTGCCATTGGTTGTTACCACTGGCAATTCTGAACTCACTTCTTCCTTTCCTCCAAATCTGCATTTTAAAATACTTCTCTAGATGGGTGTGGTGGTAGACTCCTGTAATCCTAGAGACTTGGGAGGCCGAAGCAGATGACCACCAAGTTTGAGGCCAGCCACAGCAATTTAATGAGACCCTATCTCAAAATAAAAAATAAAAAGGACTGGGAATATAGTTCAGGGATAAAGTACCCCTGGGTTCAATCCCTGGTACTGCAAAATAAAGTAAAATAAAATTAGAATAGAATACTTCTCTATTGACTTGAAGCAAAGAACGTCACAGTCTCCACTGCCTGGCGGGTGGACATGATGATAAGGTCCCTACCCTGACTTCTGCTAGGGTAGAAGAGTTTCATTGGAAGTATTGTCTTCCATGAATCAGACAACCAGTTACATACTGCGGTCAGAGTTTACTGTATTATAGTTGACATACTCTTTTTTTGGTACTGGGGATTGAATCCTGGTGTGCTTTTACCACTGCTACGTCGTCAGTCCTTTTTATATTTTATTTTGAGACAGAGTCTTTCTAAGTTGTAGTCAACCTACCTTTTATGTCATGTTTCTCTGTGGACTGGTCTGGAAACCAAGTATTTTGTTTATTTCTTTTTGGTGCTGGAAATGGAACCCATGGCCTTGTGCACACTAAGCACACACACTACTGCCGAGCCACACCCTTAGCTCTTCCTTGTCCATTTCTTGAAAAGGATAGGGTCTTCTGAAAATTGTTTTTCTTTTTAGATTGGGTGCTTCTGAAAACAGAAACCCGGTAACAGATTTAATTGCTCTCTAGGATGACTATATGAACCTCAGGAGACTGGGAGTGTGGCACCAAAACAAACAAAAAACAAAATTACACACATGCATGCACAAACAATAGAACTTTCATTAATTTTGGAATCAGGTTTTTATTGGTTTCCATGTTTGGAAGGAAAGGACTCAGTTTCCAAAGTTGGAAGGCCATTAGGTGCTTTTTGTGGGGGCAGTGTAGCCAGGGATTGAACTCAGGGGCACTTGACCACTGAGCCACATCCCCAGCTCTATTTTGTATTTTATTTAGAGACAAGATCTCACTGAGTTGCTTAGTACCTCGCTTTTGCTGGGGCCAGCTTTGAACTTGAGATTCTCCTGCCTCAGCCTCCTCCCAAGCCGCTGGGATTACAGGTGAGCGCCACTGCACCTGGCTTCTTGGGTACTTTTAAGTGGGAAGACTAAGAATGCTGGCTGGGTCTGGGGTTGTGGCTCAGTGGTAGGGTGCTTGCCTAGCATGTGTGAGGTACTGGTTTCAATTCTCAGCACCACATATAAATAAATTAATTAAATAAAGGTCCATGAACAACTGAAAAAGAAAAAGAAAAAGAAAAAAAAAGAATGCTGGCTGCCACAACACTAAGTGAGGAGAGCCTTACTTAAAGGGAGCCTTCTCAGCCTGATGCTGCAGAATCTTTTTTCTCTTTCCTTTTTCTTATACTTTCTCAAACTGCACTGTTTTCTCCTCAGTGCTATTGATTTTAAAAGATGGTATAATTCTACTTATATCCAGAAAAGACAGCTGATAATAAAATCTAAAGTTGAGCATTCTTAACAACCAAATTGCAAAGGCTTCAATAACATGGGGAGAGATTTTCAGCATCGTGGGGGCAGGGGAAGGGGCACAAAATCTCTGGGAAAGGAAAGACCTGGATTTGCATCTGGATTCTACTTCTTTGTTCAGGTTTTCTTTTCCTTTTAACAACAAGAAATTTGACTAAATTACATAAATTTCTCTAGGCTCATCTTTAAAACAAAATTAACAATATTTCATAGGATGGAGCATTGAGTAATAGGATCACATTTTAGTGCCTGTTACACAGTAGAAGCTCAGAAGTTTGCTCCTTTTCCCTTTTTTGTTGTCATGTCAGACTTCTCAATCATTCTTATTGAGGTGCTTACAAGGTCGGAGATTACTACCAGGACTATATCATTACTTTCATGGCATTAGTGGGGACCAAACCCTGGGCTTCCTGCATGCTAGGAAGGCACTCTGTCATTGAGCTACTTCCCCAGCCCTATGGCATTATTTTTGGCTCAATGTAAGTACTATCTCAAGATCTTTAGACACAAGTCATTCAGGTAACCTTTTCATTTTCAAAGATGGGCACAAATGATCAAAACGGGTCAATGGCTTGATCTAGTTACCCAGATGACTGGCAATTACAAAGCTGGTAATTGGATCTCTCATTTTGTACTCCCTCTTAAACTGGCTCAACAACCTGATCTTTTTGTTTTCTAAAAGGAAACAAATGGATACAGAGCCAAAAACTGAGGAGTAGATCTCAGGTCTCGCACGCATTATGGGCACCATGAGGTATGTGACCAGCCTGAAACTCCCCTCCTGCCTGCCACATGCCTTTTGGGGTCATTCCCCACCCCACCAGCTTACCAGCTCAAGTCTTCTGGACCTTCCAACTTCTCCCAACCCCTCCTTCCTATTTCTCCATAACTGACAGCTTAGTCAGAAACAGGGGAAAGGAGGGGGAGAGCCCCGTTGTCATGCCAAGCCTGGCACATAGTTCATAGAATCTTCAGGATATTAAATGTAGAGTCCTGACTAAGCTTGATGTTCTAGGGCGGGGTTGAGGGGTAGGAAGCAGTTTGTGCGTTGAGGAGTGTTCCTAAGAATAACAACAGGGCGGTCCCGCTTTGAGACCAGAAAGCTCCAGACAGGTCCGGGCAAAGCCAGCAATTCGGGAAAACGCGCCCATGCCTGACGTTGGGAGGCGGGGCCGCCCCTGGGGTTGACTTGGGTCGCTGGGCCTCCTGACCAGTGCCTGCATATTCCGATTAATTTTTTCCCCCAAAGGAGGTGAAAGGAGAGACCTTCGAGTTTTTCCTCATACTACTGGAGAACTTTTTGAGACGAAGTCTCGCTGCGTTGCCCAGGCTGGCCCGGAACTCCCAGGCTCCAGCCATCCTTCCTCCCTTAGCCTCCTGAGTGGAGGGGACCACAGGCGCGCACCACCGAGCCAGCCTGGCTAATTTACCAGACGGAAACATTGGAAAGTTTCGTAACTTTTACACTACTGAACCAGATGAATTAGGTGGCCAGAGGCGAGAAAGCAACATCCCGACCGCTAGAGTAAAGCGCGCACCAGGGTGGACGAGAAACGGCGACCACGGGCCGCTGAGGGATGGGATCTGCGGGCGGCTGCTTGTGCTGCTACCTCAGCGCCTGGCTCAAGTCGCTCGTCCCCAGGGGGTCAAAGACTCTCGGGAGTTATTCCCCGTGTCCGGGCTCCAGGACTGTCCCACGCTGTGTCTCTGCTCCACTCCTCCCTGGCCCTCTTGCAGAACTTGATCTGGCCGATATGGGGCGGGCTTGCCTCTGCGTCCTGAATCGCAGGCTGCCAGACCCCTTGACGTCCATTTAAATACCAGTGCTAGGAGAGGGCGAGGGGTCTGGTGGACCCATGTGGAGAGTTAAGTTTCTTATTCCTACGTGTAAGGCTCGGTCCCTTAAAATCGGTAATATTGGTTGCTAGCCTGAAATAACTCCATCTCCTCTTTTCGTTAAAAACCGTGTAACTGCCCACTTTTTTCATTTATAAAAAATAATTGTTTTGGTATCCTTTCTTCATCTTTGGAGCAGAGCAAGTGACAGAACCTTGGTTAAAGACCAGGAATAAGAGCAAGTATATGTTGCCAATAAAGCACATCCTGGCTCCAAAAGCCATGGGTTCTTTTGAGGCCCACAGGAAGGCAGGAAGTGATTGGAATCAGGGAAGATACTTGATTTTTAAAATTCTTTCCACACCCAGTTAGTTTTTCTCTCCTCCCTCAAATTACCTTTGATACCCCAAATGTCACTTCTTCCATCTATAGTGTTGCATTCTCTTTACTAATTCTGCAATTCCTCCAGCCTGATTTCCTTGAGGTTATAAAGTGAATAGTATTTATTGCTAGAGTATGCAGGCAGGCAATAACATTATTTTAATTAAGCATCTGCCAATAACCTTGACTGATTTGGCCATGGAAACTCTTATTTTCTCAAATTGTTTCTGGAGATTTCCCTAATCCCTCTTATCAAAGAGGGATTGATAGGTAGGTCCTTCCCCATCTCACCCTTACCCCAAATTAGGAGTACTGGTTTAGAGAGCCACTGTTGTCTAGAGATGATAGTCATAAATGCTACTCCAGGTCTAGGGGGAAAGACTGTCCTATAATAAACCCATATTCCCATGAAGATTGATTTACATTTTGCTACAGTTCAGCTATCATGAGGTTTAAATGTGTCTCTATTGTCTACCTGGAAACCTAAGATCTCTTACAGATTCCTTCTCCATTTACAGCGCAAGGCATGCATATGCCATTTTCATAATACTGGATTTTCTTCAAAGCTACTATTTAGTAAAAGGTTTAATTGGCTTTGAGGTACACATTAGCTCACAAAATACTTTTTGTAATAAACTGGAGATTCCATCTAGGATGTGGCACATGCTAGCAGGCAAGCACTCTACTGAGTTACACTCCCAGCCCTTTTTTTTTATATTGAGACAAACTCTTGCTAAGTTACCCAGGCTGGCCTGAAACTTTGGATGCTCCTGCCTCAGCTTCCCCAGTAGCTGCAATTATAGGTGTGGGCCCTGAAGTCCAGCTCAATTCATTAATTTTTTTTTAAATCTATCTTTTGTTGTTGAAACATTCACTAACAGCTGGGCACAGTGGATCATGCCTGGTAATCCCAAAAAGGGAGGCTTGGAAATTTGAGGCCTGCCTCAGTAACTTACCAAGGCCCTAAGCAACTTAGTGAAATCCTATCTCAAAATTTAAAAAATGGACCAGGTGTGATGGTGCACATCTGTAACTCCAACATCTAGGGAGCTGAGGCAGGATTGAAAGTTCAAGACCAGCTTCAGCAACTTAGTAAGGCCCTAAGCAATCTAGTGAGAACCTGTCACGAAAAGTTAAAAAAAAAAAAAAAAAAAAAAAAAAAAAAAAAGGGCTGGAAATGTAGTTCAGTGGTTAAGCACCCTGGGTTCAATCCCTGGTACAAAAAAAAAAAAAAAAAAAAAAAAAAAAAGGTAAAAAAGGGCTGGGGCGGTAGCTCAAGGGCAAAGTCTCTGGGTCAATACACAGTACCTAAAAAGAAAAAAAAATTTTCTCCACTAACAGGTTGAGGTATAGCTCAATGGTAGAGTGCTTGCCTGACATGTACAAAGCCCTGGCTTGGGTTTGATCACCAGTACTATAAATAAAAAATTCACTTATTTAAAATTAAACATTTTGGTTTATTTAAAAAATTTGATTAGCCATTTTGAAGTGTGAAATTCAGTGGTATTTAATACCTTCAGTGTTCTCTATTCATCACCTCCAATTCCAAAATTAATATTTTTTAAGTGGTGCTAGGGATCAAACCCAGGACCTTACCCAGGCTAAGAATGTGTTCTATCACCATGTCCTGGGACATAAATCAAAAATATTTTCATCACTCCTTGTTTTTGAGGCAAGGTCTCACTGTGATGTCCAGGCTGGCCTCAAACTCCTGGGCTTAAGAGATTTTGGGGGGGGCCTCAGCCTCCCAAATAGCAGTGATAATAGGTGCACCCTACCATGCCCAGCTCTACAGCCTCTTGTTTGTGGTACTGGGGATAGAACCCAGGGACACACTACTATCAGCTCTTTTTGAGACAGGGTCTGGCTAAGTTTTTTTTTTTTTTTTTTTTTGGGTGCTGGGGATCGAACCCAGGGCCTTATGCTTACAAGGCAAGCACTCTACCGACTGAGCTATTTCCCCAGCCCCTTGCTAAGTTTTTGAGGCTGACCTTGAACTTGTCATCCTCCTGCCTCAGCCTTCAGAGTTGTGATTGCAGGATGCACCACCATGCCTGGCCATCTAGAACTATTTTTAAAGTGGGTCACTACCCAACCCTTGAGAACTATGGCAGGTGTTTTCCAACAAGAAAACTCAGGAAGCTAATTCTAGGATGCTAGCAGCCAGGGCATGAAGCATCTCAAAAGAAAAAAAGGGCAGGAGGGGGGGGAAGTTCGTATCTAGGTCTTCATGATTCAGAGCTTCAAGTCACCCTCCCACCCCCACCCCCACCCCTCCACTTTTCTAAATTAACAAGTATAAACGTTTATCCTTGTTCCTATTGGATATTTGGCATAATTGTTTATGATTATACAGGGTAAAGGTAAGAGGAGGAACTGACTGTAAAACCTAGGGTAGAAATAGAAGCTCAAACCAGATATGCATAAACAAAATCTGGTGGACTTGCAAAGGACTGGCAAAAACTTCCGAGTTAGAAAGCAGGTTCAGGGTTGGGAATATATAGCTCAGTTGGTAGAGTGCTTGCCTTGCAAGCACAAGGCACTGGGTTGAATCCCCAGCACTGCAAAAAAAAAAAAAAAAAAAAAAAAAAAAAAAAAAAAAAAAAAAAAAACAGGTTCAGCATCTTTCCTGAACCAATGATCTTTACCCCTTCCCTTTAAGCAGCTAGTTAAATTAGTAACTTATTAGTCACCCTACATGTTCACCTGTGAATGTAAATACCTGAGGAAGTGTGCTAAAAAGAAGACCTAGATACTGAGGCATACATTCTCAGGTGACATCTCTCTAATGTGCTATCTGGGATACTTAAATGACAACTTTTATTTTGGCATCCATTCAAAAATAACTTTAGACCAAAGCATCAATCAAAACTTCCACTTTAAAAGAGGAGAGCCAGGGATGAGCGTAGTTAAGGTGCTTGTGCATAATTCAGGAGGCAGAGCTGGTACCTTCACCTGTTGTCAATTCTTACTTTTGCAGAAACACAAAACATATGCAAACCCTTTAACCTCAAAATAAAAGACAGACATCAAAAAAATTATTTATTTTTACGTGACCAATAAAAATTGGCTTGAGTTCAAGATGAGTACATAAAAAAAGAAAATGGACAAAGAGTGACAGGATAAATTCATCTCCACATTTAAGGCATGGAGAAACAGCAAGCTCAACAAAATATATTTATTTGAAGTTTGCAAACCCAAGATGACAAAATCTTGATCCAATCAATACAAACATGGCCTATACAGAGAAGGGTCTCTAAAACTCCTCCTGAATGGAGGAGCCAGAGAAAGAAATTCCTTGAGGGACAGAGGCCCAAGGACAATCTCAGGGGCACTCAAAACTTGGCACAGTCTATTGGCGATTTTTAAATTTTTCATCGTTAAGAACAAAAACCTTTCTCTTCTTGCAAACCCAAAAAAATCAGGCACAGGATGGCAGTGCTTACTTATGTTAAAGAACAAGGAAAAAGAACATTCTTACAGTACTAACTTACATTAAACCTAAAGAACACACGAGTTATGCCACAAAAATATAACGAAAACATTCAGCTAGTTACCATCAAGATACAATGAACTCAGCAGTAGAAAACCGAAGTTAGGTAACAGGGCTAACAGCAAGGCCCTGGAGTCCCAACAGTGCGTCCCGAGGAAAAAGATGGAGGGAGGAAGGAAAGGCCGCGCTAATCCACCTCCTCGATGGTGGGGCCCGACCCAGAGCCCCCTCTGGGAGCCTGAGCTCCAAAGCCCCCGGCCCCGGGGCCACCCGCACCCTGGTACAGTCCACTGATGATAGGGTTACACACCTGCTCCAGCTCCTTCCTCTTGTGCTCAAACTCGTCCTTCTCCGCCAGGGTGTTGGCGTCCAGCCAGGAAAGGACCTCCTGGCACTTGTCCAGCACCTTCTTCTTGTCCGCCTCGCTGATCTTGCCCTTGAGTCCCTCATCCTCCACGGCGCTCTTCATGTTGAAGGCGTAGGACTCCAGGGCGTTCTTGGCAGACACCCTCTCGCGCTGCACCTCGTCTTCGGCTTTGTACTTCTCCGCCTCCTGCACCATGCGCTCGATCTCCTCCTTGCTCAGGCGGCCCTTGTCGTTGGTGATGGTGATCTTGTTGGCCTTGCCGGTGCTCTTGTCGGTGGCCGTGACGTTCAGGATGCCGTTGGCGTCGATGTCAAAGGTCACCTCGATCTGGGGCACGCCCCTGGGGGCAGGGGGGATGCCGCTCAGCTCGAAGCGCCCCAGCAGGTTGTTGTCACGCGTCATGGCCCGCTCGCCCTCGTACACCTGGATCAGCACCCCGGGCTGGTTGTCCGAGTACGTGGTGAAGATCTGCGTCTGCTTGGTGGGGATGGTGGAGTTGCGCTTGATCAGGGCGGTCATCACGCCCCCGGCCGTCTCCAGCCCCAGCGACAGGGGCGCCACGTCCAGCAGCAGCAGGTCCTGCACGTTCTCTGACTTGTCTCCCATCAGGATGGCGGCCTGCACCGCCGCCCCGTAGGCCACCGCCTCGTCGGGGTTGATGCTCTTGTTGAGGTCGCGCCCATTGAAGAAGTCCTGCAGCAGCTTCTGCACCTTGGGGATGCGGGTGGAGCCGCCCACCAGCACCAGGTCGTGGATCTGCGCCTTGTCCAGTTTGGCGTCACGCAGGGCCTTCTCCACCGGCTCCAGGGTGCCGCGGAACAGGTCGGAGCAGAGCTCCTCGAACCTCGCCCTGGTGATGGACGTGTAGAAGTCGATGCCCTCAAACAGGGAGTCGATCTCCAGGCTGGCCTGCGTGCTGGACGACAGGGTCCTCTTGGCTCTCTCGCAGGCGGTGCGCAGCCGCCTCACCGCTCGCTTGTTCTGGCTGATGTCCTTCTTGTGTTTCCTCTTGAACTCCTCCACGAAGTGGTTCACCAGCCGGTTGTCGAAGTCCTCCCCGCCCAGGTGCGTGTCGCCCGCCGTGGCCTTCACCTCGAAGATGCCGTCGTCGATCGTCAGGATCGACACGTCGAAGGTGCCCCCGCCCAGGTCAAAGATGAGCACGTTGCGCTCCCCCTTGCCGGTCCGGTCCAGGCCGTAGGCGATGGCGGCCGCCGTGGGCTCGTTGATGATCCTCAGCACGTTGAGCCCGGCGATCACGCCCGCGTCCTTGGTGGCCTGGCGCTGCGAGTCGTTGAAGTAGGCCGGCACGGTGATCACCGCGTTGGTCACCGGGTAGCCCAGGTACGCTTCGGCGATCTCCTTCATCTTGGTCAGCACCATGGACGAGATCTCCTCCGGGTAGAACGCTTTGGTCTCCCCCTTGTAGCTCACCTGCACCTTGGGCTTGTCTCCGTCGTTGATCACCTGGAAGGGCCAGTGCTTCATGTCCGACTGCACCACCGGGTCGCCGAACTTGCGGCCGATCAGCCGCTTCGCGTCGAACACCGTGTTCTGCGGGTTCAGCGCCACCTGGTTCTTGGCCGCATCGCCGATGAGCCGCTCGGTGTCGGTGAAGGCCACGTAGCTGGGGGTGGTGCGGTTGCCCTGGTCGTTGGCGATGATCTCCACCTTGCCGTGCTGGAACACCCCCACGCAGGAGTAGGTGGTGCCCAGGTCGATGCCGATCGCCGTGGCTTTGGCCATGTCGGTGCCTTGGCTCTCTGGGATCCGCGCTGAGGTTCTGGCTGCGGTGAGGGGACGCGACACGCGAGGAAAAGCTCGGTCCTGAATGAGAGTCGGAAGCCCACCGCTCGGGTGCGTGCTCCGGGATCACAGAAGGTTCGCTATGCCAGCCGCTGCTGGGGCTCGTCGTTCCTCACCCGGCCTCCGCTCGGGCTTTATAGATCGCCGAGGAGCCCCGCCCGCTTCCTCCTGGGCCAATCGCCGAGCCGGGTGAGGCTGCCGGGACCGGAATGTTCCAGGGGTTTCTCCTGGCGTTCCGCCCCTGGCCTCCTGGGACCAATCAGAGGCGAGGGTTCCGCCCCTCCCCAGAACTCTCCAGACGCTTCTGGGGTTCGCTGGAGGGGATGGGGGCCCGAGAGGAGGGTGTTGGCGAGCGGAGGCGACGGGGGGAGGGAGCAGGGAGGAGGGAGGAGGGAGGTTGTTGCCTGGGTCTCCATGGTTCTGCTGGCGGCCAGCACCTTAGTGTGAAATGACCGCAAGGGCCAGCTTTAGGCTTGTGTTATAGGGCAGCGGGTGGCCGGTGGGCCTTCGAGAGTTTTGTGGTTAAGAGAGGAAGAAAAACTCTCAGCGGGACAAAGTCACGCAGTGGTTTTAAAGAGGCGGGGTAATGGTGGACCGGAGGAACTGACTGGGCCAGAGGTCCTGCGCTGCCTGAGGAATGTTTTCCCCACCCCGACCCCGCGTCCTTTTTCCCATCTTGGGTTTAAGATGGGAACGAAACACTGTAATACAGCTTTTATTTATAACATTATTGTATAACCTACGTGAATGAAATATCTGCGGCTGGGGCGGGAAGGTTTAGATTTTGAAAAGCAATAGTGTAAAAATAAGCAGTTGTTAGAATAAGGCCTCCACTGTCTGAAGAGGGACGTGGGATGCGTGAGGGCAGAGTTGGATCAGCTGTGCCTTCGTACAGCTCGCAGCTGCCCTCCTTTGAGGGGAAGGGTCAGTGATAGGTTTGTTGTAGAGCTGTTGACTGTAATTATATGGGTTTCTTGGTTGTCCCAGTCCTAGAGAGAGTTTAGGCGGTGGAGATGAGGTGTTGGTGGGGACTTGTATGTTGACACAGCCAGGTTTGCTGGGGCGTGTCCGATGACACCGCCTTTTCCAGTAGCGTTACAATGGCAATGCTACCTCTGACCTCATGGGCTAGTTTAGGAATCAGGGTAACTGCACCCAAGCTGGCTCAAAGTTGCAGGGCAGGGCGGGGTGGGGGGTGGGGGGACGCCAGCTGAACAGGTTGAATATTACTGGAGCTCCCACTTGCAGGGGCTCCGTAATCCGGACGTTTCCAAACTGGAGCGTAAGCGGCGAGACAGCAGGTGATTCTGGAGGGCCCTGGTTGGAATGTGGTAGGGATCTGTAAAGCCAGTGGATCGGTGTTGGAGAAAGTGTGAAAAGCCTCCCAGTTGGTTTAAGACTGAGGCGTGGGGGAGTTAGCAGACAAGGGAAAGAGGATCTTTTCTGGAATGCTAGAGTAACATGGATTAGTCAGAGCTGGCAGAAAAACGGTTTGACTGTACTCCAGAAACTGGGGTGGGGTTGAGGGGGTGTGGCGGAGGCGGAGGCGGAAGTTAAGACTCTAAGCCTTTTCTGTTTTTTTTTTTTTTTTTTTTTTTTTTTTTTTTTTTTAATTGGCTCCAAGAAATAGGGGTTATTTCAGGAGAAGGATAGACAAATTGTCTGGAGCTCCCCCACTTCTCTGAGAAAACTTACAAAGGCTTGATTGGGTTCTTAGCAGCCATCTTCAGTGTATCCCTAATCACTCACTCTCCATGGATTTTTTTTTTTTTTTTTTTTGGGTGCTGGGGATCGAACAGCACTCTACCGACTGAGCCATCTCCCCAACCCCTCTCCATGGATTTATAATAGAGAGCAAGACAAGTAGCAAAATCCAAGAATGGTGGTAATGTCTCTGAAGGAGTCCAGAACATTAAGTAATCTTAGTTCAACAGGAGACAGGTATGGTCCCAAAATAAAAAGATCTCAGACACAGGAAAAGAACAATTGAATCAGGCCCTGTGAGAAATTGAGAATATACACCCACTTCCCGCTCAGTTGTTTTGAGTAGCTAGCTTCTTAGCTACTTTTTTTCCTACCATGTCCAATAAGCTCTTCATGAAAGCAAAATCTCAATTATTTGTATACCTACCTTCATAGCATATTCACAATAATTGAAAAGTGTAAGCAATCCAAATGTCCATGGAGCCATGTATGGGTAAGTAAAAGATGGAATATGCACATAATAGACATTATTCAGCCTTAGAAAAGAAGGAAATTCTGAAACATAGCACATAATGGATGAAAATTAAGGATGTCCTGCAAAGTTAAATAAGCCAAACTACTAAAGGACAAATACTGTATAATTCCACTTAAATGAGGTATTAAGAGTAGTCAAATTCATAGAAGAATGATGGTTGTCAGAAGGGGATGGAGTGGGGGTGTGGATAGGAAGTTTTTTAATGGGTATAAAGTTTCAGTTTTGCAAGATCGAGTTCTAAAGATTGGTTGGACACCACTGTGATTAAACTTACTAGTGAATGCTACACTTAAAAATGGTGAAGATGGGGCTGGGGTTGTGGCTCAGTGGCAGAGCACTTGCCTAGCACGTGTGAGGCACTGGGTTCAATTCTCAGCACCACATATAAATAAAATAAAGGTCCATCAACAACTAAAAAAATTTTTTTTAAAAAAATGGTGAAGATGAGCCAGGCATGGGGGTGCATACCTGTAATCCCAGGACCTGGGGAGGCTGAGGCAAGAGGATCAAGAGTTCAAAGCCAGCCTCAGCAACTTAGTGAGGTCCTAAGAAACTCAGCAAGACCCTGTCTCTAAATAAAATATAAAAAAGGGCTGGGAGGGTGCTTGCTTAACACATATGAAGCACTGGGTTTGATCTTTAGCACCACATAAAAATAAATAAAATAAAGGCATTGTGCCCATCTACAACTAAAAACATTTTTAAAATAAAGAAAAAAGGGCTGGGGTTGTACTTAAGTGGTTAAATGTCCCTGGGTTCAATCCCCAGTACAAAAAAAAAAAAAAGTATGGTATGTTTTATGTGTATTTTACTCCCCCAAATTAAAAAATACACTACTCTGCCTCAGAACCTGCCCCCCCTCACACTCTGCCATCACTATCACCACTGCCACCTGCTTCTTGTGCCCTCTGCCACTTGTGCACAACTTGGTCCCTCACTTGGAGAAGAAGCCATGTTTGGTCTCCAACATGGGCAGAAGCATAGCCATGACTGAGGGCAGCAGAGCAGACCACTCTGCCGGCTTTGTGTAACAGTGAAGGCCACCTTCAGGTATGGGGGAGGGGCACACTAATCAGCCTGACCTCACTGCCTGCTGGTGACCCACAACTCCTGGCTGTCATCATGTAGCAGCCCAAGAAGCAGGATTTTTTTAACAGCTTCCACAGAAGTACCTGGTGGGATCCCTGAACCATCTTAACAAAAACCTGAGGCATAATGTGCATAATTTAGTGTCAACACAACTGGATAGGCAGGACTGGAATCCTACAATGAACCCATTGTGAAATTGCCTGAAGCACAGTGGGTTCACTTAGGGATGTTAGAAGCAGAAGTTGAGAGGATTATTTCTCAGTGGTGGATCCAAAATGAAACTGCATCTACAGGCCACAGGTAGAAGGAGCAATTCATGAGTTCCTGGCGGTTCAGAGAAAGAAACTGTGCCAGCATTCCCTCCAGAACCTGAAAGCTAGGACTATGGCAGGATGATTCCTAAGAATATGCCTGACACCCTTTGAAAGTTCCATATAATAGATGGTGGTGAATTCCTGTTACATTGAGTACAGCTTCAAAATGAATATAGGTCAAGATCATCACTGATTTCAAGCTTGCAACCTCGTCTGATGGACAGTGTTCAGATTGAATAGGGAGCAAATTTGGCAGTAGGAAGGTTGATTGTGCATGCCCTCTGTGTTGTATTGCCTGTTGACCATTCTGTCCAGTGATATGATATCCAGTAAGTAGTAAAGATATAGAAATCCTACAAACTGGGTATAGTGCCACACACTTATAATCTCAGTGACCAGGGAAGCTGAGGCAGGAGGATCACAAGTTCAAGGTTAGCCTTGGCAATTTAGTGAGGCCCTCTCTCAAAAAAGTTAAAAGAATTGAGGATGGGCTGGGATTGTGGCTCAAGAGAACTCTTGCCTAGCATGTGCAAGCTACTGGGTTCGATTCTCAGCACCACATATAAATAAATAAAATAAAGGTCCATTGAGCACATTAAAAAAAAAAAAAAAGACTGAAGATATAGCTCAGTGGCAGAATGCCCCTGAGTTCAATCCCCATTTCTGCAAAAATTAAATAAAATAGAACATAATCCCAAAGATAATTTCAAAGAATAAGGAGAGCTCAGAGGTAGAACACTTGCTTTGTATGTGTGAGGCCCAAGTTCAATCCCCAGTACTAAAAACAAATATGTAAAGTTTATCTGGGAGTAGGTATTTGACAGTATTTAATGGTTTTCTGGGTGGCAAACTAGAATTAAGCTTCTAGCATCGGATAGCTTTAAAGTTGCTGTAACCTTGTATATGAATTTCTAATTTTTTTTTGGTACTGGGAATTAAACCCATAGACACTTAACCACCAAGTCACATTCCCAATCCTTTTTAATTTTTGAGACAAGGTTTTGCTGAATTACTGAGACTGGTCTTGAACTTGCAATTCTTCTGTCTCAGCCTCCCCAGTTGCTGGGATTGTAGGCATGTGCCACCATGCCCAGCAGCTTTTAGTTGGTTTTCTTTCCCCTATAAGAAGTGAAAAATGTGAAACCCTAGAATGTGTGAGGAAGCTCAGACATTAGTTATGAAGAAAAACATTTGTAGGCTCTGTGCCTAGGGCTTCTTCCCATCTTTCAAGGGCTCATGCGTCTTGGCTAGGTTTATTCTCATAGTTGTGTTTTTTAGACAACTGAATGATCACCTGTTACCCTAAATAAATAGAATTCTGCCAAAACAGTATCTCATTCTTTCTCCACAGGCCTCGGAAGACCATGGCCGCTGCTAAGGGAACAGCCATAGGCATTGATTTGGGTACCACCTACTCCTGCGTAGGGGTTTTCCAGCATGGCAAGGTGGAAATCATTGCCAATGACCAGGGCAACCGTACCACCCCCAGCTATGTGGCCTTCACCGATACAGAACGGCTTATTGGAGATGCAGCCAAGAATCAGGTAGCCATGAATCCTCAGAACACTGTCTTTGATGCCAAACGTCTGATTGGCAGGAAATTTAATGATCCTGTTGTGCAGTCAGATATGAAACTTTGGCCTTTTCAAGTGATCAATGAAGGAGGCAAGCCCAAGGTGCTGGTGTCCTATAAAGGAGAGAAAAAAGCTTTCTACCCAGAGGAAATTTCTTCAATGGTATTGACTAAGATGAAGGAAACTGCAGAGGCTTTTTTGGGCTATGTGATCACCAATGCTGTGATCACTGTGCCTGCCTATTTCAATGACTCTCAACGCCAGGCCACCAAGGATGCAGGTGTGATTGCAGGACTCAATGTGCTTAGAATCATCAATGAACCCACAGCTGCTGCCATTGCCTATGGCTTAGATAAAGCAGGACAGGGAGAGCGACATGTACTCATCTTTGATCTGGGTGGAGGCACATTTGATGTGTCCATCCTGACCATAGATGATGGGATTTTTGAAGTAAAGGCTACAGCCGGGGACACCCATCTAGGTGGAGAAGACTTTGACAACAGGCTTGTGAGCCACTTTGTGGAGGAGTTCAAAAGGAAACACAAGAAAGACATCAGCCAGAACAAGCGAGCTGTGAGGCGTTTGCGTACCGCCTGTGAGAGGGCCAAAAGGACCCTATCGTCCAGCACCCAAGCCAATCTGGAAATTGATTCACTCTATGAAGGCATTGACTTCTACACATCCATCACCAGAGCCCGGTTTGAAGAGCTGTGTGCAGACCTGTTTAGGGGTACCCTGGAACCTGTGGAAAAAGCTCTTAGGGATGCCAAGATGGATAAGGCTAAAATACATGACATTGTTTTAGTAGGGGGCTCCACTCGCATCCCTAAGGTGCAGAAACTGCTTCAGGACTATTTTAATGGACGTGATCTCAACAAGAGCATCAATCCTGATGAGGCAGTAGCCTACGGGGCTGCAGTACAGGCAGCCATTTTGATGGGTGACAAGTCTGAAAAAGTACAGGATTTGCTTTTGTTGGATGTGGCCCCCCTGTCCCTAGGTTTGGAAACAGCTGGGGGTGTGATGACTGTGCTGATTAAGCGTAATTCCACCATCCCCACCAAGCAGACACAGATCTTCACCACATATTCAGATAATCAACCTGGGGTGCTGATCCAGGTATATGAGGGTGAACGGGCCATGACACGTGACAACAACCTGCTGGGGCGCTTTGACCTCACTGGAATACCTCCTGCACCCAGGGGAGTTCCTCAGATTGAGGTGACCTTTGATATTGATGCCAATGGAATTCTTAATGTCACAGCCATGGACAAGAGCACAGGCAAGGCCAATAAGATCACCATCACCAATGACAAGGGCCGCCTGAGCAAGGAGGAGATCGAGCGCATGGTTTTGGATGCAGAGAAATATAAAGCTGAAGATGAGATGCAGAGGGAGAAAATCGCTGCAAAAAATGCCCTAGAATCCTATGCTTTTAACATGAAGAGTGCTGTAAGTGATGAAGGTTTGAAGGACAAGATTAGTGAGTCTGATAAAAAGAAAATTTTGAGTAAATGCAATGAAGTCCTTTCCTGGTTGGAGGCCAATCAACTGGCTGAGAAAGATGAGTATGATCATAAGAGAAGGGAATTGGAGCAGGTGTGTAACCCCATCATCACAAAGCTCTACCAGGGAGGATGCACTGGGCCTACCTGTGGAACAGGATATACACCTGGAAGGCCTGCCACAGGCCCTACCATTGAAGAAGTAGATTAATGTTTTCTGGAACTGGAGGGTTCTAGGGTGCCTATAGGTGAATTTTATTCTCTTCCTTTTCAAACACCAATTATGATTCTTGACTGGAACTGAATCTAAGTTAACATCTCTTTGGGATTCTAATGGAGGAGTTTCATTCATCATCTTTTCATACTCAGTCTTTGTGACTCTGAAATGGACTATTAGGAAAACTTGGCCCCTCTTTGAACCATTTGATGAATGTGAATGTCTGTTATTTATTTCCAGCCACCCCAGCTTTCTCCTTCCTGTGTGGATGATTATCAGTAAATTTGTTCCTAAAGGAAATTACCTTTGGTATCTTTAGGCTATGAGTGTATCTTGAAAAGTAAAGAACAGGAGAGTTCATAGAGAACATAAGTTCTCTGAATGTGAGCTCCTTGTGAACAATTAAACTGGTAAGGGCAAAGTATTTGGATTTTTATGAGCTCATTGTTTCAAACAAAAAATATTTTTCAATCCTCAGGCACCTTTAGCCTCGATGGAGCAGTTGCTTACTATGGTTACTTCTCATAATCAGTTATAGGCAGGTTTAGGATTCAGCTGGGGGCTGGGGGTGGGGCAAGCCCTGTTTGATATCCCCATATCATTACACTGGGGTCCAGGAGATCCAGTATTTGTGTATTCATAGAATTCATTATGTCTTTTACATGCAGAACCTATTTCAACAAACTCCTGATAAATATACATTTATGCAAGATGAGAAATGGAAAATTTATAGTCTTATTCCATGAAAAAGTATTATCACCTACCATAAATATTACATATTTAATTGCATTTGTGTCCCTTTGTGTTTAAGGGAATCAATATTTGGAATGAAATATAGTGAGTTGTTGCCATCCTGGAGTCAGTCTGTTTAATCCTAATCCTTTACAGAACAGCCCTTGGCAAAAGCATTTGGTAAATATAGAGACTGAGGCTAGGGGTGTAACCCAGTATAGAGCACAAGCTTAGCATACCTATGGCCCTGGATTCAATCCCCAGCACCTAAAACAGACAAAAAAAGAAAAAAAAAAAGCAAAGCCAAACAAAAATGGAGACTAAGGCTAGGACTTAAGACTGGGAACCTTTGTTAAAAAGATTATGCTCACCTGATCTTGGGGAGTCATTTTAAATTTCACTTAGCACAAAACGATGAATTTTCAAAAACTCCCTAACAATTCTCAATATAAAATGTGTGTAGGGTGTGAGCAAATAACGCTGTTCCCTGCAAAAGTGACAGAAAAACACAAAAACCTTTGAACAGTGGCGCCAAACATCTCTAACCCAGGGCGGTCGCTTTGCCCGCGCCTGCGCAGTAGGGGCCAGCCCGCCCCGGGAGGAAGTCGGAAGACAGGAAGCCCCGCCTCTTTCCTGGCTTCAAGTCCCGCTGGGCTCTACCCGACCCGCTCCCTCTGAGCCGGGAGCCCCCCACCGCTCTCCTGGTCTGCTCCAGCTTTCGCAGCGCTTCCCTTGCGCGTGCGTGAACCCGCTCCGCCCCACGCGCGGACTTGCGCTGTGGTTCTGGCCCGGCCTCTGGCCCGTGGCACCCAGCGCTTTCCTCCTCAGTACCGCCGGCATCGCACCGCGCCAGTACCATGGTGGGTACCGTGACGTCACAAGGGAGCGCCGGCGGGGGGGCGCGGGTGTTTCGGACAGTTGGGCGTGGGGTGGGATCAAAGTATTTGTCCTTCTGGGCTGGATTTAGGCCCGGGGCTTTTCCCTCCATCTTTAGTTCCTGCGCCTCAAGTTCTCTGAGGAGACTACTGGGAATAAATGGGTTTTTTTTTTCTGTGAGAAAAAAACCAACAAATCCGAGCGAAAGTTGGCGGGACAGCCTCAAGGAGCATTTTCCTGCCGGACATAAAACTTCGGGACCGTGCCAGTGGTATACCTTCTTGCAGTTTACCGAAAGGACTGGGCAGGGACCCCAGAAGAGGTTGAGAGAGCGGGCCCAAGAACCGAAGGGTTCAGAGCAGCCTCTCTGGAGCTTTCAGTGAGGAACTTAATGAGGTGTGTAGAATTATTTGGGCTCCAGCCTCTACCCCTTTCAACCGAGTATTCTTTACTATAAATTTTTGAGAACTGCCAAAGATGCAATGGGGCCACTAATACCAGTATTTGAAAATACTGGCAGGGGACACTCCTCCCTATTATGTCCCTTCCCATGTGATGGTTTTGCCCCTCTTGCCCAATAGCTCTTCTACTCCTTTTTCAAGTCCCTTGTGGGCAAGGATGTGGTCGTGGAACTCAAGAATGACCTGAGGTAGGTACCTGTTTCAACGAATCTGTGGAGGGTGGGTGTGTTTGGGGCTGTGGAACCTATTGAAAATATGAGGGCTGGGCAATATGGGAGAGATGTAGAAGAAATGAATGTGCCTTAAACTTAAAGATTAGGTGGGGAGTTGTATGATGTATTGGAAAATACAGAACAATATTTAGTTCTTATTAAAGATCTCGTGATAGGGCAGGGGCTATAGCCCAGTGGCACAGCCCTTGCCTACTATGTGGGAGGCACTGGGTTCAATCCTTAGCACCACATAAAAACAAACAAATAAGGCATTCTGTCCATCTACAACTACAAAAAAAAAAAAATTTTTTTTAAAGTGTGAGGTCAGAGGATGAAGGGCTCAATACATTTTTTTTCCCCCCAAGGCCAACCGTTTTTTTTTTTTCCTTATGATTAACTTAAATATTCTTTTGTTTCACCTTCCAGAAATTTACCAATTGTTTACACAAATAACGTACGAATATGTCTTCACAACTTAATAAGACCCAGTCTCTAAAATAAAGGGCTGAGGATGTAGCTCAGTGGAAAACTTGTGGCTAACGTGTGAGATCCTGGGTTCAATTCCCAGTAACACAAACAAAGGGAAACCCAAAGGGGGTGAGTTGAATTGTGGTATTTTCATATCATATACCTGTCACATAAGAATGAGGTGATAAGGCCAGGCACAGTGGCGCACATGTGTAATCCCAGCAACTCAAAAGGCTGAGACAGGAGGACTGCAAGTTCAAAACCAGCCTCAGCAACTTAGTGAGGCACTAAGCAACTTCTCGAGACCCGGTCTCAAAATATAAAAAGGACTGGGATGTGGTTCAGTGGTTAAGTGCCTCTGTGTTCAATCCCTGGTCCCCCAAAAAGATAAAAAGAAGAATGAGATGATAGGAAAGCAGTTGCATGTGGCATGATCAATCTTTTGTTGAAGAAAATATAATTGATAATCAGACATCAACACAGTTCCTTCTGTCTATATACTGCTTTTGTATCCCTCACCCTCTTGTGTTTTTTGGCTCCTGATCATTTTTCAGGACTTGGATTAAATACTGTCTTTGGGAAGACTTTTCCTGGTTGTTCTAGTCATATAGAACCCTCTTGCACACATTATTTTCTTAGTGGATGTGTCTCATTGTAATTTCACAGAAGTATTTTTCTGTTTATAGCCTTTTCTTACAAGGGCCAGGAACATGTTTAAGCTCACCCCTGTGTACCTGTTGCCCAGCTTAGGCCAAGTATATAAGTGCTTAAAGAAGAATAGCTAAAATTCAAAGACCTTCTGTCCACTAAGGACTGCTCTGAACACTTTACATTCATTAATTCATTTACTTCTCACAACACCCTTATGCATACACTATTGTTGCTGTTTTACCCATAAGGAAACAAGTTTAGATATGCTAAGAAACTTTCAAGTGTACAAAACTAGTGACAACCAATCCCAAAATCCAGTTATATCTTGCTCTTTTTCTCCCTGTACTGTGGCTTAAACCCAAGGCCTTGTGCATGCCAGGGAAATGCTCTTCCACTGAGCTCCATCCCTGGTAATTTTTTTGAGGGGGAGACTGGGGATTGAGCCCAGGGGTGTATTACCATTGAGCTACACCCTCAGCCCTTTTCCTTGGTATTATTTTTTAAATTTTGAGACAGTAATTTGCTGAGGGTCTCGCTGAGTTGCTGAGACTCACCTCCAAGTTGGGATCCTCTTGCCTCTAGCCTCTCAGTTCACTGGGATTTCAGGTGAGTACCACTGTGCCTGGATGCAGCACTTAAAAAAATTTTTTTTTATTTTTTTAGAACTAGGAATATAGCTCAGTGGTAGAAACTTTACCTTGTTTCAGTCCTCAGCATCATTAAAAAAAAATTCTTTTTTAAAAATTTTGAAATGGGGTCTTGCTGAGTTGCCCTGGCTAGACTTGGATTTATGATTCTCCTGCCTCAGCCTCTTAGTAGCCTGGATGTAGGCAGTACCACCACACCTGACTAAAAAACTGCCATGTGTTACAATCATTTTGCTTAAATTTTGTTGTTTTTTAAACTGGAAAAATTAGGAAGGACAATTAAAGAGCAGTTATTCTTAGAAAAAATTATTGGCAACCTGTAGCACACCACACGTACACTCAACTACATCATCCTGTGTTTTCTCTTTTGTTTCAGGCTCATGAAACCTTTGAATACACATGAGTGTTTCAGAACCACAGTTCTAAGACACTTAGAACCTGGTGATGACACATAGTATGGTTATGGTGAGGGTGGCCAGGTAGGAGGCTGACCTGGATTCAGTTGCAAAGTAATGAGACCTTGGGTTATAGAAGTCAAACTAGAAATGGAATTATAGAACTGTTCAAGTCAGCATTAAAGTAGGGATTCATGGGATATAAAGAAGTAAGACTAATCAGATTTGAAGTTGTAAGACTTAAGTGTTAATGAAGTCATTGATAGGTATACAAGAAATTGAGAGATAGGTAATGTGTGTGGCTTGGAGCACTGCTATTTTTTTGTGTGCTACTAGGGATTGAACCCAGGGTTTTGCAAATGTTAGGCAAGCGCTCTCCCACTGAGCTACATCCCCAGCCCAGTACTGATGTTTTGATAGCATTCCTCATTAACCTTTCAGGGGGCTTGAGGATTGGAGAAGGGAGAAGACATGGCTTGTGCCTGCATCATCAATAATAATACTGCTACCTTTATCTATATGTGAGGCTCTGGTTCCAACCTAAAAAATATGGGCTGGGGGTTTGGCTTGGTGAGCACTTGCTTACCTAACATGCTTAAGACCATGGGTTTTATCCTCAGCACTGTGTTGGGGTCGGAGAAGAGCAAATACCTTCAATGTGTATATGTGGTGTGATAAGTAATTTTTTCCTAAGAATAACTGCTCTTTAATTGCCCTTCCTAGAAAAGAAAAGAAAGGCTCTAGGGCGGTAAGTGTTTAAAAGTAGCTGATGGGCTGGTATGGTGGTACATACCTGTAATCCCAGCTTTCTCTGGTAGGAAGTTCAAGGTCAGCCTGGGCAACTTTGCAAGAACCTGTCTCAAATTTTCAAAAGGGTGGAGGATGTAGTTGGATGGTAAAATGAACCTGGGTTCAATCCCCAGTACCTGCAGGAGGTGCAGGGGGGCCATAGCTGATGGTTCTGGGAGTCAGATACACTTGGACTAATGTCCCTGTTTATTTGTTGTAAACTTGGTCAAGTTACACAATCTAAGTCCCCGGATAGCGAGTGATAGCTACCTAGGAAAGATAGATGTGAAGATTATTAAATATAAGTCTATCCCATAATTACTGTTTAATGGTAGCTATTAAAGATGGGTTGGTTTAGGGAAAGATGTGGGGTCTAAAGTAAATCATTCTGAGGGGCTGGGGAAATAGCGCAGTTGGTAGAGTACTTGCCTAGCATGCACAAGGCCCTGGGTTCAATCCCTAGCACCACCAAAAAAAAAAAAAAAAAAAAAAAAAAAAGAGCCTCTTCAGGTAAAGTAAATCATTCTGGCAACTCTATCTTTACTATACCAGAGCTTAGGAATGCCTTTTTAGTTCTACCTTTTCTGGTTTAAGGTCTTGACCTCCCCAGCTATGTTCTCATGCTCTTTCTGAAGTCACCTCTATGTTGACTTCAGTACAAATTAATTTGGTTTTTTTCCTTCCTTTGCCCTTGACAGCATCTGTGGAACCCTCCATTCTGTGGATCAGGTGAGAAATAGCAAGGGCTCAGAATTTGTTCTTGGAAAAGGAGAGGAAAAATTAAGGGTTGGGTACTTACAGCTTGTCTCCTAGGGTTAATAATGATGTTCATCTTCCTTTCTTAGTATCTCAACATCAAACTAACTGACATCAGTGTTACAGACCCTGAGAAATATCCTCACATGGTGAGTTTGGGTTGGAAAAGAGGAAACACCTCCAAAACAAAGACCCTTGGGTGCTTAGAGGACTTTTTTAAGGGTCTTCTTACATGTCTCTGTTTAGTTATCAGTGAAGAACTGCTTCATCCGTGGCTCAGTGGTCCGTTATGTGCAGTTGCCGGCAGACGAAGTGGACACACAGTTGCTACAGGATGCAGCAAGGAAGGAAGCCCTGCAGCAGAAGCAGTGATTGCCACTGTTCATTTTCCCTTCCCTTTTCTATTGGTTACCCCATAACCTTATGTCCCCCTAATACTTGAGGTGTCTTTTTTTTTTTTTTAAGTGATGGATTTTTTCTTTTTCCTAAAGGGATTTAGTGTATAAGAGGAATAATAAATAGCAAAGAGCAGCTATCCTCTGTTGAGAATGGAAAGATAAATAAGTTGGGGAATTGCAAAGCCTTCTCTGTCCCCAGCACTTGTCTTTCTCACTCCTTCCCTGGAGATGGTGGGAGAGTTTCCTAAGTCTCATCAGGGCAGCATGTGATTCATTTTGGGGATGGAAGGGATCTGTCCCGCATCGGGAATAAAATTTATGATGCAAATTTGAATTCTGGTTCTGTGGTGTGTTTCGGCCGGGAAGCTGGCGGGTAGGAAAGAATGTTGAATTCATCCAAGCCCTGGTACTCTCCACTCTTCCAGCCAAGAAACCAACACAACTTCCTCCTGCAGGCTACACTGTGTTTCCTGAACATTCCCCTACCTACGTGGTCTCTGTTTTGTTTTTTTTACTCCATCCACACTGGGGTGCTTTACTGCGCTTCATCTCTATGTCGTTCCATTAATGTGACGATATTAAGAGACACGAAAGTGCCTTTGATACTGCCAGATTTCTGCTTCGATCCAACCAATCATACTTTTTCTGAATGTAAAAGATAAATTCAAGTGACGTGAGTTGAATAGTTGTAAGCACGAATGACAAGCAGGAGGCAGGAATCAGCAAGATCTTCATTCAGCGTCGGAGTCATTGGATCCAACACCTGATGTGGTCCATTTTGGGGGTTGGGGAGAATGGCAGTGGACTAAAGCAAGGGTCTGGGTTTTATGGGCTTCATTTAGGGTGGAACCGGACGGTAGTTCCTGGGGTTTGTCGTATTGGGTTCAGCTGACCCATTAGGGTCGGGGGGGTGGTCAGGTACGAGTTCATTTGGTGTTTCTTCCCTCTGGCTGAGGCCTTGGTTTTTAAATGACAAAAGCTTCAATTTTACCCCAGACAAGGCGGGTGGGGGAACAGCTGCAGATAGGGGAAATGTATTTGGATTTATTTTCCATATCCTTCAATAGTGGGGAGAGTTGAGTGGGAATAACAAAATTCCACTTCCTTATTAAGCAACTAAATTGTCAACGCACAAGTATTAAAGGGCCTTGGAGGCCATCTAGCGTCTGTGTTAGGCGGCTCGCTCCTCCACCGGGCACCGCCCCCGCGGCCCGGCCAAGGACCCCACGGGATGCCCGCGGTGGCGCCTGACCGGAGCGCGGGCGACCAAGGGACCGCTCCCGGGACGTTCTCTTGGCCCGCCCGCGGCCGCGGCCCGCGCCATTCCTCGTTAGCGCGGTGGGCGGCGAAGGCGCGGCCCCTGAGGCAGGGTTGGGCGGGACAGCGTGCGCGCTCCCAGGCGGGGTCAGGCCGCCCCTGCCAGGACCCGCGGGCCCGGAAACGCTTGCTGTCACAAAGGGGGGACCACGTGGGCGCCGATTGCCCCCGCGGCGGTCGCGGGGAGCTAGGGTCCTCTGGAGAACCGCCCACCATCTCCGCCTGCCCGACACCTCTGCCCGGCCTGTCCAGCAGCGGCTGGCGCCCGGTTTCGAGGGGAATTCCCGGCTCAGTCTGACCACCTCCCTCCAGTACGTACACGCGTCCCGAACCTGCGTCCTACCGGTCGCTGACCGGCTCTGGCGAACCTCCCACACTCAGGAGGCCCGGCGATCGTGCCCGACCCCATCCCTTCCATTTCAGGTGCTTCCCATTGTCACTGCCACTTAAAGCCAGATCCTAGGCCCCTGAGGCCTCGTCAGACTCCTGGAACAGGAGCCCCCTTATGGGGGTCCCTCTCTTCAAACATAGGACTTTCAGGGACTCTCAGTCTTCCCATCTCTTTTCCTTAGGTTTTTCCACCTCGTCCGGACCTTCACATAATCATGTCTATCCTCTACGTCTCCCCTCACCCAGATGCCTTCCCCAGCCTTCGAGCGCTCATAGCCGCTCGCTATGGGGAGGCTGGGGAGGGTCCTGGATGGGGAGGAGCCCACCCTCGCATCTGTCTTCAACCGCCTCCCACCAGCCGGACTCCTTTTCCCCCACCCCGCCTGCCCGCTTTGGAGCAAGGTCCCGGTGGGCTCTGGGTTTGGGGAGCCACAGCTGTGGCCCAGCTCTTGTGGCCAGCAGGCCTGGGGGGCCCTGGGGGTAGCCGGGCAGCTGTTCTTGTCCAACAGTGGGTCAGTTATGCCGACACAGAGCTAATACCAGCTGCCTGTGGAGCAACGCTGCCGGCCCTGGGACTCCGAAGTTCAGCTCAAGACCCCCAGGTGAGTGGGAGGAGAGATGGGGATAGGGGGAAATTCTGGGTAAGGAAGCTAGGATTGGTGGTGTGGTAACCTTGTGAGTCTTGTCTTTGTATGTCTGTGAAAATGCAAGTCGATGTAATCCCTGTCTCACTGATGTAATGAGATTAAAATATGTGTGTGAAGCACAGCCTTAGTGCCAGGCATTTTAGTTTCTGAGTAAAAGTTGGATGAAAAAAAAAAAAGTTTGATGAGTCTAAAACTGATGAGAATAAAAGTTACTTTGAACTGTAGGGAAAAACTGGGTAAGGGAAAGATGACAGTTGCTGGGAGGAGATAAAGGAGAAATGAGGAAAGGAAGTGAGGGAGAGGAGAGATAATCCCTCTAGATTGTAACTAAATCCTTCCAGTGTAGGGTTGTGCCTTAGTGTACTTAAAATTCTGCCTCCTGTAGAGTATGGAGAACATGGTGGACACTTAGTATTTCTCCAGTGAATGAACGTGTGGTGTAGACCCTGGCTTGTTCTCTCCTATTCTGATCACCCTATCTAAAATAGAGTCCCTCTGTTCTGCAAGTCCCTGTTACTCTCAGCCTGCTTATTTGTTCAGGGGAATTAAGAAAAAAAGTAGGATAGCACATTATGTATTTGCTCATTTATCATTCCCTCAATAGAATACAGTTGTTGATACCATGGGACTTGGCAATTGCTGGGGATCAAACCCAGGGCCTAGTGTATGTCAATCATGTGTTCTACCCACAGCCAGAATATTTTTCTTATGACCACTCGAATGAAAATGTACTGGTCTCAGGTGGTGATTTGTGGGAGTAGAGGGAAGCCAAGTGGATCAGGTTGGGGTGGGCAAAAGAGTGGGATTGAAGTGAGCTAAGTCTTGGCTCAGATCCCTTCCTCTTCCTGCAGGCTGCACTGGGGGCCCTGGGAAAGGCCCTGAGCCCCTTGGAGGAGTGGCTTCGACTGCACTCCTACCTGGCTGGAGATGCTCCCACTCTGGCTGACCTGGCTGCTGTGACAGCTTTGCTGCTCCCCTTCCGATATGTGAGTCACTGGGGCCTAGGGAGGAATAAGAGCATTTCTCTCAGACTTCATTATTGAGTGATGAAGGATAGTCCTGTCTTTTCCCTCCCAGGTCCTGGACCCCTCTGCCCGCCGGATCTGGGGTAATGTGACTCGCTGGTTTATCACATGTATTCGGCAGCCAGAATTCCGGGCTGTGCTAGGAGAAGTGGTTCTTTATGCAGGAACCAGGTCTCTCTCTCAACAGCCAGGTGAGCAGGGGTAAGGTTGTGGATATGTGCTCCTATGGGGCCTTCCATGGAATTTATTTGCTTTTTTCTGCTAGGAATAGCTAAATCACTGGGGTAGGGGCCTTTTGGCAGGCAAGGGTTAGAGGGATATGGTGATTTGTCAGTGCAAGGGAGCCCTTGAGCTGTTGAAGTAGTTCTTCTGAAACACAGTAGTACTGTTCACAGAGGATCCCCAGTAGGCCCCTTCTGAATTTCTGTGCTTCTCTCCAGGACCTGATGTCCCTGCACCCCCAAAGACAGCTGCTCAACTCAAGAAAGAGGCAAAGAAGCGGGAAAAGCTAGAGAAATTCCAGCAGAAGCAGAAGATCCAACAGCAGCAGCCACCCCCAGGGGAGGTGAGAGACTAAAGGTGGAGCTGGAAGAAGGGTTGGTGCCATGGTGAGTGACTGATGTCTGGGCCTGTGTCTTCTCCTTCTCAAGCAGAAGAAACCAAAAGCAGAGAAAAAGGAGAAAAGGGATCCTGGGATCATTACCTATGACATCCCAACCCCACCTGGGGAAAAGAAAGGTACTAGGAGAGGGAAGGGGAGGAGATCCCACCCTGGGAGAACTGAAATGGATTCTTCCCAGTTTTTACCCCTTTTGCACTGTCATGGCTCTTTCCACTTTGCTTGGTAAGAGTTTGCAGGGCATGTTGATGCCTGTCCTGTGATGTGAATGACGTAGATCCTGGTCCATCTGTACTGGCCCATTCCTCCCTGGCTGTTCTTTGAGCTGTTCCATCCTTTCCCCTAGATGTCAATGGCAATATGCCAGACTCCTACAGTCCTCAGTATGTGGAGGCTGCCTGGTATCCTTGGTGGGAGAAACAGGGCTTCTTCAAGCCAGAGTATGGGGTGAGTGAGCACAGCTGCCCAGGTCCTGAGCGGGGGTGGGGAGGGGAAGGGAAGGGTTAAAGAATTTACTGCCTGGGATGGAGCCGAGGTGAGGTGACATAAAGCCTTAGCACGTGCCCATCCTTTTCCACTGTCCTTTTCCACTGTCAGCGTCCTAGCGTGTCAGCACCAAATTCCCGAGGGGTCTTCATGATGTGCATCCCACCCCCCAATGTGACAGGCTCCCTGCATCTGGGCCATGCACTCACCAACGCCATTCAGGACTCCCTGACTCGATGGTGAGTTCCTGACTATACCTCTAGCTGGTTCCTTCTGTCCTCCCTGCCTTTCTTCTCTTCTCAGAATGGGCCCTCTGGCCTCTCATGTTGACCCTACTGTATCCCCCAGGGTCACTATACTTCTCTGTCCTGGTCACTCCCATCTGATCATTTAGCATCCTTGTCAAGTAATCCCATCCTACACTCCATTTGTAGGCTCCCTCCTCTCTGTCCCCCCACTTGTTTTTTTTTAAACCTTTGTACCAGTACATGTTAGGAATTCTCATGGGGAGGGGATAGTTTGTTTAGGTACAGGGAATTGAACCCAGGGTGTTTTACCACTGAGCTACATTCTCAGTCCTTTTTATTTTGTTTGTTTATTTATTTATTTGTTTCTTTTTTGAACCCAGAGGTGCTTAACTACTGAACCATATCCCCAGCCTTTTAAATTTTTTTTGAGACAGGGTCTCATAAGTTACTTAGGGCCTTGCTAAGCTGCTAAGGCTGGCTTTGAACCTGTGATCCTCCAGTCTCAGCCTCCTAATCCACTGGGATTACAGGTGTACACCACTGGACACAACTTTATTTTCTTATTTTGAGACAGGATCTCAGTTATTGAGGACCTTACTAAATTGCCAAATCTGGCGTCAAAATTGCAATCCTTCTGTCTCAGCTTCCAGAGTTAGTGGGATTATAAGTATGTGCTACTGTGCCCACTAGCCATTTCTTTTAAGGCAGGGTCTCACCATGTTGCCCAGGCTGACCTGGAACTTGTGGTCCTCCTGCCTCAGCCTCCTGTGCAGCTGGGAGCATAGGCATGTGCCACCATGCTTTTCTTTTGTTTTTTAATAGAACGGGTACACATCAAACATGTCATTATAAAACATTTTTCTTACCCCTAACAATTTCTTTTGGAGATCTTTTCTTGTCCTATTCTTTTTTATAGCTCTATAGTATTCCGTAGTTTGGGTGTACCATGGTGGAATCACTTTGTTATTGATGATTATTCCTAGTTTTCCTCTCATGAAAACCTTGCTCAATATGCTAGGCCACTGAGCTAGATGCCCTTCCCCAGTTTTGTTTTATTATGTTGAGTTCTTTGATATGTGTAGAACTTATTTTTGTGAATATTGGAAAGTAGGCAGACTTTTTTCAAATAACTGGCTTATTGTCCCAGACAAATTTATTAAATTGTTTATCTTTACTCTACAGATGTGAAATGGCACCTTTCACAAATGCTGAGTTTGCTTGGATCTATTTCCTGACACTGTTTTCTACTCTTAATCTGTCACTTTGTCTCTTTGTGGTAACTTACTTTCATAATCACAATTTTCTCATATGTCTTACTATCTATTTGGGCAAGAGCTTCCTCTTTGTACTTTTTCCAGATTGCATTCATTTTCTTTCCAGTCTTGAGAATTAGGATGTTTCCAGCTCTACCTTGCTTTCTTTCTCAGGCATCTCCCAACTCCCTGCCTGGAAGCCTTTGTTTCATTTGGTGCCAGCCCAGCTCATCCTTTGACCCTCATGCCCTCCCCACAGGCACCGCATGCGTGGGGAGACTACACTGTGGAACCCAGGTTGTGACCATGCAGGCATTGCCACCCAGGTGGTGGTGGAGAAGAAACTGTGGCGGGAGCGGGGACTAAACCGACACCAGCTGGGCCGAGAGGCTTTTCTGCAGGAGGTCTGGAAATGGAAGGAAGAGTGAGTGTGCAGAATCCCTACGGGCATCATGGCCAGGCTTCTCTATCTCCTCCCTGCCCAGAAAAGACCTGTTACCTGGGATCCTTGGCTGCAGGTTCAAACCCTCTGACAGAAGCAGAGGGTCATTTGGTTCCAGGACCCAGATCAGTTTCAGAAGGATGAGTGAGCCCATGCTGCCCCATCTGCCACCCAATGTCTCCCTCTAGCCTGTGCTTAAGTGTTGATCCCAGCCCATCTATCTACTTCCAGAAAAGGTGACCGGATTTACCATCAGTTGAAGAAACTTGGCAGCTCCTTGGACTGGGATCGAGCCTGTTTCACCATGGACCCTGTGCGCAGGAGGGGTCTCAGGGCTAGGGTGGGAGTGGGTGGCTCCCCTGGGTGGGGCACTCACAGAAGAGAGCACACATTGCAACCTTCTCCCAGGAAATGAGCCCACTCCTAGGATACCACTGAGGGCTCAGCTATAAATGCCACTTTCTAGCCCCCCTCACAGCCCTTCATATTCTTTGTCCTTATTCGGGAACTTCAAATTTATCCAGACAGCACCTTATCAGGCCTCCTCCCTTGGATCCTGAACTCTTGGTATGCTTTGCACCAGCACTTGACTCCTATCCAAGTGGCTCCTTTGCCTTTTCCAACATCACCAGGCTTGTTGCCTGCTCTTGTGTTCCAATAGCCCCATTTTTCCCTCAAGAAAAGTACTTTCCTCCTAAAGGAGTCATGGTTGGTAGGACTCTGGACAAGCCAGATCCTGCTGCCTTGGGTGTATGCCTAGCTTCCAGGCCTCATCCAACCTTGTGACTTACCCTTGCTTTACCCCAGAAATTGTCAGCAGCTGTGACAGAGGCTTTTGTCCGACTTCATGAGGAAGGTGTCATCTACCGCAGTACCCGCCTGGTCAACTGGTCCTGTACCCTTAACTCTGCCATCTCTGACATTGAGGTAACCCACACTCTTTCAGCCTGTCTTCCATCAATAATACAACACCAGTCCTGTCCCATAGGCCAAATCTCTAAATACCCTTCTTACAGGTGGATAAGAAGGAACTGACAGGTCGTACCCTGCTCTCTGTGCCTGGTTATAAGGAGAAAGTGGAGTTTGGGGTCCTCATTTCCTTTGCCTACAAGGTCCAAGGCTCAGGTGGGAGCCAAGGACTCCAAGATTCTGGGCCAGGTTGGGTAGGCGGGCAGGAAGGGGCCAGGGGTGAGACCATAAAGCCTCTGTCACCATAGACAGCGATGAGGAAGTGGTGGTGGCAACAACTCGGATTGAGACTATGCTGGGAGATGTGGCCGTAGCTGTGCACCCCAAAGATCCCAGATACCAGGTAGGATGAGGGACTGCCTATAATTGAGGAGAATTCTGGCCTAAAAGGGGTTCCCATGCTTATGGGTGGTTGGGGGTAGGGATTGAGACCTATGACTGACAACCGGGGAAATTAAGTTAGAAACTCAACTTCTGGCTGTTTGGAGTGGTGCATCAGTGAACATTTTGAGGGAGTTTGGTTCAGTTAAGGACCTGGATAGGAGAGACTCAGGTCTAGCTCTTGTACATTTTTGACATTTCCCTCTGTCCCAAGCACCTTAAGGGGAAGAGCGTGATCCACCCATTTCTGTCTCGGAGCCTTCCTATTGTCTTTGATGATTTTGTGGACATGGAATTTGGCACAGGTAAGCAGAGGGCTGGTACTATGGGAAGAGGAAGAGACTGGCACCCCACAAGGCCCTTCTCAGCCACCCCATCTTTCTCCAAGAAAAATAAAACAATCTTTAATAAAAAAGAGGCTGGACTTGGGCTCTCTCAGGAGACCGTATTAGGGAGGCAGGGGCCAGGGTGATCTGAGAGCCACATCCCACAACACAAGGGATGAATGTGGGAAGAAACTCCACAAAGTCCCTTGGGACCCTGGTCCTTCTCTTATGCTCCAGGTGCGGTGAAGATCACCCCTGCACATGACCAGAATGACTATGAGGTGGGGCAGCGTCACGGGCTGGAGGCCATCAGTATCATGGATTCCCATGGGGTACTTGTCAACGTACCCCCACCTTTCCTGGTGAGGCTGCCTGGGGTGTGGAGTCCATGGTTGAGGGAAGTGGGGGAATCCCTAGGCATCACCATGACAAAGCCTTTCTCCCACTCAGGGCCTGCCCAGGTTTGAGGCCAGGAAGGCGGTTCTGGCAGCACTGAAGGAGAAAGGACTGTTCCGTGGCATTGAGGACAACCCCATGGTGGTGCCACTTTGCAAGTGAGGGTGGGGACCAGGAAGGGTGGGAAGTGGGGAGCTCCTTAGGGTGCTCACTGCCTGGCCTCCTCACCTCATTTGCACCACCAGCCGTTCCAAGGATATAGTGGAGCCTCTGTTAAGGCCACAGTGGTATGTGCGTTGTGGGGAGATGGCCCAGGCTGCCAGTGCTGCTGTGACCCGTGGAGACCTCCACATTCTGCCTGAGGCCCATCAGCGAACGTGGCATTCCTGGATGGACAATATCCGGTCTGTAGGACTCTTCAGTGTTGGGTGACTGCCTGAGGGACATGGGCAGGGGCACCTCTAGGCCTCCCTGACGTTCTCCCTACCACTGGCCATTTGCAGGGACTGGTGCATTTCCCGGCAGTTGTGGTGGGGCCATCGCATCCCAGCATACTTCATAACTGTCAATGACCCATCAGTACCTCCTGGGGAGGTAAGGACAGGCCAGAGCTAGATGTCTGGGGAACTGTGGATTTGTTGGGCTCTGGGTGGGAGAGAGGTCAGGGCAAGGCAGAGATACCCCATGGGTACTCACTCTGCCTGCGGCAGGACCCTGATGGGCGGTACTGGGTGAGTGGACGCAGTGAGGAGGAGGCCCGAGAGAAGGCAGCCAAGGAGTTTGGAGTGTCGCCTGATAAGATCAGTCTCCAGCAAGGCAAGGCAGGGCCTTGGGGGCGGGTTGGCAGGGCTGGAGCTCTGACCCTCACTTCCTTTTCCTCTGACTTCTGACTTTTGGCCTCCTTCAGATGAGGATGTATTGGACACCTGGTTCTCTTCCGGCCTCTTCCCCTTCTCCATCTTGGGCTGGCCCAACCAGGTGTGTTCCTGGGACTAGACTAGGGTGGGCTTTGGTCTTGAAAGAGAATGCTTGACTCCCCTTTACATCCTGGTCTGCCCACAGTCAGAAGATCTGAGTGTGTTCTACCCGGGGACTCTGCTGGAGACGGGTCATGACATCCTCTTCTTCTGGGTTGCCCGAATGGTCATGCTTGGCCTGAAGCTTACCGGCAGGCTGCCTTTCAGAGAGGTGTGAAAATGGCCAGGACCCTCCCACATTCTCCTTCCTCTCCTGCCCTCTTGTGTTGCAGCTCAGGCTCAGCATGGATAGACAGCTGTGGATGGGCCCAGTCCCAGCTTGTGGGACTGAAATCTAGCCTGGACTCTGTTCAGTGATTCCTGTGCTTTGGCTTAGGGCTTCCTCTTTCCAGAGGAGAATGTGCTTTTAACTCATTTGCTAAATGAACTGGTGGGGATAATTCAGTGGGGTCTAATGTGGGGCAGATCCTGGTAGTGGGCATTGATACCAGCAAAGGGACTCAACCTCACTGTCCTTCCTGCCTCCTGCCCTGCAGGTCTACCTCCATGCCATTGTGCGTGATGCTCATGGACGGAAGATGAGCAAGTCTCTAGGCAATGTCATTGACCCACTGGATGTCATACATGGAGTCTCCCTACAGGTAGGACTGGGTCCTGACCCAGCTGTGGGGCTGTGGCCACAGCTATCTGACTACTCCTCCTCCATTGTCAGGGCCTCCATGACCAGTTACTGAACAGCAACCTGGACCCCAGTGAGGTGGAGAAGGCCAAGGAAGGGCAGGTACAGAAGTCAGGGCCTTGGGATGGAGCCTGAGTAGAAGGTGGGCAGTACTGACAGGAGGCTCCTCCCTCTGCCTCCTCCTGCAGAAGGCAGACTTTCCCATGGGGATTCCTGAGTGTGGCACTGATGCTCTCCGGTTTGGACTCTGCGCCTACACATCCCAGGGTATAGCCCCCATGCCTCCCTCTCAGCTGCCTCCTTCCTCTTCCCAGAGGCCTACCCCCTCCTCTGCCCTGGGCACTTGTGAGCCTGGACCAGTAAGGAGAATGGTGAAGACTCTAATTTCACCCCTCACCTAGGTCGTGACATCAACCTGGATGTGAACCGAATATTGGGTTACCGCCACTTCTGCAACAAGCTCTGGAATGCCACAAAGTTTGCCCTCCGTGGCCTTGGGAAAGGTTTTATGCCCTCACCTACCTCCAAGGTGAGGGCCTGGTGGGCAGGTGGGCAGTGAGGTTGGCTGCATCCACACAGACTATACCCCTGCCCCTTAGCTATCAAGCATAGTTGTATCAGGATTGCATCTGTAGGATCAGGAACCCAAGCCCCAGTCCCTGAGGGTCCTTTCTGTAGCTTGGGATACAGACAGAGACAGATAGTAACAGGAATTGGGGTCATCCTTGAGGTGGCTGGAAGCCTGTTTCTTTTCCCCAGACACTGGGCACATGCTCAGTTACTTCTGGAATGGAGATGTACCATGATTCCTACCATTGTGTGGTTCAGGCTCCTCCTTCCATATGGTGACCTGCTGACTGATATACCACTTTCCCCCAAGCCTGGAGGCCACGAGAGCCTGGTAGACCGCTGGATCCGCAGTCGACTGGCTGAGGCTGTGAGACTCAGCAATGAAGGTTTCCAGGCCTATGATTTCCCAGCTGTCACCACCGCCCAGTACAGCTTCTGGCTCTATGAGCTCTGTGACGTCTACTTGGTAAGAAGAAGCTGAGTGGGGCAGAGCATAGAGGTTGTGAGCCTGGGGCCCAGCTTTACCACTGTTTAGTTGTGAGACCTGAGCCAACTCATTCCCTTCCCAATCCTCATAATCACTGTGAGGGCTTGAGACTAGCTCTGCAACCTGAGCTTTGTACCTCCCTGTCCCCTAGGAGTGCCTAAAGCCTGTACTGAATGGAGTGGACCAGGTGGCAGCTGAATGTGCCCGCCAGACCCTCTACACCTGTCTAGATGTTGGCCTGCGGCTGCTATCACCCTTCATGCCCTTTGTGACAGAGGAACTCTTCCAGAGGCTGCCCCGGAGGACCCCACAAGCTCCAGCTAGCCTCTGTGTTACCCCCTACCCAGAGCCTGCAGAGGTATGGGGTATGGTCTGGCGGTGACTCAGGCTCACCCCACAGGCCTCCTTCACCTCCTTCTCCATCCCACAGTGCTCCTGGAAAGACCCTGAGGCAGAAGCCGCCCTTGAACTTGCACTAAGCATCACTCGAGTTGTGCGCTCCCTGCGTGCAGATTACAACCTTACCCGGATCCGGCCTGACTGTGAGCTTCAGGCCCTTATGTCTACCTTGCCCCACTGACCCAGCCCACTCTAGGAATCCAGTGTCCAGCTGTGGCTGCCTAGTTTCCTGTCTCCTTGTGACCAGACCTCACCTTCCTTCCTCCCTGGCAGGTTTTCTGGAAGTGGCTGATGAGGCCACAGGTGCCCTTGCATCAGCAGTGTCGGGTTACGTGCAGACGCTGGCCAGCGCGGGTGTCGTAGCTGTCCTGGCCCTGGGGGCTCCTGCACCACAAGGCTGCGCAGTAGCCCTGGCCTCTGACCGATGCTCAATCCACCTGCAGCTGCAAGGCCTGGTGGACCCAGCCCGGGAGCTGGGCAAGCTACAGGCCAAGCGAGGTGAGGCCCAACGGCAGGCCCAGCGTCTGCGGGAGCGCCGTTCTGCCTCAGGCTACTCTGTCAAGGTGCCCCTCGAAGTCCAGGAGGCAGATGAAGCCAAGGTTTGTAGTGTGGGTGGGCATTTCTTACACCATCATCTCCATCCATCCCTAAGCCCCAGTCTGGAGGCTGGTCTCTGCTCAACCCTGTTAATCCATGGGGAACTCAGAACCCAGACCCCTTGAGCAGTGACCATGCAGCTCCCTCCCTGTATACATGAGAAACTGCTGTGGGTAAAGGGTCAGCCCAGGTGTGAAGCCCCCTTGCAGACCCTCTGCATCTAAGATCCCTCCAGGGCATGGCAGTGGGTAAACTGCATAGACCCAAGAAAACAGTCATGAGCCTAAGAGCAAAGAGTGTTGGCTGACAGGTTTATCTCACTCGACTCATCCAGCACTCTCTCTGAGTAAGCAGCATTACCATTTGTGTTTTACAAGTGAAGGTAACATGATTTTCCTGGCAGCCTGTGCTTTCCTGCCTGGGTGAGAGTGCTGGACAAGGCATGTGTGTTCTGAAGCCCTTCATCCTTGGGTACTAAGAACTATAAGAAAAGGGAAGGACTACGTGGCAGGGTCCTGGTGGAAGAGAGTAGGGGTGCGGGTGGGAAGACTGGAAGTAGGGGGAAGGTCACAGCCAAGCACACAGCTCTGGAACTACTCCCCCCTGCTATTCTGGTTCAGGTCTTCTCCTTGGGCCTGGGTCCTCACCTCTTCTCATTCCATCTCTAGCTCCAACAGACAGAGGCAGAGCTCAGGAAGGTGGATGAGGCCATCGCCCTATTCCAGAAGATGCTGTGACACCCAACTTCAATCCTCACAGCCCACCATGGGATGGCAGCAATAAAATATTTTGCCACAAACTAATCTCTTATCTGTGCATGTGGTAGGGGTAGAAGCAGGTGCAGAGGGCTGGGTTCCTAAGGCCTCAAAGACTGCTGGTGTAGCTGCAGGCTGGGAACCAGGCATTGGGTCCTGGTGGGCAGAAGGGTGCGTCTGGGTCTGTCCCTGGCATCTTGCCAGGCCTGAGTCATGCTGCTTGCTCCCTTCCTCCTCCCCAGCTCTTCTCACCTCCGCACTGCAGCTGGAGAAAGCCTGCCTTGGTGCCGCCCTGGTGCCGGCCTCTGTGGCCCTGGGCAGGCATGAGTAGAGGGCCAGGGGCTGTCTGTTCTGCCCCCATCTCCTGGGGCCTCCCTCCCCCTCCTCGGAGGCCTGGTTAATTATAACTCTGACCTAAGTGCCCTGTGACTACACCCAGGCTAGTCCTGCCCAGGAGACCCAGCAACCAGGTAGGGGAGAGGCCTGAGAGGAGATTCTGACTTCCTATGCATGGGGGTGTCTCTGGGGCAGGGCTGGGAACTTGACCTGGGACTGGGAGAGGAGAACCTGGGGAAGGAGCCTTGGACTCCCTTCATGGCAGGTGATCTCCCTATTGGTTTGATAAGTCCCACAGGTTGTCTGGGTGACAGAGAGGGACAGTGGGGGAGCCAGGCTGGAGCAGAAGAGACATTTGAAGCAAAATGAAAGGAGGCGACTAAAGCAGGTGCCCCTGGAGACAAATAGCCAAAACAAACAATTGGATCTGCTGTTTCCTCCTCCCTTGAGAGACTTCTATTCCCTAGGTCCATGTCTCAGCCATGCTTTCTGCAGAGGCGCCCCTGTCCCACCAGGGCCCCTCAGTGCTGCTTTTGCTACAGCTGCTTCTGCCCCCTACTTCTGCCTTCTTTCCCAACATCTGGAGCCTCCTGGCTGCCCCCGGCTCCGTCACCCATCAGGACCTGACAGAGGAAGCTGCACTCAACGTCACCCTGCAGCTCTTCCTGGAGCAGCCACCACCAGACCGGCCCCCACTTCGTCTAGAGGACTACCTGGTGAGCATCCCTGGAGCCCCTCACATCCCTGCTAGATTCCCCAGTTCTCTGGGACTTCTACTTCCTTGAGGGCCCTGGTCACTAAGAGAAGGGACACTGGTATCTCCCCACCTGCTCACCTCCCCTGGTCCTGAGATTAGGAATTCCTCCTCAGAAAGGTCCAAGGCTGCCCACTCGCTCCTAGGGCCCAGCACCCTCTATTATTCCATCCACACCAGCTTTCAATGACAATGCTGACAATGTGGGCAATGATCCAGTCCTCGGGGCTTCCCTGGAGCCCCTGTTCCCTACCACTCTTACCAGGGCCGAACCCTTCTTGCTGACGACCTCTTTGCTGCTTACTTTGGACCTGCGTCTCCTTCCCGGCGGTTCCGAGCAGCGTTAGGCGAGGTGTCCCGTGCCAATGCAGCCCAGGACTTCCTGCCAACTTCCAGGAATGACCCTGACCTTCACTTTGATGCTGAGCGTCTAAGTCAGGGACGCACCCGCTTGATGGGGGCTTTGCAGGAGACATTGGTGGCGGCTAGAGCCCTTGACCACACATTGGCCCGCCAACGCCTTGGGGCTGCACTTCATGCCTTGCAGGTGAGAACAGAGTAGGGGGAATGGCCAGAGGGGTCTTTAGTTTTCCTTTCCCAGTGGGGTCTGACCTTAATCATGCCTTGTCTTCCCTTACTCTAGCGGGATGAGGCTCTGACCTACTTTCCAAACCAGCAGAGTGCTTCCTGAGGGGCCACTGTGGCTGGAGAAAAGGGAGGGAGAGGATAGTAACAAGTGGGAGAGGTGAGGGGGAGCAGCTTATCTGTGTGCAGGACTCAGTGGGCCACTGAGAGGCTTTTGGCTTAGACTCCCATGATAGGAAGAGGGTTGGGACACTCCCCCTGGCCAAAGCTCTGTTCTGGGCAATGAAGAGAGGAGCATTGGAGGGTGATGGGAGTAGTGGGGTGGGAGGAGATTTTCTGGGTGGGAATTTGAAGGAGTAGCACGTTAGGGCTGGATTTCATGACAAGATCAGACTAGTGCCTTGTTTCCCCTTCACTTCTCCCTGGGGAACCAGGATTTCTACAGTCACAGCAACTGGGTAGAACTGGGGGAGCAGCAGCCATACCCTCACCTCCTCTGGCCACGGCAAGAGCTCTGGAGCCTGGCACAAGGTATGGCCATGGTCTTGTGGTAAGGTGGGAGCTCAGAGCCACCATCTCTCAGTGCACCCTTTGTCACATCCTGAGGTCACATAGGATTCTATGTGATTTCATCTCTGCAAGAACTGTGAGGTCCCCTAGTTCAACTAAAGACCAGGTCAGTTAAGTGACTTCACCAGGGTCACATGGGGAGAACAGCTAGGACCAGGTCTGCAGACCTCAGACTAATCTCTCATGTGGCTTGCTCCCCTACCCTCACTGGCTCCTATGACCTCTCATAGTCCTGCTCAGTCTCCCAGCTAAACTAGGACCCAGAATTTGCCTCCTGTTCATTATAAGCTTACTTCCTCACTACAGCTCACAGAAGACGGAATCCCCATGCAGTTGGTTCCAATACTTCCCAAGTTTTCTAGCATAGCCCCAGTCTCAGACATCTAGTCCCACTACCAGCCCTGAACTCCAGATTTTAGTTCAGAAAGTCTAGCCAGGGTGCCTGTGAGCTTTCACCTTGTTCCATCCCAGAGTGAAGACTGAAGTTGGGTGGCAGGGAAAAAGTCCTGGGGTGGCTGAGGCTTCGTTTCTAGCCTCTTCCCTCTCTTCCCAGTGGGCAATCCTACCTGCACCGATTGTGAGGAGCTCAGCTGCCCTGGGAATTTGTTGGGCTTCACACTCCTCACCTCTGGCTACTTTGGAACTCATCCCCCGAAACCTCCAGGTACCAGATAAGAAAACTCCCCAGAAGTAAAGAGAGAAAGTAATTTCCTTTGACCACTTATACAGGGTCTTAGTCCTGTAGGCCCTTGTCCCATTTGCCATTGCATCACTTCCTAGGAGAGGTTATTGGGAATGGGATGGGTGGATGAAGGTCCACTGAAGAGGCCATGATCTTTGGGTGCAGAGCAGCTTCTTGCTCCACTCACAGGATTTTTCTCTCGCCTGTGGGCAGTGTTGGGAGACTGACTGGAGGGATCTGGGGATCTATCATGTGATTAACCCCTCCATGTTTACTCTGGATTTGCTTTTACAGTGCCATAATTTCCTACTGATGCTTTGGTAAGGGGTTAGAGGGCATACCAAGGCAGAAGTCCCCAATTTTCTTAGGAGGCAGTGGGATTTTTTTTTTTTTTTTTTTTTTAAATCTCTACCCTCTAGCTCTCTTTTTCCAACCCAGGGAAATGTAGCCATGGGGGCCATTTTGACCAGAGCAGCTCCCAGCCACCCCGGGGAGGCATCAACAAGGACAGCACATCCCCAGGATTCTCCCCCCACCACATGCTGCACCTCCAGGCTGCAAAACTGGCCCTTCTGGCCTCTATCCAGGCCTTCACACTCCTGAGAAACCGCCTGGGAGATAGTGGTTTCTCCAGGTTAGTGCCCTCTTAGAGATGGGTCCTCTGATGGGTTGGTGCTCCTGGGAGAACTGAGAAACTAGAGTTTGGGGACAAATATGCAGATCCTTCACTATATTTCTGGCCTGCTCCCCAGGCTACTGGACATTACCCCAGCCTCTAGCCTGAGTTTTGTCCTGGATACCACTGGCAGCATGGGTGAGGAGATCAATGCTGCCAAAATCCAAGCTCGCCACATCGTGGAACAGCGGCAGGGCGGTCCCATGGAGCCTGTCCACTACATCCTGGTGCCTTTCCATGACCCAGGTAGCTGTGGTCTGGCCAGGGCAGTGGAGGGAAGGGAAGTCCAGGGCAAGGGATAAAGACCTCTGATGAGGAAGTGGGCCTCATGGTAACTCTTCCTGAATGAACCTCTACTGGGTACCTGAGTGCATATAGAATGCAAGTGGCCACTTCTTCTGTTTGCAAAATGGCAACACTCTCCATAAGTCTAATGTGTAATCCATGCTTAGGCATATGGTCTCTGCCTTCTTCAGCTTTCTTGCTAATAATTCATTTTCATTTCTCCATTTCCTATAGACAAAGATTGGGATGAAGATGAGGGGTTGGTGGGTCTGTTCCTTTGGGAGGTATCAGAGATATCCAGTTACATTGTATTCTTTTTCCTACTGAACTAGAAGTCTGCGGATCAGGCCTGGGTCCACCAGTCTTACTGTGTTCTTGGGCTGGCCATTTAATCTCCCTTGGCCTCAATTTAATCATTCATAAAGTGGATTTCAACCCTACCTTATCTAACTCCCAGGGTTGAAATAATAATCAAATAAAATATCTCTGGGGGGTTTGGGGTTTTAGCTACATGGTAGAGTACTTGTCCAGCATGCATGAAGCCCTTGGTTCAATCCCTATCACTTAAAAAAATTATAGATATATAACATATACAGATATGCCTCTCAAACTGCAAATTCCCTAAAGGGAAGTTTTGTCTTTTTGTCTTATAAATCTTATTTAAGCATTTAATAGGGACTTATTACATGTTTGATGAAGGTATGAATAAATGAATAATTAAGATTTTAGCACTATATCCAGGCACTATTATTATTATTATTATTTTTGTTTTGTTTTGTTTTTTTGGGTGCTGGGGATCGAACCCAGGGCCTTGTGCTTGCAAGGCAAGCACTCTACCGACTGAGCTATCTCCCCAGCCCTCCAGGCACTATTCTAAGATTTATAAAATAAATTAATTTAGTCCACCTAATAAGTCTCTGAGGTAAGTACTATTATTTTCTCTGACTTTTCTGATGAGGACACTGAGGGCCTAGTTTTTATGTAGGCATAAAAAATGTCCATAAATGTTCACTCAAAGCTGGTCATGGTAGTGCATGCCTGTAGTCCCAGCAACTTGGGATACTGAGGCAGGAGGACTGCAAGTTCAGCCTCAGCAGATTGCAAGTTCAAAGCCAGCCTCAGCAACTTAGTGAGGTCCTAAGCAACTCAGGGAGACCCTGTCTCTAAATAAAATATAAAAAAGAGCTGGGAGATATGGCTTGGTGATTAAGCACCCCTAGGTTCAATCCCTGATACCAAAAAAAAAAAAAAAAAAAAAAAAAAAAAGCAATTCCACAGGAATTGCTACCATTTTAAGGGAGTGGAGACCCACTTTCCCTGTCTGACCCTGCCCTTCTCTCTGATGAGTATAGGAAGTCATATAAATAAAAAGGAATAATGTTCATTCTTTTTTAGTACCAGGGATTAAACTCAGGGTTGCTTAACAACTAAGTCACATTCTCAGCCCTTTTTTTATATTTTATTTAGAGACAAGGTCTCACTGAGTTGCTTAGTACCTCACTAAGTTGCTGAGGCTGGCTTTGAACTTGCAATCCTCCTGCCTCAGCCCCTCCAGGTGTGCGCCACTGTGCCCTAACCCTAACCCTAACCCTGCTTTCCTTTATTTTTTACTGGGGATTGGACCCAGGGTCTCTTGCATGCTAGGCAAAGAATACCCCAGGAGCACAGCAGGCCTCTATACTGGGGAGGTGGGCCAGGGTAGGAATGAGGGGAGCTCTTTTCTTACTCACCTCAACTTCCTTTCTTCCTGCCCAGGGTTCGGCCCTGTGTTTACAACCAGTGATCCTGACAGCTTCTGGCAGCAACTCAATGAAATCCACGCCTTGGGGGGTGGAGATGAGCCTGAGATGTGCCTCTCTGCCCTGGAGGTCTGCCCCTTCCCTTCCTCTTCCCCTTCCTGCTTGTCCTGCCTTTTCCAGGCCCTGCCACCAGAGGGAGATAGAGCTAGAATCCTCCCCAGCCTCTGTTCCCAGGCCCTTCAGAGTCTAGTTCTACTAGCCTCGCTCCAGGGTTCCAGGGTCATATTCCTTTCTACTCTGTCCTCCCTGGCTCTGCCAATACCCTGCTGCTGTGATTCTTAACACTATCCCTTTTCCTCCCTGCCAGCTAGCCCTGCTGCACACACCTCCACTTTCAGACATCTTTGTCTTCACTGATGCCTCCCCCAAGGATGCCTTTCTCACCAACCGAGTAGAATCCCTGAGTCAGGAGCGGCGGTGCAGGGTGAGCACAGTTGGTGAGAGACTCAGTGTTAACCACCCAAGAATGGGAGTGACCCTATGACAATAGCCTCATAACAATGGTGACACCATACACTAAGGTGACCAGGTTAGCCACGCCTTTAACTATAGTCCTACTCTTAATACTTCTGAATTCATATTTGAACCTGCACAGTAAACTATTTGAAGAACTGGAAAACTAGTTGCTAAAACTCTACCATAAAACCTGATGGTTACAAAGGGGCAGCTAACTATTGAGGGTCAGAGGGTTGTATCATTAGAAGACTGTGGAAGGGGCTGGGGAGATAGCTCAGTTGGTAGAGTGCTTGCCTTGTAAGCACAAGGCCCTGGGTTCGATCCCCAGCATCCAAAAAAAAAGACTGTGGAAGCATCCAGAATATACACAGAAAGACTTTATCATTAATCATCAATTCTGCAGAAATTTTGAGCAGAATAGAACCTCATTTATAATACTAGATGGTACCTTGGACACCTCAAGCATTGGACTCTCTTCTGGCCACAGGTGACGTTCCTGGTGACTGAAGATCCATCGAGGGTTCAGGGTAGAGCTCGGCGCGAGATCCTATCTCCTGTGCGTTTTGAACCATATGAAGCAGTGGCCCTGGCCTCAGGAGGAGAGGTGATCTTCACCAAAGACCAGCACATTCGGGATGTGGCAGCAATTGTTGGGGAGAGCATGGCTGCTCTGGTAAGTAGATGCCAGAGGGCCTGGTACTCTCTGCTCAGAGCTGAGAACTGTGGTACCTCTTCTCACTTCTCAAAGGAGAAAGGGGTGCTTTGTTGCCATTCAGTCAGAAGTGTGGACAAGGAACTTTCTTTTCCTTCTAAGCTCCATGGCTATCTATCTTCCACATTGCCCTTTCAAATTGGTAAACTTCCCTTCTACCATGGCCTAGCTCAGGGCTATTGCAAAAAATCCTTCCCTCTTTTAAGGGCGAACAAGAAGTAGTCACCTCATTCTGAATCTCTCACTTCCAGCTTTGTTGTTGAACATAGTAAGTGTGCCCTCATTAGTATCCCTTCTCCTGGTGTGACTTGGTGTCTCTCTGTCTCTGCCTTTCTCCTGCTCTTTGTTTCCACTCATTCCATGCCTTACTTTCTCCCGTATGTTTTGGTCCTGCCCATCCCCCAAGGTGACTCTTCCCCTGGAACCTCCTGTCATAGTGCCTGGCAAGCCACTTGTGTTCAGTGTTGATGGACTACTTCAGAAGGTCACAGTCCGGATGCATGGGGAGATCAGCAGCTTCTGGATCAAGAACCCTGCTGGTACTCCATGTGTGGCTCAAGGCAGAGAGAAAAATTTAGATGGAGAATGGAGAACTAGGGGGCATGTGCTAAAGGACAGGGATTGTTTCATACAACAATCTATTATCCCCATCCCAGGAGTATTCCAGAGCCAAGAAGAAGGTGTGGGTCCTCTGGGGCATACTCGCTGCTTTGGGCAGTTCTGGATGGTGACCCTGACTGACCCCCCACAGAGAGGGACTTGGGAGATCCAAGTCACAGCTAAGGGCACCCCTCGGGTGAGAGTGCAAGGTAAGGAGGGAGATGTTCTTGGGAAGGGAAGGAGAAACTCAGGGCTCAGAGAGCAATATCAGGCACATTTCTCTCAAGAAGGTCCCTGACTGCCTTCGCCCTCCCACAGCCCAGACCTCCCTGGACTTCCTCTTCCACTTTGGTATCCCCATGGAGGATGGGCCCCACCCTGGCCTTTACCCTCTGACTCAGCCTGTTGCAGGTATATCTATTCCCTGTCTGCCCCCAACCTCAGTTCATTATGTATGTGAATGTGTGTGTGTGTGTGTATATACATACATATAATCATACATATGTGTATACATATGTACATATACACATACATGTCCATGGATACATATTTGTATATGTACACATCATTTTTATTGCATAAAGAGCCATAACTAAGTGTATAGCTTTGTGAATTTTATATAATACACCCATGTGACCTCCCCTTCTTTCCCTTCCTGTCTCAGGTCTCCAGACTCAGCTGCTGGTAGAAGTGACAGGGCTGGGTTCCCGAGGTAACCCTGGGGATTCTCCCCCACAATTCTCTCATGTCATCCTCAGAAGGGTTCCAGAGGGTGCTAAGCTGGGTCAGGTGCCCTTGGAGCCCTTAGGACCCCCAGAGCGAGGTCTCCTCACAGCTTCACTGCCACCCACATTGCTATCCACCCCCGGACCTCTCTCCCTGGAGCTCATTGGCCAGGATGGAGGGGGTCAGGGCCTGCACAGAATTGCCCCCCAGCCTTGCACTGTGGCCCCTGTGCTTCTGGAGGTAAGACCTCAGGAGAAGGTGCGGGCTTGGGTTGGAGAGATCTCAGGGACTTTTCCCCCTTACTGGTCTTTCTCTGCAGTTCAGTGGTCCCCCAGGTTTCTTGACCCCCGGCAGCAAGGCCCCTCTCAGCCTCCGCATCGCCAGCTTCTCAGTACCTCAGGATCTAGATATTAGGATATCTGTCAACCCCAGCTTCACCCTCACCTCCAACCTCTCTAGGTAAGTCCTCTATACCCTCCTGCAGGGTTCTGACCCCACCTGTTGGTTCTTGGGGTGTGACCCCATGCTCTTCATTCCAAATCCTGCCCCTGAACCCTTCTGATTAGCCCTAAGAGTCCCTGCATCCCCTTTCCTGCTCTTGGCTCACCCCTGGACTTTCAGCCACTGGGAGCCTTCCTTGGGGCTTCAAGCCTCATGTTGCTAACCACTCTCAAGGGTTCGAGTGGGGCTGAATGAATCCGCCTGGGGACGCTTGTGGCTGGAAGTTCCAGACTCAGCAACCCCGGACTCTGTAGTGATGGTGACTGTGACTGCCTTGGGTCAAGAAGTCAGCCTAATGCCACCGACCCATGCCTTCCTGCGGCTTCTGGTGCTGGCTCCGGCCCCAGGCCCGCAGGTGAGGTGCTTTCACCTTTTATCTCAGGAGAGGCAGGGCAAGAGGAGAGCAGTGTAGGCTTAATTTGGACAAAGCTCTAGTACACCTGACCTTCCCTCCCTCTCTCCTCAGGACCAGCTCTCTGCCCCTGCCTACTCATCTGGGCCTGTCGTCACCACCGCCACTCCTGTCTTTCATCCTTCCACTTTGGTGACTCAAGGCAGGGCTGGAGGGAAGGCAGGCAGTCCCTGGTGGGGCACAGTTGGAGGTGTACTCCTGCTAAGCCTTGCCTCCTGCTGACAAAACATCACCTAGAGGGATGAGTCTCCACCTTTTCAATCTACCCCACTGGTGAGACCATGAGATAGGCCTCAGGACTTTATTTCTCCCAGCTGGGATGGAGGTTTTCCTTCTCTGGACTTTGTTCCTTCTCTTTCTTTTGCACTGCTGGGGATTAAATTCAGGGTCTCAGGCATACTAGGTAACACTGTGCCCCAGCCCTTTGTATTTTTTATTTTAACGGGGTCTTGCTAAGTTGCCCAGGCTGGCCTTGTGATCCTACTACCTCAGCCTCCTGAGTAGCTGGGATTACAGGCACAGGTTACTACATTAGGCCTTTTCTTTCTTTAAAAATCATGAGCTTGGTGTTCTCAGTGGATACAGCATTTGCCTAGCATGGTCAAGGCCCTGGGTTCCATACCTAGACTCGAAAAACAAAAAAACAGCAAGATTGGGATAGAAGGCAATGGATTTTCTGGCAATGCACTTTCTCTAACCCTTATGGAAACCAAACCAAACATATTTTTTTGAGAAAGTTACTCTTTCTCTGTAGTGTGTTTAGTCATGCTCTCCCAGGCCCAGGTAGAGGGGAAGATACATGGGGAAGAGACTAGTTTTGGAAGGAGGTAGGTACCAGGAAGTGTTATTTATACAGTTGTTTTTATTTTAAACTCTGGAGCAGCTTCTATTTTATTTTTCTATTCAAAGCTAAAGGATGGTTTCAATGAACATGTCTTCGCCCCTGAGGAATTTCAAAGAAAGATCATTTTTGCATATCATATAGGGAGAGTGAGGGCATGAGACATCAAGAAGAGGAAACAGAAGTTTTTAGGAGCAGAGGATAAATATGTACCAAGATGTGTGAACACTGTTGACCCAAGAACTGGAGCCATTGGGCTATCAGGTGAAGACAGAATAAGGAGAGGAAGTTCTGACTCAAACCTCCTCCTTCACTAGACTGAGGAAGATTTACACACGGGTAGGGCCTCTCTGACCCTGGGGACAGCCCAGTTGAGCCATCTCCTGGGGCTGGATGATTCCTATTTGCTGCCTTGATAACTCCTGGAGAAGAAGAGAAAAATAGACTAAGCATCTATATGCTCCCCACCCCATGGGGCCAGGGCTTCTGTCCCCCACCCCCAGTACCTGTTGCTGCCACAAGTTCTGCTTCCAGGACCTTTCCTTCCAGTTCTGGGTGGTGCAGGAACTGGCCTTGTTCAATGGATGTGGGGAGAACTGGTGGTGAGATTCACTGTGAATTCTGTTAAATGAGGTACTGACCCCGACAATATCCTTCTCTCCTCCAATTTCCCAAAAGTTTAAACTAAAAACAATAAACTTACCTTTCCTTGAATCAGATTCTGCAAACAGATATTCACCTTTTGAATTTGGGCTAACTGGGGGCCGCCAGGCTCCAAGTGTAAATCTGTTAGAAAATTCTAAAGGAGGAATTGGAGGCTGACAACATGGTGAAAACTTCAGGTCCATCTGCCACTCTTCTGTCTTCATAGGCCATTCCTTTCCTCATATGGATCCCCTCATCTCAGTACCCTTTCAGGCAGTGGAAAAATCCACCTCCATCCCTGTGATAGTACAGATCCCCATCCCCCTCAAATAATACAATCCCCCCGCCCTTTATGGATCCTCCCTATCCATCCCTACCCTATTGGAATAACCCAGGCCACTCCCTACTCCCCATGGAGTGATCCAAATCATGTCCCTCTGAATGGAATGCAGACCAACCTCCTCCAGCAGAAACAATGAACATGGACCTAACACTTGGTGGCATCCTGTCATTCCAATGTTGCCTCTAATTCATGATTCCTACCCATTAACTCTCCCCTTTCCAGAGTGGTCTCAGGCCATGTCCACTTACTCCCTGCTCCTTCCTCCCCATCCCTACCACACAGGGGCAGTCCCTACCTCACCAAGGGCTCCCAAATGCAGCTGCTGTTGCTGTGCCTCCCTCAGATGGTATTCAAACCAGGCACGGCCATGTTCCAGCAGCTCCAGCCCCTGCCACAGGGCATCCTGCTCTCTCTCCAGAGCCTGCATCCTCTGCAGCTAGGTCAGACAAGAAGCAGAGGCTGACTTGTCCCACAGCCATGGCCCCTTTCCCTCACCCCTGTTTGGGCTCACTGGTTACTGAGTGTGAGTCCACGCTGGCCACTGAGGACCTAGAGGGAAAGGGGAAGTAAGGGAGAAGACCTATGGGTCCTTGGAGTTGAGTAGAAATATAAAGGACGGGGAAGGAAAGATAGTAGAATGAGACAGACAGTATTGCCCCATGTATATGTATGATTAATACATGAATGGTGTGAATCTACATTGTGTATAACCATAGAATGAAAAGTTGTACCACATTTGTGTACAATGAATCAAAATACAGTCTGTAAAAATAAAAATTAAAATAAGAAATTACAGAAAAAATATATAAAGGACAGATCTAGGGAAAGGGACCTCTTGTTGGGCTAATACTTACCCAAAGGAAGAAGCTCTGGGCCCCTGGGTCTTCGCGGCTTGTTCCCAGAGGCAGAAGCAGAACTGTGTAGGGAGCCTGTGCCAGGGGCTGCCCACCAGAACCCGGGCTCCCCATGGCTCTGAGGTGGGGAAGGATGCAGCCACTCCCTCTGCTGCAGTCTGAGCTGGTCCCTCCCCCTCTGCCCCTGCCTCACACCAGTCCTGGCTTGTCTTTCAACTTCTCTGGCCCCTTCCTGTGGTGTCTGTCTAAGGCTGAGGTGTTCTTAGTTAAGGGGAGAAGTCATCTCTTGACCCCTCTTTTCATTTCTTTGTTTTCCTAGGGCCTTTCTTAAGTGGCTTTTTCTCATGAAGTCTCCTAGGGAAAAATCTGAGGGTCTTCCTATAGCAGTGTCACAGTATTTTTAGTGAGGTAGGGCAGGTTCCTCTGTGGAATTTTGCTTGGTGTTTCAGCTCTTTCCTATTCTCTTGTTCTGTTTTGGATGGCCTAAGGAAACAATAACATTAATCAAAATAAACTTTATTCCTAACATGAAACAAATTTCTAGGGAAACTGAGAACTCTGGGTCTGAAGGGGGTAAGGAAACCAAGAAGGCACTGCAGCCCCTGGGTCTCAGGTTGTTGGGGAGGGCAGAGGAAGGACTCAAAGGATGGTGGTGGCAGCAGGCAGCACTTTCTGACTCATGAAAATGTCCAAGTCCAGGCTGGGATCTTCCAAATCCAGTTTCAGAAACTTATCCACTAATGTCTGGCAACTGAAGTGGGGGAGAAAATGGTGAGATTTATTGGGAAAACTGATAACTAAATCCCTGAACAAAGGATGTAGCACAGGATACCCAGGACCTCAAAGATTTAGGGGTTTGAGAAAGAAGTAGTGAGTCCTTAAAGGGCACAATACCGGAGGAAGGCTGCTAAGGCCCTGTGATGGGGAGAAGGGCTGCAGGAGAAGTGAAGACACCAGGCCACACTCACTTTTGCATTTGGTTCTCCTTTAATAACTCCTTCACAGGCTTAATAGGTTTTCCACTGCGGATCAAGTCTGAAACCTAGGAACAGGAAGGTGGAAGGGGTGGGGAAAAGAAAATCAGGGTCAGAGATCCTATGGGCCCAGAAACCCAGGTATCCACGAGGAGTACGGACAATGGAAGGGAGCCCTGAGGCAGAGGCAGTTGGATGCATGAATCTCTTCACCTCTTTGCCACGAGCAATGAGTTTTTCAGGAAGCCCAGCCTGGGCAGCCGTGTGGGAGGCATGGCTGGCATTGGCAACCCCTTCGCAAACCTGATAGAAGAAGACAAGGTCGTTCCCATCCTCACAGGTCTCCATGGTCTTAAAAGAGAAAAGGGGGCAGTATATATCATTAATTCCCATTTACTGCCCTAAAGCCCTTGGCCAGTCCCTGTGGGAACTAACCAGAGGGTTAGTTAACTGGAGCCCCTGCTCTGATGGAAGGGTCAATCCCTACCTCTGGGAAACGCTCAACCTAGAAGCCTGTAGAAATGATATTGTTTTCCTCACCAAATACTGCACCAAGGGCCCTTGTGGCAACAGCTGTAGTTGAACGAGACTCAGGAAGTTGGTGGCCACAAAGATGTGGGGGCACATGGGTCCGAGCACCAGCCAGTGTCGAAGCACAGCAGCCAAAAGTGCGAGCCCATCCACCTGCACAGAGGGAGTGGGGTGTGGAGCCCAGGTTGCTCATTTGCCTCTCTGCAACTGCCTTGGCCTTTCCCTCTCCTGTCCTCTATGTCTTTTTCTGCCAACACATCCCTATTTCCCCTCCGTTTCCCCCTCAGTTTATCCCCTCACCGTGTTGGTTCCCTTTCCAAATTCATCAATAAGGACCAGAGATCGCTCAGTGGCATTATTCACTGCTTTCGCCACCTGCTGGACAGGAGGTGGACAAGGGGAATTTCATTAGCATTTGAAGCCTATAATGTACTAACCCCAGTCAGCCTATGAATAGTTGTTTACTGTTCTGCAAGTTCTTTCATGGTGAGATTTATGTGTAGTTCATTCATCCAGTTTCTGACCTGGGTGCTCCCTGCCCCAAGTATTGAGGACATGCAACAGAAGGAATGCTTTTCTGGGATCAGTTTCCTTCCCCATTATCCCCTTCCCCGATCCCACCTCCCTTTGCACCCTTTGACCTGGTTGAGGTCGATCATGAAGGTGGAAAGGCCAAGGGAGATGGATTCACAGCTATGAATTCGGGTGAAGATGGCATCTATTGCCCCAATTTCGGCCTCCTCTGCTGGTACAAAGCTGCCCACCAGGGCCATGAACGTGATCAAGCCTACCTGAATAAGGGAGGAAATAGGACTTGGAGTCTGGTAGTGTGGGCTGAATTAAAAGTGAAGCTCAACTGAAGGGATGAATGATTGATCAAAGAAAGATGGATACAGTGTAATAGAAGAAAAAAGCTATAGAACCCACTATCCAGAATCAGTAAAGAGGGATGGGGAGTGGGTAGAGGCATACTTGGAAATAGCATGTACCTATGCAGAAGGGAGCACAGGAAGTTTAGGTCATGGAAATATCCATTAGAATATGGCTGTTCCTTAGCTAGAGAATGAGAACATGGAAGTGGAAGAGCAGAGAACCTGTGTTAGTTGGCAGGTCGGGGTGGAAAAGATGTAGAAGACGCCCATAGCCCAAGCCGTAGGGCTCCTCCTCACCTGTTTAAGGTATATGCTCTTCCCTGAGGAATTGGGTCCAGTGACGACTTTGACCCTGCCTTTGTCCCCACCACATTCTACAGAGTTGGGCACAAAGGTTCGGGCACATAGTTCCATCAGAGGATGTCTACAATGGGTAGAGAAGTACCTCACATGGTACAAGGATCCAGACAGATGAACCCTCCAAAATATGAGGCCTTGCACACTTTGTCTTCAACCCCCTCTCTTCTCACCTGCCATTATGAATTCGTACCCCATGGAGGTGCGGGGAGTAATGGGGCCTTGAGTAGCCATAGTCCCCAGCAGCACTGGCAAGAGCCAGCAGGGCATCCAGGCGAGAGGCAAGGTCCAGTACTCTGGTCAAGACAGCTGCCCTTGCCAGCACCTGGCACTGCAGCTGGTACATCAGTAGGGTCTCCTGGTCTGGAAGTGGGTGAGGAGGGAGTCAGGGGTCAGTTCCAGGAGAAAGTGAAGGAGAGATACACCCACAGAGGGACCTGAAAACAGGCATGCAGATTCGTTCTGAGACTCCCAGAGACATTCAGATAAGAATATGTAGAGTCAGAGTGAGAGACAGACTGAGAGCAGAAAGAAAGAAAATGTGCCTGTTGGAAGCATCACCAAGCTCCAGCCTCTGGCTTTTCTCACCCCGGATCTCACAGTGCAGGTCCCCCAGCAATGCATCCAGCTCCTTAGTTCGAGCACTGCGATAGTGCAGCTTCTCCTCTGAGAGAAACTGGGTACAAGGGATAGAGCTGTGGGCCATGTACCTTAGTCTCCCCTCCCACTTTTCTAACCCCACCTCTAGTGTCCTGACTTCTCTCTCCTTTGTCTCATAACTGAGCTCCAAGGAAGCCAGGTGCAATGGAGCACACACCTATAATCCCAGCAATTTGGGAGGCTGAGGCAGGAGGATTACAAATTTGAAGCCAGCCTAGGGAACTTACTGAGAAACAGAAAATAAAGAGGGGTAGAGATATAGCTCAGTGGTACAGCACCCCTGGGTTCAATCCAGAATCCCCAGTACCAAAAAGGCAGGCAGGCAGGCAGGCCAAAACAAATAAAACAAACAAACAAAAAACCCAAAACACCACTACAGAAGAGGAATCTCTATTGGGCTGTGCTGATGGGGCAAGGCCCTCCCGCAGCTGCTGCATTTTACACATCCCACAGAAGTTAAGGGTCTTACCATGAAATCCAGTCCCTCAATTTCAAAGTCACTGGCGTCTACCATAGAAGGCAGGCGGGGAATAGAAAGAAGAAAGCCAATCTGGGGAGAGTAAAGAGGAGATAGAGCAAGAAGTAACCTATTGGGCACCTTCTCTGCCTAGAGGAAGCCCAAAAACCCATGAAGGTATACCCCATGTCTCCCTCAGGAGGTTAAAGTCATCAAAAGGTTCATTATCTTCAGATTCTTCCCTCCACATTTTCTTATCTATCAAAATGTCCTTCATAAACCTAATATTTCCTCTAAAAAAACCCTGGAGGCTACACCCCACCTCCTGTCCTCACCAGAGGGATGTAGATGACACTGCATGAAGGAATACGAGAGTCCAGATTCTCCAGCTCCTGCCGAGCAACTTCAGTAAGGAAACTGGGTAGACCCATCAGCCTTCGTTTTTCTAGGAGGGTGGAAGGCATGTAGATACTGAAAGTAAGGTCCCTGATCTGGTTGCTATGATGATTCCTACGTGTGGTGACCCTCTGCTGAGAATGGTACTCCACTGCTGGGCAGGTTTTGTTTTGGGGCTCACAGGCCCATCCCCGCACCCAACACTCACTCTCATCAATATCGGGATCTACGTTGGGGAGAACTGTGAAACGATTTTCAGCAAGACTGCCCTCAAAGTCCACCTGTGGAGACAGATAAGAAGCTGTTTCTTATCACCAACACCATCTCTGTCCCGGGGCCCAATTCTACCTGTAATCCTATCTTAACCCTAATTTTCCAGACACTTTTCCTAATGTTTGGCCACCTCCTCTGACCATCTTTTTTTATTTTTATTTTTTTGTGGTGGTAGTACTGGAGATTGAACCCAGGGCCTTGCACACTGAGTTACATCTCCAGTCATCCTTTTTAAAATTTTATTTTGAGATAGGGTCTCAAAATAAAGGTTGGCCTTGAATTTGTGATCCTCCTGCCTCAGCCTCCCTGAACAGTGGAGTTACAGCCTTGTGTCACCACTTAAGGCTCACTATCACTTGACTGACCTCAACATCTCCCGTGCTTCCCCATCTCCCATACGATATTCCCCAGACCCCAGTCCTTCCCCATTCTCCAGCCCCATTCCTCTTCCCTATCTCCCAATATGCAATCTTTCCTTCCACTCACCACTTTCCCAATGAGGCTGGCAATGTGATGCAGGTCGTCAGAGAATTCTTGGGCAATGTCCCGAAAAAGCTGGATGGACTGGGGCAGGGAGCGGCAAGCATCCCTTAGACCCAGGGCACTGTACACAGTCTGAGGAGAAATGCAGCAAGGAAGGTGACCCCCACCCAAGCTGGGCTAAGGGAAGGGGACAAGGACAGACTAAGGAGAACAAAAGCCAAGGAAGCCAGGTGTGGTGGTGCACACCTGTAATCCCAGTGGCTCAGGAGACTGAGACTGGAGAATTGCAGGTTGATGCCAGCCTCAGCAACTAAGCGAGGCTGTAAGCAACCTAGTTAGACCCTGTCTCAAAATTAAAAAAAAAAAAAAGGGCTGGGAATGTGGCTCAGTGGTTAAGTACCCTTGGGTTTCATCCTTGGTACCAAAACCAACCAAACAAACAAAACCACCAAAGATCAACAGGGAAAAACACAAAGTGAAAATCTCAAAGGCAAAAACAAAAAGGAGATAGCAACTATAAAACTGTGCAGGGGGCTGGGGATATAGCCCAGTTGATAGAGTACTTGCTTTGCAAGCACAAGGCCCAGGAGTTCAATCCCCAGCACTGTGAAAAAACAAAACAAAACAAAACAAAACAAAACAAAAAAAAAAAAAAAAAAAACTGTGCCAGGCATTGTACTAAACATGGAGGCTACATAGACAAGGAGGATAAATGATCCCTGACTCAAATGAGTTCACACTCTAGTAAGGGCAGAAGCACATGCAGAAAATTTAAAAAGAAGGTGGTAGCCAGGTACAATGAATGGTGCATGCCTGTAATCACAGCTATTTGAGAGGCTGAGGCAGAAGGACCGCAAGTTTGAGGCCAGCTTGGGCAATTCAGGGAGATCCTGTTTCAAAATTTAAAAAAATACAGGCTGGGATGTACTCAGGAGTACAGCACTTGCTAGCATGAGAGGCCCTAGGTTCAATCCCCAGTACCAAACACAATAATAATTGTTTAAGTAACCACACTGAAATATGTATAGATAAAATTAAATAATGGCTGGAATTTACTTCAGAATAATCTAAAAAGGGAAAAGTAGGAAGAGATATAGATGAAATAGGATTGGCATGAGTGAGTGAGTGAGTGTTGAAATTTGCATAGGATTAATATTATTCTCTCCAAATATTTTTTACATTTTTCACCATATATAATTTTTTAAAAAGGTGATAGGATAAAATTGAACCAGGTGACTAGAGTAAAAAAGGTCTGGAATGTAGGCTTAACTTGAACTTCTGGGATTCGGGATTCGAGAAGGGAAGTCTTACCTTGTAGAGAACCTGCCAGTCACTGACCTTGGTGTGGGACAACTTCATGCGTTTCAGAATCAACTATAGTCAAATAAAGGAAAAATTGCTATTTTCTCTCTTCCACCTGAATGTTCCTCAAGAAGCTAATATCCATGATTAGCCTTCAACCTCCTTCTGCACTTCCCAGCCCTGAACCCTGGGCTCACAGGCACGTTCTTGATGTGACTCATAAGCCGATGCAGCATCTGAGCCATGTCCAGATTCTGGGGCAGCAAAAAAAACTGAATGACGTCCAAACGGGAATTGAGTTCTTCCAGGTCCTGAGTTGGACGTGTGAACCAGAGCCTGGAAGGAAGGATTTGGGGGAGGACTAGAAATTACATCTGTTTCATTACTGTCTTGATCACAATTTGTCAAAACATGTTTGGAAATTCCTGGGGATTATGTCAATGTGCACCCATGACATGCTATAGAAATGCACTGGCAAGTGCAATGTCCTATCTATGCAGGTATGTTTATGTGTATCTACTGACAACTGCAAGATGTATGACTGTGTCTGTATATCATGGTTTGATGGATAAGACCATGTGTCATTCCATGTGGATATGTGATGGAGATTGTCAATATTTTAGAGGGAGAACAGTGTGCTGAGGTATTTGTGTGCCAACACTATAGCTCTCTCTGTGGCTGAGTAGGAGAGGGTGAGTCAGTATGAGTTTGCTTATCTGTATTTAGCTGTAAAAGTATCTTTGGGAAATAGCACAGACATTTGTCTTTGCTTGTTCTTCTGTGAAAATATGTTACTGTCCCATGTGGAATGATAAGCCTGCAATTCATAATAATGGTCATTTCTACAAAGAAAAGATTGGTGGGGAGAGGAACATTTAAGAGGCCTTAAGAGTATCTTATTCTTATTTTCACTTTTCTTTTTTTCAGTGCTGGGAATTGAATCCAGGGTCTTGCACATGCTAGGCAAATGCTCTACCACTGAGCTACACAGTCAACCCAAGAGTGTCTTAAATTGACTGATGGAAATATAGAGGTTTATATTATTATTATTTGTATTTTTGCATGTTAGAAGTATATCCTAATAGGTAAAAGTATGATTATACAAATGGTATGCCTCTACTTCTTGTACAGAGAAACAAGATGTATCACATTTGTTTACAATAAAAATGAATTTAAAAAAAAGTATATCCTAATAAATGAAAAAAGTATTCAGAAAAAATATCTTTTCTATGTTTATTGAATTCTGGTTATCCCTGTCTCTCTATGGCTATAAAGAGAAAGGACTTGAGCCCATGGATTCATTTCTACATTAGAGCAAACCATTAAGAATTTTATCTAAAAGCTACCATGTAGTCATTGGAGTCTGCTGATATGTATTTCACATTACTCTCTATAACTGATTACCCTGAGTCAGAATAGCCCAAATTAGAATGAAACAGAAGACCCAGTTGGATTCAAGGGTGGGTTTTGGGCACTTCCACTCTACTCCTTGGCTACAGAGGGCTTCAACCCCAGCAGTATAGGTCAGTCTAGAAATACCCACCACACTCTGGGGAGTACATGAGCCTCACTGAGCAGATGTTCTTACACAACATGTATGTATCTCTAACTCATCTTCTACTAGTGCCATGGGAGTCCTAGGGAATTAGCCAAGACAAATTCCCTAATTTAACACCTGAGAAAATGAGACCTTTAGTGGATAAGCAAGTTGTCCGAAGTCATTCTGAGAAGTACATCTGAGTCTCAAACTCAGGTCTCCAGACTGCCAGGACAGTGCTCTTTAAAGCACAATGTGACATTCAGTTACCTTCTCACACCCTGTTCAGGTTTAGGCCAGTGAATTCTTTAGTTCATCATCAGGCCGATTCCACAACCTGCATATCCCATCTGGGAAATCTGCACTCCTCCCCCATCTTTAACTCGTTCTCTTCTCCACTGAGAATTTCTTCCCTTTCATCCCTGGTTGAGATTAGAGATCTATACTTGAAGTACTGGAGATGGATAATTAAACTACTACAACCAATTACCTGGAGATGACTTCAGAAATTATTCTAAATTAAACCCCAAAATGTATACATTGCAGCAGGGTGAGGCAATGTATGCACCTATAGGCTACCAAAGCTTTATACTCTTGAGTTTTTAGAGATGATGTGCTAGTATGTTTGTATTTGTGTGCTATGTTTATTCACTGAGTGCTACTACCTACAAGGCCATGTGTTAGGCCCTGAGGTAACAGGAATGGCCACTAGATAAGAGTTCACAGCTATGGAGGCAAGCAAATTCACTAACTGCTAATTCAAACCTTATGTGACAGTGCAACTGAAAAATAAGCACCATGTAATCACAAGGAAGGTACATGTTATCTCCTTATAGGTATTTATGAATGCTTCACTTACATGGTTTGCTTCATGAAGAGGACATCAACTTTTGACAAAGGGAGAACAGGTGAAAGATTTTTCTGAAGGAAAAGTGTAAACACAGGCATGATGTGTTTCCATTTATCAAGTAGCCCTAAATAACTAGAATGCACAGTGGCTCCAGTAGGAAAGGACTTAGAAGTTTGGGAAGATAAGTCTGCAAATTAACTCAGTGAATGGGAGAGAGCCTGAACATCATACTGCACAAGATGCTAATCTTCATCTTGCAGGTAACAGGCAGCTTCCTGTTTTGCTTGTTTTTTTTTCTCTACTTAAAGTTTAAAAGAAAGTAGCGTGACACACTTAGATCTCTGTGTTGGCATGGCAAGTATTTCAGAATGAAGAATTAATTGGAAAAAGAAGAGATAAGAGGCAGAGAGACCAATCTGGAGGTAAATGCAATGTTCCAAGTAAGAAATGACTATAGCTGGAATTGGAGCAATGGAAAGGAGAAAGGGATGGGTAAGAGAGACATTTCAGGATAGAATCAATAGACATTAGTGAATAATTGAATATGGGGGTGAGGGAGAGAAGCATCTATTCAAAGTTCATAGCTTGAGAAGTTGTCCGACCAGCAATGCCATTAACCAGAAAAAGGCTGCAGGGGCAGCCTTTTGTAGGCATTGGGTTTGGATGTCCTGAGTTTGAGGTGCTTGAGAAAAGTATGGGTGGCAATGAAGAAACTATGGGTGGCAATGATATTCAATTAGATTCCAAGTAGAGAATTCAGAACTAGAGACATGATTTTAGGAGTCATCACAGAATAGTTCAAGTTTGTGGTTTTGATTTTTTTTTTTTTTATTGTGGTACAAGGGACAAAAACCAAGGCCTCACACATGCTAGACAAGTGTTCCATCACTGACTCATTCTCAGCCCTTCAAATGTTTTTTATAATTAAAGATATCACCTAGTGTTACATGAGTGTTTTGTGGTGTTTCTGCTACTTGTAAATGTGCAAGTCTGTATATCATCAATGGGTAAGTCTGTGCTGACAACATAAAATGAGGGTAATACTAGCTACTACATGGGATTATTTTAAGAATTACATACATTTGGCCAGAGTTCAGAACGGGGTAGTTGTTTTACTATTATTACTAGATAGGGTGGTGTGTGTGAGAATCTGTAGACTGCTATCAATAGGACTCAGTATGCACTGTGTACATGAGACCCATGCATTAGTGTGTAGCGTTGTCTGAGATCCACTCACCTGAGTAGCTTCTCTCCCCACTTACAGCGGCACCTGTTGAGGATTCCTGTGGGGAGTGTGGGCAGGGAGTGAGCTTGTTACAAGGCAACTTGGCCTGGAGACTCAGACATAGGACACAAAGGCAGCCAGGATTTCATGGAGACGGGGGAAGGGAGGGACACTCATGGGAATGCTCAGCCAGAAAAATACAGGAAGCAGACATAAATAATATTCACAAAGAGCCCAACACACATATATAAAAATTAGACACAACTCACTGAAAGATGCAAATACTTGGGGCCATGTCCCTAATATACCCTACATCCAAAAGGCTATAAAGACTACAAATCAAGGGCTGGGGCTGCAGCTCAGTGGCAGAGCACTTGCTGGCATGTGTGAGGCAGTAGGTTTGATCCTCGGCACCACATAGAAATAAACAAATAAAATGAAGAGGAGGGATATATAGACTACAAATCAAACACAGGAAGTTATAGAAGTTACATAACTCTCCTCTGTACAAAGGACCTCCCAAAATTCCTAGCAGGTATCCAGCTATATAAACATTCACACAGACCTGGGGAATGAACATAGTATTGGTTAAGTCACAACTACATGCAGATACCATACAGGTATGGTATGGGGAGATAGATGCTTAACCTCAGATAAGAAAGCTAAACTGGCTTGGAAGAGACAATGGGAGTAAAGTGGGAAAGGAGGGGCTAGGACACACTTTGAAGTTAACAGCTCTTCTTATAGGTTTTTAGTGTGGGGTTAGGGGTGGAGCACACCTACCAAAGAGGCTGAGCCCCTCCTTCAGTCCACTGGCTACTTTATACACTGAAGGGTGAGCTTCACTCTTAAAAATCTGTAGAACACTATCAGGGAGAAATGAAAGAGTTTGGGGTAACTTGATTTTTGAGGACTGAGAAAATAAAATGGGGACTAGGAACATCCTTCTAACATCCTTCTAAAATCAAGTCTTGATGAAGACTTATCTCTCTTTTATGCTTCAGTTTCTCCCTTAAGAAAAGAAAAGTGATAGGCCAGGGGTGTAGCTCAGTGGTAGAGCAAGTTCCCAGCACATGCCAGGCCCTGGGTTTGATCTCTAGCACCGCCCCCCCGACACACACACACAAAAAAAGACACAAAAGCAAAGTGATACCTTTTTGCTTTTCTTTCTTTCTTCCCTCCCCAACCCCCGCCACCCCTTCCCTTTCCTTCAGGGAAAGATATCTTAATAACTCCAGGATTAGGGAAACTAGAGCCTTATTGGGATTATTAGAGCATTAAACTTAAGCCTTTTATCCCCCAGAGATGGCGGTCTGCCTCCACCTCCTCACCTGTAAGTGTCTTGATCTATGCTCACAAGATTGGTCCTAATACAGGCAAAAGGGAAGGTAACAGGGATATAAAAGGTCTGAGTTCATTCCAACATCCACCCACTTGGCTCCCCTCTCTGAATATTGTCCCAATCATCCCTTCAGAGCTCCACAGTCCCTTGGGTTCTCTGGTTGTAAAGCACTTGACTTACTGGGTCACTGTTCCCACCCCTGGCTTACTTTTTAAACCTCCCAATCCCACTTTACTTTGGTTGAAGTTAGAGCCAAATAACCTACAACACAAATTTCTTAAAGCCCAGGATGGGGATGCTGACACTATAGTCTTCCAGTTCAACTCCAATTCTTCTTCGACCCAGGAACTTGAGTAGTCCTCCAAGTGCCCGAACCTGGGAGGGGGATAAGCAGTGGAGTTGGGGGTGATGATAATGTCCTGGAGGTTGGTCAACACTAGGGAAAAACTATTATTTTCCACAGCTAGACCACAGTATCTTCCAGAACTCAACCTCAGGACCCAACTCACCGTGAGAAGGCAATCAAAGGGAATAATGGAGGAGAGGAAAAGGATTTTTTCAGTGGCAGTCATGGACTCTGGGACAAAGGAGTAGTTTCCAGAAAGGAGACGTTGTTTGCTTATCTCTAGACCTATTTTGGGGTGGAAAGGGAGGGAAAGATCTCATAGCCAAATTTTTCAACACCCCTTTTTTCTTTCTTTCTTTCTTTCTTTTCTTTTTTTTTTTTTTTTGGTACAGGGGATTGAACCAAGGGGCACTTTACCACTGAGTCACATCCCCAGCCTTTTTTACTTTTTGAGACAGGATCTCAGTAAGTTGCCTAGGGCCTACTAAATTGCTGAGGCTGGCCTTGAACTTGTGATCCTCCTGCCTCAGCCTCCAGAGTTGCTGGGATTACAGGGATGTGTCACCATGCCCAGCTTTTTCCATCCCATTTTAAGAACAAGACATTAGAAGCAAGAGAGATGATGTGACTTGCCCAAGCTCACTTGGTTAATTAATGGAAAGCTGAAGCAAGAACTAAAATTTCAGTCAGGTGCAATAGTAATCCCAGCGGCTCGGGAGGCTGAGGCAGGAAGATCTCAAGTTCAAAGTCAGCCTCGGCAATTGAGGGAGGCCCTAAGCAACTCAGTGAGACCCTGTCTCTAAGTAAAATACAATAATGGCTCAGTGGTTAAGAAACCTGGGGTTCAATCCTTGGTACCAAAAAAAAAAAAAAAAAAAAAAAGAAAAAAAATTTCAGATTCTTGGTCTAATGCTCCTTTTATTACATATATAATACAAAGATGTTTGGCTAAGAACACAACCTGAGAAAGAGTAATAACTTTGAAAGAAAGATATCTGTCTGGAATTGGAGATTTTGGTTAAAAAGATTATATTGATAGAGGAACTAATAATATTAATGCTCTAACATCTAATTAGGATAGAACATATTCCCTGTCTATTTTGCAAACCTAGGAAGGTTATGGAAGTGCCTTATGAATCATCAGAGCCACTGAGTGCCTTTTAATTTTTTTATAAGCAATAAATCTGAGGGGAGGTCTCTGATGATGGGGTGGAATTAGGAGAAAGGAAAGTAGAAGGGAAGGTGATGGGGGTATAAAAGGTCTTAGTTCATTCCAGCCTCCACCCACTTGGCTCCCCAATCTGAATACTATCCCAATCATCCACTCAGAGTTCCACAGCCCTGACACTGGGATGGGGTATTGGCAAAGCAAAAGAAGGAGATACCAAAATCCACACTTGGCAAAAGTATGATTTCAGGTCTCTTTGGCTCTCTGTGCTCCTGGGAGGCTGTGGGGGAAGCAAAGACAAGGCCATCATTCTGTACATTTCAGTTCTTCTACCTCTGTCCCGCTCTCCCTCTAGCCCAATTCTAGCTTCCTGGAACATTACATATCTTAGTCCTTTACTATTGTCCCATTCCCTGATCCAATCCTTACCAAGGTTTCCTAGAAACCGAGTCATATTCTCATCCTGTTTGGCACTGGTAACAAAAGACCGGGGATTGATTTCATCCACAACTTAGAAAAAGAAAGACCAAATGAGATAAAGGATCTTTATCCTTTGACTAAGAGGGAAACTGTAGCTTTCTTCTTGCTACCCTCTCTCCCTCTCAAGAATTTATTTTTTCCCTCTAAGAGGAGGAGGTGCTCCACACATTAGGAATATAGGTAAAAGGAATGAGATTTAGAAAGGTAGTGACTGTCAGGATGGTGGTGGGAGGGAAGAGAGCTGCCCTGGAAATTGTCAATAGACTATAAACCCCTGTAAGACAGAAATAACTGATTTGACCAGGACTACAGCTGTGGCTTTTATACATTATAAACACTTATTAAATACTTTTAAAATAATGAAGTGAATTCCTAAAACCAATAGAAGGGGCCTCTAGTTGTCAACTGTAAAACAGATTTTCAGGTAAGGACATATAAGTGAAACATATTTCCAATCCCAGAGAGAAGAGGAATTCATGGTTCTGCCCCCACCTCTTTGGAGAAGCTTGAGGCTCTCATGGTCTGGGGCATCTGGCATGAAGTGAACAACTGAGTCACTAGTGTCATAGTAGGCAATGCCCAGGTATCCTGAATTCCATAACACACAAAGATGGATCTGTCCCACAGGGAAGAAAGGAAACCAATATGTGAACCACGGGTAAGTGCAGGGTTTTGTCATATTGTGTTTACTGTTCTCCCACCCCTATGAGGGATTGAACCCAGAGGCACTCCACCACTGAGCTACATCTCAGCCCTTTTTATTTCCAGACAAGGGTCTTGCTAAATTGCCCAGGTTGGCCTCGAACTAAATTTGCAATCCTGCTTCAGCCTCCCGGGTCGCTGGGATTACAGGCGAACTGCGTCCACTAAGCCTTATTGTTAATCATTTTATCATATCTCTGACATAGAAAGAATCCCACTGGAACCAGGCGCTCCATGAAGGAGACTTGTCCAGTCCTCCCAACTCCTTTTATTCTAACATTCGGTCTTTTCTATCAACTCCCCACCGGCTCTTTCGATTTGAGCTCCGGCTCCCCAGAACACCTCGGCCGGCGCTTCCTCCTCATCGTCCTCTTCCTCGGCTTCCGCGGGGCCGGGTGCTGGGGCTAGGCTGGGGAAGCTGGCCGACGCCACCCCGAGTCCCAGTCCCTGTGGCGTCCTGCCTGGGGTTGCTTGGAAGGCCATGGGCTTGGAGCCTCTGCGGATACAGAAAAGTGTAGGCGATTCAGAACTGACATTTCGGCTAGGGTGGTGGGCGGAAAGACCAACCCACTGGGGACATCTATGAAGAGGGCTGAGAGAGGAGTAAAAAGTTGGGTTGCCAAATATGGGGGCATTTTGAGGGCGACTTCTCATATATATCATTAAAGAACAGAAACTGGGAAACTCCACGCGCCCCACCCTCATTTCTGTCACATGAAGTACTTTGGAAGCAGAAGGGTTGAGAGCCCTGTGGAGCAAGTTGTACGCGTCTAAACTGTTTCTGCCAACCACGCCCAATGATCAAGACCTATTGCTCTAAGTCCCCAGTCCACCACTGCCGCCAACTCTCGGCGTTTTCCAGCCTTTTCGTCACCTGAGTCGCGGCGGCCGCGAGACAGCTAGACTGCAGGAGGGGCTCGCCGGAGCGTGGGCGAGGTGCGCGCGCACTCGCCCCACCCCCGTAGCGGCTTATTGGTCGTAGGATCTGGATCCCGCCTAGAGATCCAACCGGGCGTGAAGGTGGAGTAAAATGCGGGGCGCGGAAGAGTGTGAACGTTGATTGGCCTATTCGCATTTAGGGCGGTGCTAGAACTTTCAAACTTCCCGCCTTCTATCGTTGCTCAGCAGCGGGCCTCCGCACTGTTTCTGGGTTTTGATTGACGCAGGGTGGAGTCCAAGTGAAGGTCGGAAGACGAGCTGGAGTCCCAACTCAGGAAGGGGTCTCGGGGAGTTGGACACGGGTTTGGGAAGAAGGCTGACTTTAAAAAGCCAGAGGCACTTTTTTTTTTCCTTGGAGAGTGGGGAGAAATAACATTAATTCAACCTTTGCCAACAACTCTTAAGTTAATATTTGTACTCTCTGAGTTAATATTTATAAAGAATTTGGAACAGTGCCTGGCAAATAAAGTAAAAGCTATGTAAGTGTTTTAAATAAACAAGTGGAAATAAGAAGTGGAACTCCTATCTAGCCCGACTTTGCCTGTTTCCTGGGAATAGGGTATGACCACTCCCACAAGGGTATTACAGGGCCTAATTTATTATCCCCCCAGGTGGAATTATGCAACTTATACCACATTCTGAAAGCAGTAGATCTAATAAGAACACTTGCACCCCTACTGGGTTATGGCCATACTCCTCCTACATGCACACACATACACCCCTAAGGACAGAGGATGTCATTAATTCAGCATTTATTTTTATTAATTAGTAGTAGAGAACTCAAAATAGTACTGGGGATTGAACCCAGGGGCACTATACCACTGAACTACATCCATAGCCCTTTTTTTGTTTTGTTTTGTTTTGTTTTTTCAATCTTTGAGGCAGGGTCCTCTAAATTACTTTTTGTTTTTGTTGTTTTGCGGTACTGGGGATTGAACTCAGGGTCTTGCACTTGCCAGGCAAGCACTCTACCAGCTGAGCTATCTCCCTAGCCCCCTCTAAATTACTGAGACTGGCCTCGAACTTGTGATCCTCATGCCTCAGCCTCTTAATTTGCTGGGATTACAGGCATGTGCCACCATGAAAGAGGAAAGGAAAGGAAGAAAGAGGGAGGGAGAGAGGAGGAAGGAAGGAGGAAGGGGGAGAAAGAGAAAAGGAAAGGAAAGGAAGAAATAAAGGAAGGAAGGAAGGAAAGAAAAAAAAGAAAATCAGTTTTGTTTCTGTCTTTTTTGTGTGCTGGGACTTGAACCCAGGGCTTTGCACATGCCAAGCAAGCACTCTACCACTAACTTACATCCCTCAATCCCTCAGCTTTGTTCTTGGTACCCTAAAATTGGAAGATCCCACCCAAGAGTCAAGGAAAGATGGTTGGGGTGAGATGACCTCACTGTGCTGACCAGTTATTGGAAAATCCCCTCCAGAGAAGAGAAGGTGGGGGAGAAGAGCTAAGGGCTGAGTTAATGGTTACCTTGGCAAATTGTTGAACAATGGAGCTATGGAAACCTGGCGAAGGCTGGTGACAACTCTGGGGAGTGGCAGAGAGGGACACACCTTCAGATCTGGGGTGTGAAGAGATTAGGGACTGGTTTACCAAGCTACAGAGGGGAAAGGAGCAAAAGAAAAGCCTAGAGAAAGAAAGGCAGTGAAAGAGGAGAAAAGCAGGGGCAAGATGAGATGAGCTGAGAGGGAGGGAAACTTCTCTCATGCGCGACTTAAGGGCGAAGCCCCTGACCTCAAATCCATGAGGCCGTGCTTGATGGTTACAGGAGAAGGCAGTGTTACTTGTCACCTGGGAAGTTAAGGCAAGATACCTTAAAGGTAGCCAAAATCAATATTGATGATCAAGGCAGCTGTAGCCACAAAGTTATAGGAGAAAGGAGAAGCAAGGGAGAGGCTGTCAGACCTGTTTGAGCCTAAAACTGGCCCTTTTGCCTGAACTTCTCCCAGAGAGATCTTTGTGGGATATTCATCAGTGAGAGCAGAAGAGGACCCTAGGAAATAAGCTTTCTTTGACACCACCCCCAGCTCCCATCAGTCCTGTGTGCAGATTTTGAGGGTCACCAGGGAGGGGATTCACACACACACACACACACACACACACACACACACACCATTTATGGAATCATTCTGCATCCTTGTAGGATGTTGTAATTCAAGTGAGAAAACACCAAATATGCTGCATCTTTCTGGGGAGGAGATGAGCCTTCCCTCAGGGAAGAGAAAACCCACAGAAGAGGAAGCACAAGAGGAAACCACTAACTGCTGGTTTCCAGCAGCAGGTCTTGTCACTCCACCCCACTCCTTCCCCAATCTCTACTTTTAAAGTCCAAAACCCTGTTTTGCTTCCATGTCTTTGTAGTCTACCATGTTTTCTGGAGGTATAGGTCTTTTGTTGGGCAGAGGATGTGAGAAGGAAAGAGAAGAGATGGTTAGGAGAGAAATTCAGGGTGTGGAAACTGGAATATGTGCTGTTTGGGGGACATATTTCGAGACTTTTTTCAGGAGGTAATAAAGAGTTTGAAAGTACAACCTAAATCAAGGTTACCAAGGAGAGAGAGAGTAATTCTTCCTCTGTCCTCCCTATTTTATTTATTTAGGTGTCTCCAGGACTCCATTTATGCTATTCTGACTTTTGTTTGTTTTTGCAGTGCTGGGAACTGAAACCAAGGCACCATGCATGTTAAACAAGCATTCTGCCATTGAACTACATACACCCCCAGCCCCACTTCACATTATTTTGCCTGACTTTTGCTTTATCCCCCTGAAAGGACCAGATACCATTCCACCTATCCCAGAATCAGTGCAGCTCCAGCCTAGTGCCAGGATAACCCCACCCCAACATCCCATCTTCAAGACAACCTGCCAGTGAAAAGAGGGCAAAGGGGCACATGAAGGGGCCCAGTATGGGGTACAGAAGTGAAAGTGTTAAAACTGACCAGGCTACCAGGAGAGCATCTCCCCTTGCCATGAAGCCTCAAAGTTCAGCTTGCTGTTTCCCGAGCTTGGGGGTCTCGGGGTCTCCCTTCCCATCCACCGCACTACCTTTCACCACTCCCTACTCCCAACCCCAGCTTCTACTTCCAAGTTCTCCTCCCAGACCATAGTCCTAGCAACCCAGAATTTACACTGGAGTCTTTCCTTTCTAAGATCCCATTTGAATGGGCGTGCCCGAGCTCTTAGTGTCAAGTTTCCTGTGTGAATGTGGACAACCCTTCTGATTAATGAATCAGGGAAACTGAGGCAGAAAAAAAATGCTATGCACAGGAGAAAAGAGGCTCCTCAGGACTTACTCCTCTTAACACCCCCATTCCCTGATCCTCTGGAAAACTGAGGATCTCCGCTCCGGACCCAGTACCTAGGTCGTCCAGTCCCGCCCCCTCTCATCCCCTCCCCAGGTTCAGGGCGGGGCCGGCCGGTGAGTCAGCGGCTCCCTGATCCCGCTCGGGAGGGGACAGAACTGGAGGAGTTAGGTGTGGGGTGCATTGGTTTGGTGGAGAGACCGTGTCTGGAGCAAGTGGGTCTGATCGGGCTGGTGTTGCACTGAACAGACAGCCCTAGGTCTGGTGGAGAGAATCCCAGACTGTGAGACCCGCCTTCCCAGGCCCGGGCCCCTCCCAGTTCCCCCAGCGACTGCCGCTTCCTGGTCCCGACGCAACCATGGCTGAAGAACAACCCCAGGTCGAATTGTTCGTTAAGGTAAGAACACCTCTCTCCTTGACCACCCTCCGAACTCCTGAAAGCCAATCCTGCCTTTTCCCCAGCTGTGGCGGAAGCTCCCCGATTTCTCCTCTCCCTGACCCCAAGCCCCAATCCCACGTGCAGTCCTGGGGGATGGGGGGATTGCCGGAGGGAAAGACAACTTGTGAGCCGGTAATGAAACTTCTAGACCCGACCCTGAAAAGTTTGTAGGAGAGCAAGTTTCCAGCAGTCCGAAGGAGAAGAAAGTGTAGAAAAAGGAGTTTCCAGGCACGAGATCGGGGTCTGTGGGTCGGGATGGAGCTGATGGGAGGACAGGAGAGAAAGGGGGCTGCTGGAGCCCAGCAGGGCTTGGGAAGAACAGGGGAGCACCATTTGGGACATGCGCCTGCTAGAAAGATGGGGGAGAAAAGAAGAGGGTAGGGAGGGATTCAAGGAAGAAGGTGTGTCCTGGGAGACTTGGGAGTGGAAGGAGGTAAATTGGCAAGAACTGGTGGGGTGGAAGGAAGAGAGGGCATAAGGAGGAGGGTTGGAGAGGTGATGAGGTGATAGAAATGTTCCCCAAATGGAGAAAGCTGGAGATAGAGAGGCAGTGAGGAGGTGACAGTTTGGCAGTAGTAATGGAGATCAGAGGAGACCTGAGTTGGTTTGGATGTGGGAAGTGTAGATGCAGAAGGAAAAGACACCCCCACCCCAACTCTCTCCCCTCTCTGTGGGTGTGGCTGAAGAGAGGTGGTTCCATGGCATTTGGGTGTGCAGGCAGCAGCCTTCCTTGTGTCTGCCTGGACCCCTTCCCTCCAACACTGCCTTCTCTTTCCTGTCTTAGGACCTCCTCTCTGCCCTTCCCTCCCTTCCTCTCCCTGGTGGTCTGTGTCTCCGTGTTTGTTCATTCTCTCCACCCTCCACTTTCCTGCCTCCTTTTTCTCTGCTTCTCTCTTTTGTTCATCTCGTCTTTGTGTGTTCCTGTTTCTCTCTCTCTCCTTATTCTCTGGTTTCTTAGGCAGGCATTCCCTCTCCCTGGGCCCCAGGGAAGTCAACTCCAGCCTGGGCCCGCCCCCTTAGGTGTGGTCCCCACCTCACTTTCATGCTGGCCTCCGGGGCTATTTTTACTCGTGGGGGAAACCATGCTGGTGGTATAGATTTTGGCCTTATGTCCAGTATAAGAATTAATAGGAACCAGAGGATTGTACTGGGGAGATCCAGTGGTAAGAGTGAGGGCTTTAGGGGGCTGGGGAGTTTCCTTAGCAGCTCAGGCCTTAGCCTAGCTGGTCCCTGCCCCCACTTCCTTGGCAGGAAGGAAGCTGCTGAAGCCTGGAGACACACAGAGAGATGAATCACTCAGCCCAGGGGGAGGTGTCCCTTGAGAGATGAGGTCACTACTTGCCAATTAGAGGACAGCCCCCCTCTACAGGGCCCTCCATATCTCTGTAGTGAGGCTAAGGACCCTTTGAGTTCCCACTCAGCTATCAGAAACAGGTTGAATGGAGGTGTAGTAAATTAATTCTAGCTTCCAAACCCCGCCCCATCTCTCCTGTCCTTAGACTCTACTCCATTCAGGAATTCAGGGCTCTAGCCTATTCTAGCCTCACCAAAGTCCCATACCCTTCCCTCTCTAAGATTCAGATCCTCCAAGTTCTTCAAGACTCATTCCCTCTATCTCTTCCTACCTGTGCTTAATCTCTGGGGAACTAGAAGGCTGCCTTTGCCCACATTTTCCCATTGATCTGCCCTAAGTTTGACCTAGATGGGCTTTCTGATAGCTTTTAATAGGGGAATAGTTCATGTGTCATAACTAGACAGACAACAGCTGGTATGGGAATAGGAGGTGCAGAGAATGACCTGGGAGGGGTGGGTGCATCAGATCTAATCTCAGGTTGGGGATTGCTTTTCAGGCTGGCAGTGATGGGGCCAAGATTGGAAACTGCCCCTTCTCCCAGAGACTATTCATGGTGCTCTGGCTCAAGGGAGTCACCTTCAACGTCACCACTGTTGACACCAAGAGGTGGGCCTACTTCTGTTTCTCTAAATACCCCCTGTGTACATGCGTGTACATATGTACACACATGCTCAGGCCTACCTGAGTCCTTCCATCTTAAACCTTTCCACCTCTACCTGAAGGCTTTTTCTCTTCCCGCATTCCTCTATCTCCTTTCTGGCTTTCTCTGACCCCTTTTTCCTATCCTAATACCTGGCTTCTTCTCCAGGAGGACTGAGACAGTGCAGAAACTGTGCCCAGGAGGGCAGCTACCATTCCTGCTGTATGGTACTGAAGTACACACAGATACCAACAAGATCGAGGAATTTCTGGAGGCAGTGCTGTGCCCTCCCAGGTATAGGAGCACTTGGAAAGGGGAGAGGAGGAACTGGGAGATACTGGAGAACTGAGAGTTTGAAAAAATAGAAAACAGAGATGGTGGTGGGGCTGGGGCAGGGGAGATAGGTAACTGAGGGTCCTCCCAGGAAGGTATCTTACCTTGTTTCTCTTATTGACTTTCAGGTATCCAAAGCTGGCAGCTCTGAATCCTGAGTCCAACACAGCTGGGCTGGATATATTTGCCAAATTTTCTGCCTATATCAAAAATTCAAACCCAGCACTCAATGATAGTGAGTCTTATGTATCACAAGCGTGGGTCCTAAAGGAAGGGAAAAGACCCAGGGGTTGAGAACTCAGATATCAGGAAGATGGAGTAGGTGTTGGAAAAATCTCTTCTTTCCTCCATTTTTGCTTTACCTCTGTGTCTGTCTGAATTCTCATTGGATGAGACTTTCAAGCCTCTCTCATTTGTTCCCTAACCTCTTCTGCCTCACTAGGGAGGGTATTAGTTGACCGTTAGCCTGTTTTCTGACAAAATGGGGTTGTGCTTAAGAATAATCCAGACTACCTGAGCATAAATCCAGCTTGCTGTATGACTGAACAGTTCATTTAACCTCTCTGTAAATCCATTTCCAGATCTATAAAATGAGGATAATAATACCTATTTCCTCGGTTGCTGTGAGAATTAAATGAGTTTTTGTTTCTAAAGGACTTAGACTTGGGGGCTGGGGATATAGCTCAGTGATAGAACACCTGCTTAGCATACTCAAGGCCATATCAGTTGAATCCCCAGCGCCTCTAACCAAAGTGGGGAAAAGTGCTTAAAATAGCATATAGAACCCTAACTGTATTAATATTTGCTATTATTATTTTGTACTGGCCTTGCCATTAGTACCCACACCCCATGGGTCTTCTTGGACAGGCTACCTCAGTCTTCTGGTATTCTAATCAACTCCCTCCCTTGCACAGATCTGGAGAAGGGGCTCCTGAAAGCCTTAAAGATTTTAGACAATTACTTGACATCCCCGCTCCCAGAAGAAGTGGATGAGACCAGTGCTGAAGATGAGGGCATCTCTCAGAGGAAATTTCTGGATGGCAATGAGCTCACCCTGGCTGACTGCAACCTGTTGCCAAAGCTCCACATAGTACAGGTGAGTGGTCATCATGGGAGGAAACGATGGCTGTAGGGGTGGCTCTCTAAGGGGCTCTCACATGACAATCACTTCCCTTGACTACCACTTTGAAGGTGATTTATTTTTTAGCATGTTTTTCACAGATTGCTACCAAGGCAGACCCCACCCCAAGGACAAAGTCTAGTTCCCATCAGTCATTGCTGACTTGAGACAGTACATTCCATGACACAAGCTATGGGTGCACATGGTTTAGCCAAGAGTAACACATTTGGTATTACTTTCAAAAAGGCTCTTCCTATCCCTGCATCACTGCCAAATCCCCAGATCAGACACAGCAGGCTTTCCCTAAGCCAAAGCTGTAACTCTTTGTTGCTTCAGACTTAACTTCAGACTACTTCCTCTTAAGGAAGATGAAAACTGCTGCTTCCCATGTCTTTATTATAACCTCAAAGCTGTAGTTTAGTTTATAAAACAGGCCCACTGTCAGTCTGCCATACAACTGAGTAATGAACATCTGTGTATTAGGCATCGAAAGATAAAAGATGGTTTGGCAATTGGTCCTTGCCTTTTAAGAGTTGAAACCTAACAGAACATATAACATCAATATGAAAGTTATATAAAAATACACGACAAGGGGCTGGGGTTGTGACTCAGTGGTAGAGTGCCTATCTACCATGTGTGAGGCACTGGGTTTGATTCTCAGCACCGCATAAAAATAAATAAATAAAAATAAAGGTTCACCTACAACATATATATATATATATATATATATATATATATATATATACATATATACATATATATATATTTAAAAATAATACATGACTAAAAGTCAAATGAAAAATAGAGAAAAAAAATCACTGTGGAGCCAGGTACAGTAGTAGCACATATCTGTCAAACCCAGCAACTCAGGAGGAAGGAATCACAGGTTTGAGGATAGCCTCAGCAATTTAGCAAGACAGACTCAAAAAAATAAAAATGGCTGGGGATGTAGCTAAGTGGTAGAGCACCCCTGGGTTCAACCCCCCAGTATTGCTAAAAGGAAGAAAACAAAAACAAAAAACCTGGAAATTCAAGAGGCAAATTTTATGGTCTGTGAATTATATCTCACTTTGATTTTTGTTGTTAATTCCTCTCTTTCCCGACCTTTGATACCAGGGATTTAACCTAGGGGCACCCAACCACTGAGCTACATCCCTAGCCCTTTTAAAGTTTAATTCATTTTTTGGTACCAGTGATTGAACCCAGGGGTGCTTAACCACTGAGCCTTATCCTCAGTCCTTTTTTAAATAATTTATTTAGAGACAGGGTCTCACTAAGTTGCTGAGGCTGGCTTTGAACTTGTGGTCTTCCTGCCTCAGCCAGGTGTGTGCCACAGCACCTGGTAATTCCTCTTAATTCCTGGCTTTTGCACTGAACTCAAGATCACTGACCTACCCCTCATTCCATGTCAACCACACTTAAAGCCTCTTTTGCGTAAGGCAGCCAACTCTTCTCTGGGGTTTACATTTTGGTTTCTCTCTTCCCACCTCCAGGTGGTGTGTAAGAAGTACAGGGGATTCACCATCCCTGAGGCCTTTCGGGGAGTGCATAGGTACTTGAGCAATGCCTATGCTCGGGAAGAATTCGCCTCCACCTGTCCAGATGATGAGGAGATCGAGTTGGCCTATGAACAAGTGGCCAAGGCCCTCAAATAGGCAATTTCTCGGGCTCCCTCACCGCAGTCTATGTTCTTCACAGAGGCCCAAAGCGGTTTCCACTTTGCAACCCATGGACACACTCCAAAATGGCTAGTGGGCAGAGAATCCTGGGGCACTTGTGCAGGACTTGGGGAAGGGTGGGGTTCATGGGGGGGAGACAGGGATTAAGGGTAAGATTTTTATTGTGGGGTGGAGTGGGTAGGACAACTTATTTCAGTAATAAAATAAAGAGTGAAAATGTAGTGTTGTTTTTATACAAAGGGGACTTGGAGTGTGGTTGACACAGAATGAGGGATGGGTCAGTGATCTTGAGCTCAGGGCAGAAGCTAATAATTAAAAGGGATATTTGTGACAGAGCTTCCATTTTTAGTGCCGGTCCAATATAAAGCTGTCCTATAGTCCATGCCGCATTTGCAGCCTGGCCGATAGGGCTAGCCAGATCTGGGTGGGCCTGGGCATCGATCGAGGGGCGGTACCGAGTTCAGTGAAGGGGGGCTCAGTCCTGGTGGAATGGGCGAGGCATAGCAGAGCGGAATAGGCGTGGCATTGGAAGGCCCCGCCTTGTCCCGCTTAGACAATGCCCGGGAGCCGCCAGACCGTAGCGCCCCCGCCCCGTCGTTGTATGTGAACTCGCCAACCCAGAGACCCCCTCAAAAGCTAAAGCTCTCAGTCTCGGTGACTTGAAGACTAGGACTCCTTTATTTCCCTATTCTGCCCTCTGGGGGTGGGGCCCCAGCCGAGATAACAGCTCGGCAGGAGTGGCCACTGGAGGTGAGTCTGGGGAGGTGGGTGTCCCCTGGATCGTAGCTGGTGTTTGGGGATACTGGGCGTGTGCCAGCACCGGACGCAGTGTGCGGGGGAACTGGCTTTTGGGTGCGGAGCTGGGCGGGGTGGACTTTGGTGGAAGATGGACTTGGGTACCGGGTCCTGGGGCCAGGAGTGGCGCCCGCGCCCCGGAACCACGCCCCCGTTTTCCCCGCCCCTCGGATTTCGTTCTAGACCTCTCCCAGTCCTCGGGGACTAGGTCTGGTTTATACTGGGTCGCGCCAGGGACAGCGAGACTGGCCTGGGCGGAGAGAGGATGCTTAACTCCTTGGACTCTAATTCTTCTCTCCCTTCCTCTCTTCCTTTTTCCTTCGGGCTTCAGGACTTCCATGTCCCGGGTCCTGATTAATTCCCTATCTTTCTCCTTCTGTCCCATCACCCCTGTGTGTGGGTCCCTGACCGGACTTCGGGTCCCTCCAGCTGCGAGCAGCTGAGGGTTAAGGGGGCGGGGCCACCACATTTTTGGGGAGTGAGCGCATCCTAGCGGCTGCCAAGAGGGGCACCCGGCAAGGACCTTATGAAGCCCCCCGAGCAGGGGCAACAGGTGTTTTGGAGATTAGAGATTCAAGTCTTGTTCCTTGGGCTCCTCTTAAAGAAGCAGACCCGTGGGGTTGCGGGGTGGAGCCGGGTGTACCAGAGGGAAAGGCCCGGAGGGGTGGGGAGGAGTGGGAGGGGCGCACGGAGATGGCAGGAGGAAGACCCAGGCTCTCTTAATCACCAACCCTCCTCGACCTTCTCTTCATGTCTCTTTCTCTGCTTCCCTCTGTCTTTTCTTCCAGACAGGTGAAGTAAAAAGAACACAGAAATCAGCTCGGCCGGAAGGGGCGTCTGTGGATGGGATGGGGACGCCGGGGGAGGGGCTGGGTCGCTGCTCCCATGCCCTGATCCGGGGTGTCCCCGAGAGCCTGGCGTCAGGGGAGGGTGCAGGGGCTGGTCTTCCAGCTCTGGACCTAGCCAAAGCTCAAAGGGAACATGGGGTCCTGGGGGGTAAACTGAGGCAGCGACTAGGGCTACAGCTGCTAGAACTGCCTCCTGAGGAATCCCTGCCGCTGGGTCCGCTGCTTGGTGATACGGCCGTGATTCAAGGCGACACGGCCCTAATCACTCGGCCCTGGAGCCCGGCCCGTAGGCCTGAGGTGAGCGCCAGGGCATTACGTGTAGGGGGAAGGGCGAGAGGAAGTGGATGTCCGGGTTTGGGGCAAGAATCTGGAGTTGGGGTGTCTCAGCTCCGCACTATTTTCTTGCCCTAAGGTTGATGGAGTCCGCAAAGCCCTCCAGGACTTAGGTCTCCGAATTGTGGAGATGGGGGATGAGAACGCAACTCTGGATGGCACTGACGTTCTCTTCACCGGTGAGGTTGGGGTGACCGACTCTCCTGGGTCTTGGCACAGGAAAGCAGTTTGGGGGAGTAGGATTTCTCGGGCCTTGTTTTCCTCTCACTCAGGTCTTCAAACATTTGCTGTCTTCCCGGGGATTCAGGCCGGGAGTTTTTTGTAGGCCTCTCCAAGTGGACTAATCACCGAGGAGCTGAGATTGTGGCGGACACATTCCGGGTGAGGAGCGGGACCAGATTTGGGAGGGAGCGGGGCGCCGGTGGGAGTCCGGGCAGCCTGAAGACCCCTTGAGGAAGAATGAATCCTGGGAGCACCCTGTTTGAGGGTTATCCCCACACTCCTCCCACGGCCCTGAATACCCTCGCCCTTGCTTCATAGGATTTCGCCGTCTCTACTGTGCCAGTCTCTGGCCCTTCTCACCTGCGTGGCCTCTGTGGCATGGGGGGACCCCGCACTGTGGTGGCAGGCAGCAGCGACGCTGCCCAAAAGGCTGTCAGGGTGAGGAGGGGCTGCCCTGGGCGGGGCGGGCGCGTGGCCAACGACCGTGGGCGTGGCTCCGAACTGGGGAGACGGGGAGCTCCAACCCTTACCCTCACGGAGCTGTCCATCTAGTAAGAAATATCACCCAAGTAAACAAGAGTACATACAACAGGTGGCAGGGGTAGGGAGACTGGGAACAGGGACGATTAACTTGCTCTTCCAGAGTTTCAGGAAACTCCTCAAAGGTGGTATCTAAATGGATTTGTGGGATGGATGGGACAGACAGATGGGAGCCAGAGAAGGGCAGAAGAGGGTTGCGGGTGAAAAAAATGGCAGGTGAGTAAAGAGTACAAGATGGAAATTAACAAAAGTAAAGCACTTAGAACAGTGTCTAACACTTAGTAAGTGCTGTGTACTTGCTGTCACTGTTATTCCACAAATATAATTGTCCTAGGCCCTTAATTTGGTCCTTAGTGTGTGGTAGGACAGGCAAACTCAATTGTGGAAAAGCTCTGAGACTTGAACACTTCCTCTTTCCTTTCCCCCAGGCAATGGCAGTGCTGACAGATCACCCATATGCTTCTCTGACTCTCCCAGATGATGCAGCTGCTGACTGTCTCTTTCTGCGTCCTGGATTACCTGGTGCACTCCCTTTCCTCCTGCACCGTGGAGGTGGGGACCTGCCCAACAGCCAGGAGGTGAGAGGGGCAAGAGCTCCACCACCACCACTACAACCAGAAAAAGAAGTATCTTTCCCAGTGGGAGGAAGAAGGGGTACCTTCTCTGGAAACCTGGGTAGAACCACTGTAAGGTGGCTGGAACAAGGGTGACTCTAGACTCAAGGTTTTACTCCCTTCTCTATATTGCCCCTGCAGGCACTGCAGAAACTTTCTGATGTCACCTTGGTACCTGTGTCCTGCTCAGAACTGGAGAAAGCTGGTGCTGGGCTCAGCTCCCTCTGCCTGGTGCTCAGCACACGCCCCCACAGTTGAGGGCCTGGCCTTGGGATTCTGGGTGGCCAAGGGTACAGCAGAATAGAGATTAGAAGGGGAAGGAGAATTGCACATGGTGTCACACACTTGTAATCCCAACGACTTGGGAAGCTGAGGCAGGAGGATCACAAGTTTGAGGCCAGCCTCAGCAATTTAGCAAGACCCTGTCTCAAAATAAAATAAAAAGGGGAGGGGATTTAGCTCAGAGGTAGGGCACCCCTGTGTTCAATCCTCAGAACTGCTTAAAAATAAATAAATAAATAATAATAATAATAATAATAATAATAGAAGGGGAAGAAGGGTTAGATAGATGGAGAGTAAGTAGGTAGTAGAGTAAGAGCCCCAAGATGGGGTGGGGTGGGACATAGTGTGGGGAAAAGGATAGGGGCCACTGGGTGAGTCCTCCCTCTCTCAGAACCAATAAAAGAGATTTGGCCTTTTAGATTGGGCTGTGACTGATGTCTTCCTGGGGCAAAGGGATGGGGTGGGGGGAAACCTGAGCTGGGGTCAGTGCTGGGAAGAAGGCCTCTTTCATTAAAAAAAAAAAAAAAAAAAAAACCCTCATTAAGCACTTACTCATTACCCAACCTTGTCAGTAGGTGCTTGGGCAGAAGATGGATAAAACAGAATTTCTATTGTGCACAGCCTGTCCAGGGAAGAAAAGGGAGTGTGTGGGTGGATCACTCTCTGACTACATCTAAATGTCAGATGATTCAGACACTACTGGATTACCAGTCTACCTTTACTTGACAAAGAAGAAGAAATGACATTTCCAGAGTCAGTCATTTTCATTCACTCATTTACTGAGGCTTAGCAGTGATATCAAAAGGGTCAGTGTCCTGATGTCAGGAAACTTACAGTACATGAACATTTCTTACAAATTGAAATATAGATTGTAATGGAATAATTCACAGGAGGCCATTTCTATGAGAAAAATAAGGGGCTTTGTAGGGTGTCAAAGAGTATGCTGCAGAGGACAAGGAGGTTCAGGCGCAACTTCTCAGAAAAGGCAACACTTGAACTGAGTCCTGAGGACAAAGGCAGGTAACGGGAGAGAAGAGTAACCCAGGAAGAAGGAATTACTCTGGACAGAGGCATTTGGCGGGGCTGGGGAGATTTTCTCTAAGGCTGGCATGTCGTGTGCATGTGGAATGACAGATAAGCCAGAGTGGACAAAATGCTATAGCATCTTGTATCAAAAGCCAAGGTCCATGACCCAGAGCTGAAGCTTAAGGAGAAAAGTACCACAGTTTGGAAATAAGGGGTGTCAGGAGCAAGTTAGTACTTATAGAGGATCTCTGACTTCAGAGAGGAAGGCAAAAGCAGAATATGAGTTATGGATAACCCAGGAAGGAAATGAGGAAAATACATTCTGGCGACAGCACTGGACATGGAAAGGGGTACATATTTGACAGTGACCTTAAGATAGCTGAGACTTCATGGCTCATTGTACAGAAATGAGAAAGGAGGTCTATATGACTCGAGTTTGAGTTTCTGGCTTGGGCAAATTGGTTGATCAAGAGAGAATGCAAACAATAAATTGTACTTGACACACTGTGTGCAAAATGTCTGGGGCTAGTCAGGCAGGATGTCCTAGATCTGAGATCTGGGATGCAGAAAGTTCTGAGTGTCTTTCTAGAGCTGCAGGCTGAGAATTACCTGCAGACAGGAGCTTTCCAGAAGAGGGACAAATCTAGAATGGTGGAGAATACCATGGGGATAGGAAGCAAAGAAGAGTCCAGAGGAAGATAAGAGCAGTAAAGTAAAATAGCTTAAAGTAGGGAGTGATCAAAGACCATGCCAAGTGAGTGCTAAAAAAACGATATCTAGGACATCAGGACATTGCTGGCAAACTTGTGGAGAGTAATAAGTAATTTCAGCAGATGAACAGTGGATATAGAATGAAGAAGAAAATGAAAAAGGCAGATGTATGCCCCTGGTTCAAAGGCTTCATTCTGAAGGGAAGAGAGAGGGCAATTACTGGGAAGTTAATTGATGTCTTAAGATGGAGAGACGGTTTGATTCAGGTTTAGAGAGGACATCAGGGGTGAAGGAGACATGGAAGTTATAGGAAATATGAAAGTAACTGAAGGAGGAAGATCGGCAGCAGAGACAGCCCAAAACCCAGGAATCCAGACTCCCAGACACGCTCATTTCCATCCCACGGTGACTTCCTCTAGTTGAGGGATCAAGAGAAGGGTGGGAATTATGAGGGGCTGGAAGTTCCCAACTAGGGAGGTTTGGAGTGAGGGCTTCCCTTCAAACTACAACCGCATAGATAGTGGAGGCATCAGCAGGGACCACTGCGGACAGTTGGCGGAACCTCCTGAGGGCCATATGGTCCAGATCGGCGTAGAGCAGGCTCTGAATGAGGCAAGAGAGGAAGGCAGGATGATCTCAGCGGTCTGACTCCCTTGAAATTCAGACCTACCTCTTGGTCCACTTTCCTGGGAGATTCTGGTCAACACCTTTCCCACCCCCAAGTCCTTACCGGCTCCTGGTCCAGGTCCGCTGAAATCTTGGACTCCTCCTCCTCTGTGGGTCTCTGGGGCTCGTTTTTCACAAGTGGAGCTATATGGGGGGGACAGAGCTGAAGGATGGAGAGAAGGTGACCAACTTGTCTGTTCCCAGCAAGGGCCCAGACTCAGGAATTGAGGGGTAGGGAAGGTGTCGGTAGGAGAAGAAAAATGGGGTGGAGTTAGTCTTACCAAATGTAGGGAGTGGTGGAAGAGGCTGCGGGGGCGAGCGCCTGTAAAGGAGTATAAGAGTCTTTGAGAGTCGCCAATCTTGTTGCGCTGGTTTTCCTCGGCCGCAGGCGGCGCCAACGACAACCCTGCAACTTGCAGGCTCTGACCAGCAAAACAACTTAGGCTCCTCCCACAAAAAGTCCTGCCCACGCTCTGATCCTTTTGCGCATCTAACTTCATTTTTCTAGTCACTTTTCTAGCCTCGCTCCCAAGTGTTGATCTCTTGCGTTCTCCAACACATGCCTGGATCTCCCGATCTAGCTCTTCTTTGCGAAAATTCACGTTTCGTCCCTCCCGCCGCTGGTCAAGCCCTATTAAACCAGGCCCCGCCCCTAGTGCTCACCTGCGCAACCACCAGACCACGCCCAACGCTCCCAGTCCAAGCACCATCCCAGCGCCCAGCAACGGGACCAGGACCTGGGGATACAGCGACCCTAGGGAAACAGCGTGGCGGGGAGGGATGCAGAGGTCAGGGGTACGACTACAGAGAGCTAGCTCTCTCGCTCAGCAAAGCCTTCCTCCCTCTCCCCGGTGTGTGTCCCAGTTAAATCCATTGTACGTGTTGACCTCGACCTACCGTGGGTAGGCCCCGGGGTCCTGCAATCGGCCCTATCTCCCAGCACGTGAAGCACCGTACGGCTCTCGTCCTCGTGGCGTCCCCTGCAGAAAAATGTGCCCGAGTCCCCCGCGCTCAAGAGCAGCTCCAGCCGCCGGATACCAGGGTCCAAAGAACGTAGGCGGCCAGCGAAGGGCAGGAGTGGAGGCACAGTGGGAATTCCACTGGATGATGCCCACAGGATTGGGCGACGTCCTTTGGACAGGCCCTTGCAAGCTGGGAAACTAGGCGCCCAAGCCCAGCGGATGGGGTGTGAGACCCCCACGCAGGAGAGATTCACTCGGTCTCCAGGGCGTCCATCCAGAGTTGCTAGGGGAGGCGGGGACCGGTGGTTAGGAAAAGTCCATGGGGCAAGACGACACCCTCCCCACCCCTTCTCTTTTTTTCACTCTGCCCTGTCACCATTCTGGATTTTCCCACAAACTCCCAACTCCTCAGGTGTCCCCTTGCCCTGATCAGTCTTTCCTCACCCATCACATCTTCCCCCGCGATTGCTTACCCCCCGGCTCCCCGTGGGCCCTCGAAAGCAGCAGAGTCAGTAGCTGCAGAACCAGGGCCATGGCTGGGGTGAGGTGGGGAGAGGCAGCGGGTGAATCAGCGGGAAGAAAGAAGGGAAGTGGTGGGGAAAGAACTGGGTTATCTTTGGGACTGGGGACTCTGATAAGAGCGCAGGCGGGGCCACCAATTCCTCTATTCCTTTAGGAATCCTCACAGGCAAACTCACAGCCCTAAAACAGTGCTCACTTAAAATTTGAAATGGGCTGTTTACATGACATTCCTGCCTACTTAACTGCTCCAGCAGAGCAGTAGCTAGGACGAATTCTGGAGCTCCACTGTCCTGAATTCATATGTTGACTTTGCCATCTACCAATTGTGCCATGTGGGCAAGTAGTTTAAGTGCTGCCTTTTTGCTCATCTGTAAAATGAAGATGAACACACCTATTTCATAGAGCTTTGTGAGAACTAAAGTAATACCTGTAAAACAACTAAAGCAATGGTTGACATAGGAACACTAAGTGTTCATCATTATTTTTACTATTTCTGTTCTTATTTTAGCTTCTACCTCAACTTTCCATGCCCACGCTGTCCCTCTGGGCCTGCAGTACCCCACCCAAGTCCACAAGATTTGACTGGGGAGGCCTTTAGGAGTAGATGCAAATGCCCCACACCTAGTATTCCAGCGGCCTTCACTGTACTGAAGCCACCAAGGTCACATCACGCCCAAGTGGAGGGGTGAGGTCCCATGAAGGCCTGAAGCAATAACTCTTTAGAAGGTGGGCATGGCCTTCCTGGATAGATAGCCCCAGTTTCCCTACTCCCGGGACATCACAGAAACCCTCCATGATGTCACAAACCCTTCATCCTGTGGTTGAGCTGGGGTGGGAAAGACCAAATGGTGGTTGAATCAAGACTAATTCAATCCCTTCCATCTTTAATTTCTTCCTGCATCCTGACCAATGCCCCCCAGGGACCCGAATTTGGCAATAAGCTTAGGCTACATCCCATTGTTTCCTAGGAACTAGCAGAAGCTGCCATTATGGTCATTGTAAATCACAGAGGCCTTTGGTGATGCTCCTTCAGAGGACTAGACAGTCAAGGCTCTCAACTGGGCACCCAGAAACCAAGAACCAAAATGGAGTTGGCCACTAATGGCACTTACCCTCCCACTTCCCTCTCTCCCATCCCCATTCCCCAGCCAGGCCTGCTCAGCCTCTCCCCATCCTTACTCTTTCTCTCTGGTCAGCACAGTGTAAATAGGAAGGGAGGTGCCAGCAGAGGCAGAGAAGGGAGGGGCCTTGGGATTATAAATTCCAAAAAGGCCGCTCAACTCCCAGAGCAGGATCCCTGAAAATCTACTCTTGACAACGGCTGTGGCTACTACCATTCTTAGGACCCTCACCATGAAAGGCCTTCTTCTACTCACCCTGTCTGCTCTTTTCTGCTGGGTCTCAGGTAAGTACCTGCCCCCACCCCAGCCCCAAGAACCTGGTTCACGAGTCAGGACCTCAACCTGCCTAGTGCCCTATACTACCTACTAATCATGAGCCCAAGAATCCTCAGCCCCAACTGGCTTAGCTCTCCTGTGCTTCCAGGACCAGGTCTCTCTGTTACAGGCTCCTTGTTCCATTTCCCACATCTCCATCATTATATTCCTCCTCATCCCCAAGAAAGACCCACTTTTCTCACCTGCCGGGGCTCCAGGTCTCTTCCTCACTGCGAAGTGCCCCCTTCTTGGAAACTCTGGTATCCAGCTCCCTGACTTGTCCCATTCCTATGCCTTCTCTCACCTCCTGCAGCCAGCAGGATATGTTCTCAGACTTAAGCCTCCAGACCCAGGTTCCTTTCCAACCTTACCCCTCTTCCATCTACTCTACTTTGGCCTTAGGTACTCAGGTGTGGCCCTTCCTAGCTTATCCCTGTTCTTCCCTGGGCTGCATACTCTCACCCCTATCAGGGATACAGCCTTTCTGGATGGTTTCATTGACTTCTTATAGCCTCCCAGTGAACCAGGGAGTTTCCCCAAGACTGCTAGGGAGGGAATGCCAGGGCCACTCACCCCTAAGGTGAGGTGGGTTTCATTTCAGGCCCTCTGCCCTCAGACTGACCTCTCTTTTGCCAAACCTTGCATTAGCTGAAGCAGGAACCCTGGGGGTGCCATCTTCTGCACCCACCCTCTCCCTTTTGGTAAATTACTAAGATGGATTCTGATGATCTGTCTCTCAGGTATTATTCCTTGTGCCAGAGAGCTGTAGTAAAGAGGACTCCACTCAGGACTGGTTCCTCTACCCACGCTCTTGGCTGTCCCACAAGGTGAAGAGTAAATTGCTAAAGCCGGCCACAGGTGGCTCTCTTGCAGCCTCAAGTTTGGAGTCACTTCTGAAGGCATCATAACTCCATCATTTTTATTTTTTATACTTCCTCTTTCCCACCCTTTCCCATTCCTTCCCCACAGTTTCCTCTCATCCCAGCTATTCCCATCCCCATGTTTTTGTTGGTAGTTGTGCTCCTCTTGACTCATCCCAAACAGGATGGGGTGGAGGAAGATATTTAGGGTGTGGGCCTTTCACAAAGAACAACTCCACCCTCACCTGTCACCCACTTGCCACTTTCACCGCATCACTCACCTGCTCTGTCCCTATGGACCAAACAGGTCAGAGCACCTATTTGATGGGCTCTTCTTCACCCCCACCCCCAGTTCATCTTACCCCCAGGTGACTCAGACACCCCATGCCTCAGCCTGACTTTTTTCTCCCCAGCTGATATTCGCTGTCACTCCTGCTACAAAGTCCCTGTGCTGGGCTGTGTGGACCGGCAGTCCTGCCGCCTGGAGCCAGGACATCAGTGCCTAACAACAAATGTGTACCTCGGTAACATCTGCCTCTTTAGTGGAGGAGGGGATCAGTGGGACACTCTATGTCTGGAACTGAGGCCCAACCAGGGCTAAGGCTAAGGTGGAACAGAGAATTATAGCAATGATGACATTTGACCCAAATGATTATATACCCAGCACTGACCTGTCTTGTGTGTGTGTGTGTATGGTACTGGGTGGTACTGAATACTTTACCACTGAGCTACATCCAGTGTTCCCCACCACTGACTTTTTTTTTTTTTTTTTTTTTTTTTTTTTTTTTGAGATAGGGTCTTGCTAAGTTGCTTAGGCTAGCCTTGAACTTGCAATCTTCCTGCCTCAGTCCAGTGACTTGGAATTATAGGCATGTGCCACCATACCCATACTCTGTCTTTACGTGCTCTGTTTCAATGAATGTCCATGACATTCCTATGATGTCACAGGAATTGACTAAATACCCTCAAAAAGAGACAGAAACAGTCACAAAGACCTCATGGCCAGCAGGTGCTGGAACCAGGATTGGGGTTCAGGATAGGGACGTACAAGAGGAAGATTAGACTGAGAAGCGATAAAAGGCAGGGCTGGGCAAATTTGGGAAGGAAAGAAGCCTGAGTGGGTGTATGTGCTGGGGAGTGGGCATGGTTATGCCAGATGCCAGTCCTAGCTGACCTCCCTGCCCACTCCTGCCTCTAGGGAAGATGTGGGTTTTCTCCAACCTGCGCTGTGGCACACCAGAAGAGCCCTGTCGGGAGGCCTTCAACCAAACCAACCACAAGCTGGGCCTGAACTACAACACCACCTGCTGCAGCAAGGACAACTGCAATAGCCCAGCCCCCCGGCCCACTCCCACCCTGACCCTGGTTTTCCTCACTTCCTTGGCTGGCCTTGGACTCTGGCTGCTGCACTGAGTCTCACGCTGTGGCTGTCCTTCCTCCCATCTGCCTTAGCCAGAGCCTCTCTCCTTATGGCTCTACATCCCCTGGTTTCTCAGAATGATCTCTCCCTGGCTCCCCTTCATCTGAAGAACATTTCCCCAGTCCCTTCTCATTGCTTTAAGGAGACAGTGCCCAGAGTGGTCTCCCTATACATTTTTCCCACCTTGCGAGACCTCTGTTCTGTTTTTCTGAATCCATTCCCTTTTCCCTTTAGACCACTCTAGATCTTCCACTGGTTCATGAAGGGCTTCCACTTTGTCTCCTGCACTCTGATGTGCCCTCCTTGAGGAGGGATTGGGATCTGAGTCTGGCTTGGGGCTTCTGTCCTGTATCCAATGAAAGCCCCAGGAAGGACCTGATGACCTCTCTTTATGGGACTGATTCGCCAAACCCTTTACTCACCTTTTTCATTTTGAGTAATAAATGTCTGTGTCTAATAAATTGTGCATTCATTTTCAGAAGACCTAAATGTCAATGCCCCCATCCCCGGAAATAACACTCTCAGTACCTCCACCTTCACCCCGCCTTCCCCTTACCCAAGAATCTTTCAGGGAGTTTCCCCAGTTGGCTGGGCTCAAGTCAATGAAGGAACAGGTTTTTCAGGCCTCCATCCTCCCTTTCAGTGTCTGCAGGTGGCACATAGGTCCCAGTGTTTGGAGAAACAACACTTATCCTAAATTTAGGTCACACCTGTAATATTCTGCCAAGAAGGAGGCATAGCCTGGCTTTAGTTCTCCCCAGAGAGGTAGGAGGGGTATATGGGGATGGGGCCTCAGATTCTCTTTCCTGTCTCTCAGGATCTGAGGCCTTACCTGGCCTAGTTACCAACCAGAGTATCCAAGCAACTCTCCTATTGCAGGAATTACATTTCCTTTTTCAATTCAAAATAGCCCTATCGATGCTTACCTATCTATGTGAAAGCCTGGGTTCAATCCCAGTACTGCAAAAAACAAAACAAAACAAATAGTCTTGTTGGGAGCCAAGTTACAAATGGGGGAAAGGGGAACAAATCCAGACAGCCAAGCTCATGGAATCCTGGTGACCCCCACTCAGCCCAGACCCTACTCTCCTCAGTGATTCTCATTACTAAGGAAGATCTTCCCTAGCAACAAGATCCAGTAGTCACTGAGGGCAGATTCTGCATCATTCTTGGGGATTTTGTTGGTTAAGGAGTGCAATGTTTGGGTCCAGGACCAGAAAAAGGATATGAGTGAAACAACCACTGTAACTAAGTTCACTGACCAACTGGAAACCCTCAAACTAGAAGATGGATGCCTTCTTACTGCCACTTCAGGTTTCCCATCAACAAAAGGTAGATGGAATTTTCCAGTCAGCTCTAGAATGGTTGATAGATTTTAATAGCGCACAGAGGAGTGCTTATTTTCTCACCTTAGATGTTCAGAACTCCCTTGTTCCCTTGCTCCCTTGACTACCCCTACTCCCACTACCCGCTCCATAGTCCTGGCAAGAGCCAGATCAGGGTGGTGGCTGCTGTAACCAAGATGCATGCTGGGACCACTGTGCTTGCCACGGCGCTGTTGCATAGGTCTCCAAAGCAGCAGTTCCTGTGAGTTGTATAAGTCACGTCTCCCACCAACTCTGTTTCCACTTGGTTGCAACGATGGGTGGCCACACAGGCTGGATGGTGATGACTCAGGGTCGCTGAGGCTAAGAGAAAGAATGAGACTGGGGTGTTGGACTCTTGGCTTCAGGACTTGCCTTCTGGGACCGAGCAGATGTGATTTCAAGGAACCCAAGGAGATTCTCTGCCCCCTCAAAAATCACCTCCCAGAAACCCAGCAATTAAAGTTAACACATTAACATTGTTAACTGCTGCCGTCATGTGCTGATAAGGGCACAACATCACTTCTGTGGTATTCCTGCCTAAAACACATGACCTCAATCTCATCATATGAAAGAAAACAGCAGATAAACCAGTTGTGGTGGTGCTTGCCTACAATCCAGCAACTTGAGAGGCTGAGGCAGGAGGATCACAAGTTCAAGGTCAATCTGGGGAATTTAGTGAGATCCTATTTCAAAATAAAAAATAAAAGGCGCCAGGGATATAGCTCAGTAGTAGAGCATCTTGAGTTCAATTGCCCAATACCACCAAAAAAAAAAAAAAAGGAAAAAAGAAAATAGACAAATCAAATCAAGAGCAGTCTACAAAACAACCTATCATAAAATTAAATAAAAACAAAGTAATCTATCAGGGCTCTTCAAAAATAACAAAGTCACCAGGCGTGGAGGCACATGCCTGTAATCTCAGCTGCTTGGGAGGCTGAGGCAGGAGGATCATGAGTACAAAGCAAGCCTTAGCAAAAGCAAGGTGCTAAGCAACTCAGTGACCCTATCTCTAAATAAAATACAAAATAGGGCTGGGGATGTGGCTCAGTAGTTGAGTGTCCCTGAATTCAATCCCTGGTACCAAAAAAAAAAAAAAAATGTATATGTGAATATACATTTTATGTAAATATAAAAGTCATAAAGCACAAGGAAAGACTGAGCATCTGCACATATTGGAGAAAGCTAAGAAGACATGACAACAAAATGCAATGTGGGACCCTGATTTGTGTCCAGGACCATAAAAAGGACACAAGTGGAACAACTGGCTAAATCAAATAAAGTCTTCAGTCATATTGTACCAATGTGATTTTCTGATTTTTGATAATTGTACTACATTTATGTGAAATGTTAGCATAAACAAAAGTTGGGGGAAGGATATACAAGAACTTCCTGTACTATTTTTGCAACATGTCAATCCAAATTATTTCAAAATAAAAATATTAAAACATACACACATAATATACCTCCCTAGTCTTTAGCCTGTGCTTGAAAGTTGGTCTCAGTCTTAAGGGACAGATTTCTGAGTGAATGCACCTATGATTCTTTCTGGAGAATAAAGAGGAGGAAGGTGAGAGCCCAAGAACTGTGGGATGCTCAGGTGTTCAGTGCCAGCAGCCAGAAGGGGTACAGACTGCTCTTCTCCAACAGTGGCACCATCTGCCCAGAGCCAGACTGAACCTGGAAGGTTCTGAAAACTAGAGGAATAAAGTGGGGCCTGAAGGCAGGGAAGAGCTGAGGGAGGAGGGAGAAACTGAGGACTCACGGTTCTCAGACAGTTTGATCTGTCCCAGGCCTGGTTGGGGTTTGCGTTCCAGGAAGCCACAACGTTCACCCTCGCCACAGATGGTCACAGTCCCTTTGCAGGAGTTGCTGGGGCCTCCACCACAGTTGTAGCACCGCATGCGGTTTCCTGGCAGGAAAGGCAGGAGAAAAGAGGCACTGGACCTGGGGCCCTCTGGGGAGTTGCTGGCAGAGGGTAAAGACAGGCCATATGAGAGGTGATTTGGCCTTCTCCTTACCCAAGGTAGCCCCCAGCAGTGTGCAGAGCAGGATTCCGACAAATTGGGGCTTCATCATGTCTACCTGTGTCAGCAGCGCCTCTCCCTCCCGCCCACCCCCCTCCCTGGCCCTGCTCTGCCAGCCTTATATCCCCCTTGTTTTGGACTTTATAGGGCTATAAAAAGGGAGGAAAGAGTCTCCCCCAGCAGGCGCCAGGCCCCAGTGGAGACAGGGAGGGGCCTGTGAATGCTATCAGCATCCTCTGGAGCCCCAGACTCCTCCATCTTCAGCAGTAGTTCTAAAACTGTTGCTGAAGAACTCCTGGGGTCTCTAAGACTCTTTCAAAGGGTCTCCAAGGCTCTTCCTTTTCCAATTCCATATGTGTGAGGTTGGATTTTCTTCATATACTTCAACCAAAACAACATATCCCTACAGATTAAATATGAAAGAAGTGGATATGAAAACCCCCACATCTTATCTTATGAAATAGATTCACAAAAATGTAAAGCAATGCTACTCTTCACACTGTGAAATCGAGAACTCGTATTTGTTTTTCATAAAACTGTTTTGTTAACATGTAATAGATTTATTGTTCTTATTTGTGAAACAAATCAATATCTATTTAAAATGGCTTATTTTAATTTCTTTCTTTTTTTCATTTATTAATAGCTATTTATTCCTAGGACAGCCATGCATGTTAACTTGCTTGTGATAATTTTGGTTATTTTAATTTCTAATACAATACATATTGATAAAACCCAAGTAAAAAGAAACTCTTTGGGAGCTTTGGATATTTTTAAGAATGTAAAGAGCTGAGTGCAGTGATGCATGCCTGTAATTCTAGTAACTCAGGAGGATTGCACGTTTGAAGCAACTTAGGGAAGCCCAAACAACTTAGCAAGACCCTGACTAAAATAAAAAGTAAAAAGTAGGGGCTGGGCCTATGGCTCAGTGGTAGAGTGCTTGCCTAGCACATGTGAAGCACTGGGTTTGAGTCTCAGCACCACATAAAACTAAATAAACAAAATAAAGGCAGTGTCCATCTACAATTAATTTTTTTTTTTTAAAGTAAAAAGGGCTGGGGATGTAGCTCAGAGGTAAAGCACCCCTGGGTTCAATCCTCAGTACCAGAAAAAAGAGAGAGAGAGAGATCCCAAGATCAAAGTTTTTAAATACTACTGCTCAGTGAATCGCTGTGTCTCCCCTGCCTGTTACTCTTCCGAGTCTTTCTTACTTCTCCTTACTACTCCTTAGTCTTTTTTGTGGTCCTGAGGATCAAACTCAGGGCCTCACCCGTGCTAGGAAAAGCACTGCCATTGAACTACACCCACGGTCCTGTCTCCAGTCTCTTGAATCCCAGTCTCCCAGACTCTGCCCCACTCCCCCATCCCTAAATTCTATCCATGCCTTTGTTCCTAGTCTCTCTCATTCTTTCCCAGTGGAAGCACATCCATCCAGCCGCACCCATGATTAATTTTTTTCCTCCAAGGTAGTAAAGCTGGGAGGGATAATTGTGGGGTGGGAATGTTAGGCTTGGGGGGATCAAAGGGATATGAAGCTGGGTGGGGCTGGTCCCTCCACAGCTGGGCTGTGTGGGTGGGTCCCCTCCACAGCTGGGCTGTGTGGGTGGGTCCCCTCCACAGCTGGGCTGTGTAGGTGGGTGAATGGGAGTTGTTGATTCTACACTCAAACACCACACTCTAAGGATCTAGGCCAGGACTGTTTAGGAGTGTGACCTTGAGAAGCACACATGCACTGAGGGGACAGAGAAAACAAAGAATAAGAGAACAGAGAACAGCTTGGATGGGAGCAAGGGAAGGGAGCAGAAGGGAAGGCGACAGACATAACCAGGAACAGCAGACGGAGCTGAGTTATAAACACCGAGAGAACAAGAGAAGACCCTCAAGGCAAAGGCAGGGAGGGGGTGAGAGACAGGGGCTCAGGAGCAGAGGGCTGGGGACCCTGCTGAGTCATGCTAGCGAAATCTGTCATATTCCACCCCAGGTTCTCCCCCTAGGTGTGTTGGTTATTGGTCCCTCTCTGTCATGCTCAGATGTTCCATCTCTGGGTACAGATTACATTCTCCTAGATTCCTGAGACTGGGTCCTGCCATGGGCAACTCCAGCATCTTCCTCTGCGCCCTGTTCCTCTGTGGGGCACTGGGTAAGGGTGGACTGGGGAATCCTCAGTGGGCAGGGGGCCGGGGTAGGGGCTGTGGACTCAGGACTGGAAGGGAGAGGGAGTGGGGAGAAGCCAAGAAGACAGCAGGAACGACTTTGGGAAGACCAACAACTGGGATGGCTTCAGGCCAGTTGACAATGTGGAAAAGAAGAAATTGCCTTTCAGAGGTGTTTAAGAATCACTATCTCTTCCCTGGTGCACCTTTGACTTACCTTTCTCTTATCCCTTATCTCACCTCTTGCATTTGTGCTGGACCCCTCAGTCAATGTCAATTTCCATTTTCTTTTCAGCTCTGATGCCATTGCTTTTTTCACTTCTCCCCTCCACCTCATTGATCTGTGTGCCGTGTGTGTGTGTGTGTGTGTGTGTGTGTGTGTGTGTGTGTGAGAGAGAGAGAGAGAGAGAGAGAGAGAGAGAGAGAGAGAGAGAGATTCTCTATGCTTGTCTCTGATTCTCTTGGCTTCTGTTCATGTCTGCACCTCCCTCTCAATTCCTCTTGCCTCCCTCTGTCTCTGTTTCTTTTCATTTGGTATCTCTCCTCCCTTTTCTATTTTTCTACTTCTGTCTGCCTCCATTTTATGGTTCCTCTTTCCCACTCTGTGTGCCACTTCTCTCTCTGTGTCCCTCTGCCAGCTCCTTTTGAGTTCTGCCTCTTAACCTTCTTGCCCTCATCTCTGCTGACCCAACAGGTCTCACCACTTCCCCTGCCCAGGGACAGCTTCACTGTTACACCTGCAGCTTTGCCAAGCCCTGCTACCCTGTTCCCACAGAGTGTCAGGATGATGACGCTTGTGGCATCACTGTTGGCACCTCAGGTAGGAGTCTGGTCCATTGGCCCTTGTCCAGGTGCTCCCTACCTGCCTCCCCTGCCTTTCCTGCTTCCCCCCTCCTCAGCATTCCTCCTTCATCCCACAGACCAGAATGAGATCATCGAGCGGAAAGGCTGCCTCCCAAGGGCCCAGTGCCCTCTGCCAGGTCATGCCATCTACTGGTCACGTGCCTATGTTCTGCAGCACCACTGCTGCGAGCAGGACCTGTGCAACTCAGCCGTCACAGCACAGTGGCTTCCCAGTCTCCTTCTCACCACCCTGCTCCTCCTGGTGGCCAGTTTCATCTGGGGAGGCCAACTCCTCCATTAGCCTTGTGTGGATTCACAGCTCTCATCCCAAGACTATTTCACCATCACCATGGTATTGGAAACACCTGCATGGACACTTTTGAGACATGCCCAAGATCCTGATTTTGTACAGAATCCTTAGACTTCTAGGCCCAATACCTCTACAGACCCCTCCCAAGACCTGTTTTGATGGGCACTGCCCTTGCCGTTGTAGGCACCCACCCAGAGCCCAGTCTCATGAGAAACATCTGCTCTGTGTCTTTTGTCTTTTCTAAATGCCTGGTGCTGATGTCTTCTCTCAGCCCCAGGTGCCTGGAAAGGCACCAGGCAAGGAGCCATTTTGATAGAGCTATGGTCCAGGCAAGGGAATTGAAAGGGCATGAGGAATGGTGATGAAGAAAGTGTTTCTGGAAAAGATGTAACATGGTAAGTTGGGAACTCAGGACAGAGGGTCCTTGGGGAACTATAGAGTATGTTTAATAAAAAAAAGCTATCTGGGAACCTAGCAACGGTTCAATGTGTGCAGAGTGTGTGTGTGTGTGTGTGTGTGTGTGTGTGTGAGAGAGAGAGAGAGAGCAAGGGTGTGCTCTCTAAGAATGAACTATAGCTGCTTGGCAGTTTGGGCTGGAGTGCTGGAACCCGAACAATATTCCCCTCATTTTCCATCTGTCATCTCATTCTCCTTCCTGCCAGTATCTTAGCTTAAGCCGCTGTAGCATGAATGTTTTAGGCAAGACTTCAGAGGAAGATTTTCTCCAGGGAAGCCCAGACTTGAGCCAAGACCCAAAAGGGAAACTGATAGGGTTACTTATGAGGGTGTAGCCTGGAGTCCAGGTCATCTCTGCCTGAGACTTGGGACTGGCCAAGTTGGGAGCATAAATGCCTTTCCCCACTTGAACAGCCCAAACTTGTCTGTAGTTCATAGGTAGCCCAGCATAACCAACCCCACTGGGGAATCCCGCCTGCCAGTCCTTGTGAACACTCCCTCTGCCTTGGGCACAGGGAGGTAGTGCTCCCAGTAGTCAGGAGTGATAACTGTTCAGCTCTGGATGCCACAGTGGAGCCCCACAGGGAAGTGTGTGTGCCAAGGATAAGGAGGGAGTCTGGCTGGAGGTGGAGTGTAGGCATCCCCATTCTGAGTTGGTTCCCTCTCTTCCATCTGAGGAAGTCTTTGTGAGCTGATTAAAGATGCTTGTTCCCTAGCTTCTTCGTGAGAATGAGACTTAGCGGGTGGGGAGGTCTGGCTTAATTTGGAAGCACGCCGAGTCTTCTTTCCATTTTCTGTCCCTTAGTTCTCCCACTTGAATTTCTATTTCTCTCTCTCTCTTTCTCTTTCTCTCTCTCTCTTTCTCTCTCTCTTTCCTTTTATTGTGACTTGAGTCTCTTCCTGTCTCTCTTCCTCAGTTTTCCCCGTTCTTCCTTAGGTTCCCCTATGACTGGTACCCCACCACTGCTCAAGTCTGGATTCCTTCATCTCCTCCCTGCCCATCCCACCCCTTGTCACTCTCAACAGGTACCCCGGGCTCCCATCAATTCCGTAGTATTGCATAATCAGAGCCACCCCTCCTCTGGCCGATTCAAGACATGAAACCACACCTTTTTGTAGGTGACATCATGGAACAATGCTATACCTTTCTTCAGTTCCCCCACCCCCATTCCCCATACAGCCTGGGGGCTGCTGGAGACCAGATGGACAGTAAAGTCACTCTCTGTGTCCCCAACCCCACCGAGGTTTTCAGGGAATTCTTCAAGTGCCAGATGACCAGGAAGAGAGAGAAGGTCACATTTCCCAGCAGCAGACATCACCAAGATCACCCGGTCTTGTGGGCAGGTGGGCTGTGGAATTTGTAAAGCAGAATGTCAGATAAAATACAGCTCTATTCTTTACTTCCTCAGGAACCAGAGTCCCATCCCAAATCCAACCCCAGTATTTTCTCTTCCATCCCCAGGTCTTTTGTGATTTACTCCTCTGTCCCGTTTGTTCCTCACCTGAGACAGGCCAAGTGGATGTTCTCATAGACCTGGATTTCAGGTTTAAAGTGAGGAATGGAGGTATCTGGGGAGAAGTAGCCAGAACGTGTATAGAAGTCTCCAGATAATTCAGTTGTGTTCTTTACTACTCCCTCCCCTAGAGAGGACAAGTTTCAGAGGCAAGATATGAGCCTTTGCCTCACACATGCCCTCTTCTCCCCTCTGTGAGAGGGGGACTCACCTCTGCCCTGAACCCCCTGGACTCTCCGCCTCCACAGCATGATGCTGAGAGCCAGGATGGTGAATCCCTGGCCCACTGTGAGTGACAGCATCAGGATCCAAGTCATATCCCAGACCATGGAAGGGGCACTGAGGTTGGGAGAAGCATCCATGGAGGCTATAATCAGGGCAAGACAAGAGGAATAAGGAGTAAGGCAGTGATTGGGGGGCTGCCCCTATACCACAAAGGTAAACTTCCCCAAATCTGATAGGATCTTCCAACAGAAGACTTCATGAACTTCCCTTCCCCCAGTATCCACCACCCCATTTTGCTCCTTTGTGGGCCTCTCCCTCTGACCCCATTGGTAGTAGAAAACATCAGTAGAGAATGACAGTGTTTCCCTGTTCATATATGTATAGCTAACTCCAGAGCAGACCACCAGCCAAAACTACCCTCATAGTAATTCAACTTTTCAAGAAAAAAATAAAGTGTCCTCCATTTATTTGTTCTTGCATTCATTCATTCTCTAAGACTTGCTGAGTCTCATTTCTTGCCAGGAACCATATTAGGTGGTAAGGATACAGAGGGCAAGAAGGCCCATCTCCTCCCCCTGCCTTATAAATGAGTTATTCTACACCCAATGCATTCATTTTCTCTATAATGGCCTTTTTTACCTTTTCTCTTCCTTATCATTATAACACTAGCACATATATTCTTTCTTCAAAAGCAACTGACCCAACAATAATCCTTAATTTCTCCATCTCTGCTACAGGATATTCCACAAAATCATAGATTACCCTATTTCTAAATAAGGGTATATTTCACCAAAATATACATCTTTGCTACTGTTCTATTCCACCAGAAATCTGGTTTAACCAATTCCCTTCTCTGTTATGGCCTCAGTCAATGATAAAAAAGGCTTTCTCCTACAGCAATGAATGATCTGCTCCACCATAAGTCACCTCAATCTGCCCTTAGTTGTCTCGTATCTCACCTCCTTCCCTATCAGCAAGAGAGGGATGTTCCCTCACTCTGTCACATTTCCTCCCTCAGTTTACCTGTCAGGCTAAAGCTGACTCCTTTGTTCTGAGGTACAAGGCAGCGGATGATTCTTGGTCTACGGCCCCTAGGCTCAGGAAACCCTTCCCCAGGACACACCAAGAGTAGGGCAGCCCCATCACTCCAGAAGGACTGAACATGTCCTCTCACAGGACCCTTCCCCTCCAGCCAGGTCACAGAGTCCAGACGTTTGGCAGGGACCACAGAGCACAGTAGAACAGAGCAGGAGGATCCATCTGTAGACTTTGCAGATAACTGGGATCCTGTTGGGGAGAGAAGGACCCTTCAGTTCTTTGTCTGGGCTTCCCCAGTCCCTGCATCCCCCAGTCTTCATGTCCCCTGCTCACCTTTGAGAACAGAGACATCATACACCCTCCAGTTCTGGTACCTGTGGTACTGACCCAGCACAGTGCACCAGTACCGCCCAGCATCTCCATCCTTGGACCCCTCCAACCACAAGGAATAGTTTCCAAGGAGTTTGAGCCTGGATTCCTTTCCAGGTTTCCCGAGGTTCAGGATTGACCTGGTCACTTGGACCTGGGCCACCAGGGTGGTAGAGGAGCCTGCTGCAGGGCTGTGGAACCAAGATAGGAGCTCATCTCCATGTAGGGTGGGTGGTAAGGGACATGGCAGCTCCATCGCCTCCCCCAAGGCCACATAGATAGCCTGGATGTTGTCTGTAAGGAGACAATTGTATGAGGCCAGAGACTTCCATTGTATCAATGTCCCACTTGCCCTCCAACCCCTGGCTTCCTCCCTCTATGGTGTCTCCCAGCACTGGGTCATCTGGTGAGCACATTTCTCAAGTGACAGCTACAAAAAAAAGAGAGTAGAGAGAAGAGTGTACAAACTTTCCTTCCCCTTTCCCAAGCCAGTTAAAGGGTCTGAAGACAAGAGAGAAAACACTGGAATAGTTGGCAAATGTCCATCTCTTCAAATATTTACTCATCTGCTTTTATTTTCTAAAGGAAACTGTACATAACCTGGACCCTCATTGCTTCTGGGTCTTCCCCATTGGTAGATGCAGGGAGAGGTCAAATGGGTAGGTCAGCCTTCTCCAGACCTCTAGAAGAAAGATCAGTAATCCCTCTCCAATCTTGCAAAGAACTGAAGAATCTCCCACCTCTTGCCTCTTACCTGTAGCAGTCTTGGGGAACCCACGTAGGAAAAGAAGGAGAAGCAATAAGACTGCCATGAGGAGAGACTGCCAAGTTCTTTTGCTGTAAGACCTCGTGTTACTAGGGAGGAAATAGAAGTCAGATAAAGACCCATACTCTCTGGGCTGGAGTGACATGGGCCTCTGGAGGGGATGAGAATGCTGCGGAGATAAAACCCAGTTGCATGTCTACTGGAGAAAATGACCACTACCTTTCTGTTTTGGGGTGGAGGAGAAACTGACCCAGGCCATTTTTACATAGATGGGATCTCAGCTGTCTACCTCCACTCAGTTTGGAAGTACATTCTGTGGTCTTTCTTCCACCCTTAAGAGATATCAGCCATGAAGCAAGGTGCTGAGTTCTCCATGGGACCCAGTACAAAGTTGTACATACAGTCAATGCTCCATAAATGATTTGGAGTGAGTTTTGCTGTGGCTTCCTGGTGTACCACAGACTTCTCTAGAACTCTTGAGAAGTGTCTAAGCTATTAGTCAAGGAGAAGAATAGCAAGAGCCTGGATTACTCATGAATTCATTCCTCTGCTCCAGGCAAGACTGAAGGAAGCTCTTCATACAGTTCTAATAGTTTTTAATGTGTTATTTATCTTAATTAATTAATTAATTGTTTTTGGTGTTGGGGATCAGACCTAGGACCTCATGCCTGCTGGGCAAGTACTCTACCACAGCTCCTAAATTAATTAATTAATTTCTTTTTGTTGTACTGTGGATTGAACCCAGCACTTGTGCATACTAAGCAAGTGCTCTGTCATTAAACTGCATACCCTGCCCTATTTGCTTGTGTTTTTGAGGAGCTGGGAAATCAGACCCAGGAGGATTGCCCATGCTAGGCAAGCACTTTACTGCTGAGCCACAGTCTAGCCCCTTAAATTTCTTCTCCTTCTTCTCTGTTTTTTTTTTTTTTTTTTTTCTCGTACTGGAGATTGAACCCAGTATCACTTTACCATTGAGCTACATCCCAGCCCTTTTTTATTTTGAGATAGGGTCTTGCTAAGTTGCTCAGGCTGGCCTCAAATTTGCAAACCTCCTGCCACAGCTTCTCAAGTAACTGAAATTACAGGCATGCATCACTGCATCTGGCCTTAAATTATTTTTTCTCTTATTAGTGCATTATAGTTATGCATAATAGTTGGGTTCATTTTGACAAACTTTAATTTACTCCATTACTATCCCCGGTGCTCCCCCCTTCCCTTCCCTTCTTCCTCCCCATATTCTCTTTACTACTGATCTTTCTTTCATTCATTTAATTATTATTATTTTTATTTTAAAATTTTCATTTCTAATTGTAAATGGATGCAATACCTTTATTTTATTTATTTATGTGTTGCTGAGGATCAAATCCAGTGCCTCAAGCATGTAAGGCAAGCACTCTATCACTGAGCAACAACTCCAGCCCCTAATTATTATTTTTTAAAAATATTTTTAATTGTAGATGGACATAATACCTTATTTTTTATTAATTTATTTTATGTCATGCTGAGGATTGAACCCGTGCCTCACAAATGCTTGGCAAGTGCTCTACCACTGAGCCACAACTGCAGCTATTTAATTACTTTAAAAAATTTTTTTTAGTTGTAGATGAACATGATACCTTTATTTTCTCTCTCTCTCTTTCTTTCTTTCTCTCTCTCTCTCTCTCTTTCTTTCTTTCTTTCTTCCTTTCCTTTCCTTACTTACTTATGTGGTGCTGAGGATCAAATCTAGTGCCTCACACATGGTAGCCAGTGCTCTACCACTGAGCTACAACCCCAACTCCTATTTAATTATTTTTGATTGGTCCTTTAGAGATATACATAAATGTGGAATCCACCATGGTATATTTATACATGCACATAGCATAATTTTGTCAAATTTATTCTGCATTTAAATTTTTTTGCTGATTATTTTTGATGAAATTTTTCATACCAGACTATACATGAGGTACAATTATGTAACAGCTAAACTGTTTTATATATATATATATAAAACACATATAACACATATGTATTTTTTGGGGGGGATGAGGGGGTGGGTACTGGAGATTGAACCCAGAGGTGTTTTACTACTGAGCTATATCCCTATCTCTTTTTAATTTTTTTTTTTTTAAAGTTTGAGACAAGGTCTCACTAAGTTGCTTAGGTCCTCCCTAAGTTGCTGAGTTTGGTTTCAAACTTTCAATCCTCCTGTCTCAGTCTCCCGAGTTGCTGGGATTACAGTTGTGGGCCACTGTAATATATTTAAAATGGAACACTGAACAGGAAAGAGAATGAACAAACACAGCCCTGCTATGAGGTTGAATCTCACAAGCGTAATCAGAGTAAAAGAAGTTGGATACAAAGAATATGTATTATGTGATTTTATTTATATACAGCTTAAAAATAGGAAAACTAATCTATGGGGTGAGAAATTCAGAGACTAGTTATCTTGGGGTGGGGAGCAGGTAGCAACTGGCAGGAATCCAGAGGTTCTTTTGGATGCCATATGATTTGCTCTTGAACTGGGTGTTGGTCATAGATTTATTCACTAGGTGCATTTTTTTTTTGTATATGTGTTTACTTCAATAAAAACTAGAGGATAAATATTATGTAGGTGTAAGATACAACAAAAGGGGGTGGGAGGGGTTAGTGTTAGGGTTAGGGTTAGGGTTAGGGAGGGGGCAAGAATGGAGGAAGGAAGGACTGTATAGAGGGAAAAGAGGGGTGGGAGGGGTGGGGGGAAGGGAAAAATAACAGAATGAATCAAACAACATTACCCTATGTAAATTTATGATTACACAAATGGTATGCCTTTACTCCATGTACAGAGAAACAACATGTATCCCATTTGTTTACAATTTAAAAAAACTAACTTAAATAGATACTAATTATATAAAGTTGTTTTAAGTTCACTAAATATATCATGAAGAAGTGTGATATGCATGGGAAAATTCATTGGTCATTTTCTATTTTTCTAGTTTGTGCTATACTCTGATCAAATTTAATAGTCGTATGCTATTCTGATAGCAAAGTCTGCAACTGTTCTAAAACAAAACATCTCAGATAATGAGGGAGAAGTGCTAACCAGCAAATTTAGTGTGCTCAGAACTCTGTTTTAAGTAGAACTGAAAAATATGCATAAACAACATTTTTCTTTATGGGAGTTTTTAAATTACCATTATTATTAAGGTTTCTAGTCATAATCTCTTGGACTCAGTAGTCTGTTTTTAAAACCAATTCTCTTCTGCATTGTGTGTGTGTTATTACAACTTGAAAATAAACCATTACACTTAAAAAAAAGATACAACAAAAATAAAACAAATCTGTATATCTGTTAAGAAATAGAATATTACCATTTCAGTCAAAGTTACCCTATGCTGCGTACTATTTTCAATTTGCTCTTTGTCCTTCACTTGTTTTATCGTTAAATTTTATGTGGTTTTGAATTTCATACAATGCTATCATGTTCTATGCATTCTTATGTGACTTTCTTTCACTGGACATTATGGTTTGTTGTGCAATTCCTCCATGCTTAAGAGTGATAGTTCATTCATTTTTTTTAAAAACAAGTATTACACACACTTTAACAATGTTGTTTTCCTGTGATCCTGGTGTAGTTCTTCATTTAAGCCTTCGTTTACCTCTTTCGATAACTGTTTAGTTTTTTTTTTCTCCTAAAATTCTAGCATTTCTTTTATTAAGTATATGGTTAGACACCTTATCTTTTTTTATAGCTCTTGTCAAGTGCTCCTAATCTTGTATTTATTCAGTTAGTTATTGGCACTAGGGATTTAACCCAGGAGCACTTTACCACTGAGCTACATTCTCAACCCTTTTTTTTTTTTTATTTTGAGACTGGGTCTCCTTAAATTGCTTAAGGCCTCCCTAAATTGCTAAATTTGGCCTTGGACTTGCGATCCTCCTACCTCCGTGTACGATTTGCTGGGATTACAGGTGTGTGCCACAGCGCCCGGTAAGTGCTCCTAATCTTATCCAGGGTTTACACTATCACTCTAGAGTCTGCTTATACTAAAGGATAGAAAGATTTGACAACTCCTGACAATTTTCTAACTTTGCGCGTTCCAAACGCTTCCTATTAATTTCTGGCCATTGCTGTACCCGTAGGACCAACGGCGCGAAACCCTTCTCAAGAAGCGCAGAAAATGTCCCGTCTTGGCACGAGGCGGAGCCGGTACGTGTTGACGTCAAGGGCACGCAACACCTCAGAGGCAGGGGAGGGCGGGGCCAGTAGGGGAACCTGCTGCTGGAAGAGCGGCGGCCCGAGCGGGGGCCATGGCGAAGCTACTGAGCTGCGTCCTCGGCCCCCGGCTCTACAAAATCTACCGGGAGAGGGACTCAGAAAGGGCCCCATCCAACGTCCCCGAGACTCCAACTTCAGTCACTAACCCCCCTTCCAGCTCCTGGGTGAGTCGAGTTCCTCCCTGGTCAAGAACATGGTACAGTCCAAACCTTTTACGGCCTTTGCTCCCCAGAAGTGCCCACTATTGGAAATAAGGGGAGTCTGCTTGTCAAGTCGGTTGTCTGAAAAGACTGCGCTGTTTATGTTTCCTGGGTTCAAGTCACGCCTGTGGACTACCCGCCTTCTCTCTTCATCGTTGTTTGAGCACTGCTTTCTCATTCCACTACCAGTCCTTGCTTTTTCCTCCCTCATCCCCCCACCCCATCTGTCATGGTTCATGCCGGCCCCAGTTGGGTCTCAAGTCCTGCCGGAGACCCTGTGCGACTGGGGAGCGGGTGAATTTTGCCGTCGTACTCCCAGTTGTTTTTTTTCTTCGGCGTTCCTTGGTGCCTCCCCGGGATTTATTTTCCCTTTAATTTGGCATTGAATTTCAAAATGACTTCTACGCATCATGTATCTGCCTATCACGTATCTACCATTCTTCCCCCATCCTCCAAACCTAGCCTGGAGACCCCAGGGTCATTGCATTTACGAAAGCTGCGGGTCGTGTTAAACTATTCCCCTATTCGCTTCCTTCTATTGGTTATCTCAGATTATGTTTACTAACCTCTACAAACTGCCCACTCCTAACCACATTCTCTTTCTTAATCAACCTACTCTTATTTCTGTTGCTCTTCTTTCCCGCTTAGAATTGTCATGGTATCTTTCCTTTCTTTTCATTAACCCTGCTCCCTATAAGGACACGCTAACAATCCATTTGAAACTGGGTTGTGGAAGAGAAGCAAAAGTGGCCCAATGTTGCTTTCACTTTTGCTTACAAGTCCAGCACCCTGTGTTTGTTCTCATGGTCAAGGATGGAAAATCAGGTTCAGGGTGGGGGTGGGGAAGAAAGTCTTCTGTAGAGGCTAGGAGTGTCTCAAGAGAGATAGCCAAGGAGGCTAGAACCAGAGGATGCATAATAGGACTTTTGAAAGGGAAGAGGCAAGACTTGTTAACTGGACCACCTATTTTGGCAGGATACATACTATCAGCCCCGTGCCCTGGAGAAACATGCGGACAGCATCCTGGCACTGGTATGTCTACCCTAGCATCCGCTATTCACTGCATCTTTTCAGACCCAGCTGCCCTCTTGAACTTACTCTTCCCCAGCCTAGGAGAAGGCAGTGCCCCTCAGGGTTGAGGGTGCTCTGGGCTGTGCTGCAGACCTTTCCAACACATACACACAAACACACTCTCAAGTGTGCACACTTTGCACTCCCCTTTGGTATGAAGTAAAACTTTCTCTGGGGCAGCCTGAACCCTGAGGAAAACATGTTTACTCTTGGGACCATCTGCAGGTGCTAAGTCCTGCAGTTCCCCGTGACCTGTCCTCCCTGGCAACTAACCTCTTTGGCTGCAGAGACAGCTGTTCTCTCTGGCAGGGTTCCTATGGTGACGTTTGCGTATCTCTGGTCCCTGGGGACCAGGCCAGGGACTGTCCTGAGCAGGGCCAATTGAAAAGATTAACTGGAGTAGACAGAGACTGGTCTTTAAATGTGATGAAATTATGTCTGGAAATGATTAGAGGAGTAAAATAGAATCTGCATGTAATTTTCCCAACCTGCATTATGCTCTGACATCCTACCTTTCAACAAATATTGAACACCTTCTGTGTGTATGATGTCATCCACAGAATAGATACTTGATATGATATTCCTCAGGTTATTTACCTTGCTCAGAGTCCAGGCCTGGAAGTGGTAGACCAGTGTGCATGTGTGCATGTGAGTATATTGATTGCCTGTCCCTATCTCTCTGCTGCAGGCTTCAGTCTTCTGGTCCATCTCTTATTATTCCTCTCCCTTCGCCTTCTTCTACTTGTACAGGAAAGGTCAGTGTGGTTTCAAAGGTGGTGGGGCGGAAATGGGCAGGTTCTTGGCAGGTGAACAGCCCCCTAAAGAGGAGAGGGGACCTGTGAGGATGGCTTGGCTTCCCTCTTCCATCAGACATTCTCTTCCTCTGAGGGTGTGGCTGTTGGGGGAGGTTGGGACCCAATGGGGAAGAAGAGCTGAGGGGTACTGTGGAGAGCTTCTCATATCATCCCTCTCCCCTCCCAGGTTACTTGAGTTTATCCAAAGTGGTACCATTTTCTCACTATGCTGGGACATTGCTGCTGCTACTGGCAGGTGTGGCCTGCCTCCGAGGTAGGTGGAGAGGAAGTCTAGTTTGGATTTATCCATCACTGGGTAAATATTAAGTACTTTTTGCAAATACAGTTTGGTGTTGGGTCCTGAGAGGGAATAAATGAATGGTCTAAAGTATGATCTTTTCCCCAAGGAGCTAGAGAAATTCCTGCACATATGTAAATAAGAATATAACATGCATCATTTATAATAATCCTATTGGAAATAACTCCAATGGTCATGACCGGTAGGATGGATAAATAATACATTATATGGTATAGCCATATAACAGAATACTGCACAGCAATGGAAGTGAACAAACTATAGTTATACTTACTGTAGATGCATCTTAAAAATATATTGTGGAAGAAGTGCACCGCAAATTGATGTATGGTTTCACTTATATAAAATTTAAAAGGAATACGTATGTATGTGGTAAGACACTCAAAAGAGCAAGGGTATGGTTATTTTGAAAATCAGGTGAGTGATTCCCTGGGGTGGAGGAATACAGGATGGGAAAACCCCTGACTGGAAGTGGCTTTCTTTATCTTGAACTGGATGATAATCACATCAATGTTTGCTTTGCAGTGTTTTTTTTTTTTTTTTTGTCCGGGGGTGCCCAGGGGTACTCAACCACAAGCTACATGCCCAGCCCTTTTTATTTTTATTTTTTTATTTTAATACAACATCTCATTAGGTTACCCAAGCTGGCCTCAGTCCCCTGAGTAGCTGGGATTACATCTTGCTCACTTTGCATTTTTTAATCTGAAAGTGTGTTTTATGTACATATGTAATATCTTGCAGGTAAAAAAACAAAACAAAAACAAGTCATTGAGCCTTGGTGGGTACATATTAATGACCACCAGGTGAGGGAGATGCTTCAGAATGGGGTGGTGGGGTTGGGACTGGATGACTGCAGTTGGGGCCACTCAGGAGAGAGCTCTCTACCTGAGATGTTCTTACCCCTGATGGCTACTTGGCTGGCTTCTCCTTTGAGCAACCTTTCTTGACCACCTGTCTCAAAAGTGGCTTCTATTACTCAAGTTTCATTTTATTTATTTTTAATTTAGAAAAAAAAAAAAAAACAGAAAAGTCTAGAGATCAAAATGTCTTAAAAATTAAAATACTTGTGTTTTTTGCTATTTGCCTCAGTCATCTTTTGTTAATAAAATATTAAAGCATTATAGGTTACTTGGATTTGCCATTGGAATCCTCCCAGGCCCACTTCCTCTTTTTTTATTTTAATTTTTTTTTTAAGTTGTAGATGGACACAGTATCTTTATTATTTTTACATAGTGCTGAGGATCAAATCCAGTGCATTGCGTGTGCAAGGCAAGTGCTCCACCACTGAGCTACAGCCCCAAGACCCCCCCACTTCCTCTTTTCCCAGAAGTAACCATTGTCCATCTTGTGTGGGTTTTTTCCTGGTCCATATTTTTGTACTTTTATGAACTATATACCTTCTTTTATCAACTCTAAGCTAACATTCATTGAAAAATATATACTAATTTTAGAGTTTTCAAATGTTAAAACAATTCTTAGAATCTATGAAATATGGTAAGAATCTATAAACAATACAGAGTGTGATTTTGTGTATTTTACATTTTTGGCATAGATGGCATTGCTCCATACAAATCATTCTGCAGCTTGTTTCTTCTCTCATTGTCATATTGTTTGGGGCACTACCCTTGATGATAGAGTCCTAGTTCATTCTGGATTTATTGTTGTAGCATTTATCCCTCTGACATTTTTTTTTTTTTTTTTTTTTTTTTGCTTACTTGTTTATTGACTTTTCCCAGTTCCATCTCACCCCCAATCAGAATGCCAGCTCTTTGAGGCATCTCATTTCCTGCCTGTCTCCTCTGGGTAGAACAGTCCCTGGCACACAATACCTGCCAGGTCAGTGAGGAGAAAAGTTGGAGTTTGAGACTCTTCAGCAGTAAAGGGACAGTGGATATGATCCTGAAGGGGGAGAGGAGTCATCACTGAGAATTGATGCCTTTCCCAGTGAGAAGGAGAAAGGAGGCAGGAGAGGGGCAGTCTGGGAATCCTAAGAAGGATAGGGCAGGCCCAGGAAGCAAAGGAAGAAGGAATCTGGAAGGACAGGAAGAATGCTGGGCGGAGCAACTGAAGGGAATAAGGACAAAGGAAGGGTACTTGGATTTAGTGAAGAAGTAATTATGGGCACAGGCAAGAGACTGTGAAGCCAGATGGCAAGGATTAGAATATATGGAAAGCAAGCGCTGGAGAAGCCTGGAAGGGAAAAGATGAGAAACCTGATCTGAGCAAGGGGGAAGAGTAAGGTTGTGTGACAGTGTTTTAGACCAAGAAGAATGAACATTCTGAAAGGTGGGAGCTTGCTAGTCTATAAAGAAACAAACTCAATATCCAGCACTGAAAGAAAAAAAAATAGACAAACCGAAGAAGCTAAGGAGTTGAAGAATTCTGTAGCCACTGGCTATATGTGGAGGAAGGAGGAAGGTCTATTTCCCCACATTATAGGCCCTCAGTTCCTTTTTCTCTCACTTTTCCTTCCCGGGCCTTCTTGCTCATTTCCAATTCTTTCCCTAAGATCAAGACATCTTGCTTCCTTGTTTTCCTAATGCTACTTCCTTTCCTCTCCCTGCCAGGCATTGGCCGCTGGACTAACCCCCAGTACCGGCAGTTCATCACCATATTAGAAGCAACACATCGGAACCAGTCTGCAGAAAATAAGGTGAGAGGTTCCGGGAAAGGTGTCAGACACATAACCTGCTAGCAGGTTCCTCAGCTGCCCCCAGAGCTCCAGGCACCAGTTTCTGCCAGGAGGAGGTGGTGCGCTTTGCCACCCACCACATTGGGTCTTCCGTGCTCCATAAATGAACTGTCTTCACTACCACTTCTTATGAATATTCTGCTAGAACAACCCTCCCTCTGTCCACTTTGCATCCATAAGAATTGTCTAATGGTGAAACATTCATGTTTCTTTCTTTTTCTTTTCTTTTTTTTTACACTACTGGGGATTAAATGCAGAATTTCACAGATGCTAGGCAAACACTATACTACTGAACTACATGCCCAATCCTCCATATGTTTCTTAGGAGGGTTTTCTATCACAGCAGCTCAGTTCTATAAATATTTGTTTTTGTTGTGTGCATTGGATACCATGCTAGCTTTGTTTGGGGATGGGACACAATGGACAGGTATAGCTACTCCTGTGCCCAGGAGCATAGCGTGGTGCCAGGAGGGAGAATAGCCAGGGCACAGTGTCCCTGAAATTGTGCCAGGTTTACCAGTGCTGGAGTGTGATTATAAGGGGCTATGGGGCCCCATAAAGCTCCTTCCTGTTACGAGGGTTTCTGGGATCAGATAGCTATGGTTCCTTGATGGTTACTCCACACCACCATTTAGGGTGCTGTGTAATGATGCTCTGTACCTTGCCGCTGTTCTGAGGCATTTTGCATATTGCATAAGTCTTTTCTAATTCTCACAGCAGCTGTGTGAGGTAGCATAATTACCCTCATTTGTACATCAGAAGAAACACAGACAGAGAGGTTAAGTGACCTGTGCAGAATCACAGAGCAAGGAAGCAACTGAGTCCAGATTTGAGAGATCTGAGCAAAGCCTGGCTGAAATTGGCTTCATTTTGTTTTGTTTTATCATTTTTATTTTTGTACAATTTTTATATTGCTCTCTCTTAGTCAAGTTATTTTTGAAAATGTCAAAAAATTTCTCTGACAGGAGGAAAAAAAACTCCTCAAAATAGCCAGGAGCTCTGGGGGTGGGGGAGGAACACAGCAGAGGATGAAGATGCAGCTCCCACTGCCCGCAGAAAGCATGTGGGCTGACGCAGGGAGTTGACCAGAGGCACAGCTGGTCTGCATGGCAGAACTGGCCCCTGGCTGCCGGAGGAAGGGAGGGAGCTGACTGTGTGAATGGAATAGTCAGAACTTTGTTCCAGAAGAGACCTTGGTGTACAGGATCCCACTGTGGGTGACTTCCCTCCTCTCACTCAGCCATGGGACCACCAGTCTGCTGGGGGATTTCTGAGCCTCCAAGATGGCACCATATAAGGCACCCAGGTAGAGAAGGGAATGTGACCAACCAGTGGGTCCCTACTCCCTACATCTGAAGCATCAGCCACCCTTCCTGGTGGTGGGTCAATCTTAGATTTTTTAAAAAGAAAAGTTAGGTTCCTTGTCTGGAAGAGGGAAGATGGGTCAGCCCTGATGCTAGATGAGGCACCTGCCTTGCCCAATTGTTGTAGTCATAGTAGAGTTTTTCATCTGAGAATTGGAAGGGTGCTGACCTCCACTCGGTTTCCAGTGACATGTGGAGGCCAGGCCTGTGGATGACAAGGGTGTTGAGGGTGGGTAGGGCCTCCCCTCAGTTCTGAACCCCCCTTTTCCTCTCCAACTCTTTCACACCCTGCCCGCCACAGAGGCAGCTTGCAAACTACAACTTTGACTTCAGGAGCTGGCCAGTCGACTTCCACTGGGAAGAACCCAGTAGTCGGTGAGACCTCAGTCCTTTTGCTCTATTTTTGCTCTATCCCTTCCTTGGAACTGTCTCAGATAATCTCTGCACTGTCTTGTCCATGCACTCCATCCCCTCTCAGGTCCCAGTGCTTGGCTTCTAGTGCCACCTTCTTATTCCTAGACCCTCACCTTTTTCTGGACCTCAGACATCCTGCTTTCTGCTCTTGACCCTATCCTCCCCTACTTCTTTCTCTTCCTTAGGAAGGAGTCTCGAGGGGCCCTTCCCGCCGGGGTGTGGCCCTCCTTCGCCCAGAGCCCTTGCACCGGGGAACAGCAGACACCCTCCTCAACCGTGTTAAAAAGCTGCCTTGTCAGGTCACCAGGTGGGACATGATAGGGAATGGAGGCCAGCAGGGTGGAGGGGACATGGGGTGAGGATCCTAGGACTGGGTGCTCCATCATAAAATGGCTCACTTATTGGGCCTAGAACCAAGTGCTTTGTATATCATTTGTGGTGAAGAAGTTTTTATCCACATTATGTGTGAAGAGACTCAGAGAGTACCAAAGTCTCACAGGTAGTAAGTGAAGAACTGGAATATTAACACAGCTCTGTCTGACACAAAAGCTCTTTCAGCATGACTGAGAAGGAATGGTGGGGTTCGGGGTGGAAAGAAAATACATTATCTGAAGCTAGGGCAGACTCTATCCTGGCTGCTGCACTCCTTGGTTCTTCTACCTTGGCTCTCAGCCCTACTTCTGCATCTGTGAGTAGCCTGCCTTATGGGGTTGTTGAGGAGAATAAGTAGGGTAACATTTCTGAAGGACTCATACCTTTCCTAGGTGCCTACACCAAATAAGTCTTAGTTTATGGATGATAACAGAAATAACAGCAGCAACTCAGATACTGGACATTTTCTAGAATACCAAGGGAAGGGTTGGACTCAGTGGTTGATTGTTGACAGTGTGCTGATCAGTAGAAGGGCAAGCCAGATTTAAGGATTTGTTTTTGAGGTACTTGAAAGGCCAGGAAAGCATTCTACCACTGAGCCATATCCCCAACCCTCAGATTTGAGGTTTTGAAGGCGATGCTAGATAGTTTGTACAATGTTCTGTGGCTGTCGTACTTCAGGGTTAACTGGAAAGTATTAATCATCTTTTTCAGGAACAGCATCTACCATATCTTATCTGTCTAGTACATTTGTTCAATAAATATTTATTAAACCTCTACTCTACAATGCTTTATCCTATGTGCCAAGTACTAGACATACAAAAATAGCCAGGTCCCTGCCCTGACGGAGTTTGTGGCTAGTTTGATGTCTTTCAAACTATGGATCTTGACCCACTAGTGAATCTTTAAATCACTTTAGTGAATTATGGTTATCATATTTTAAAGTTCTGTTTAGCTGGGCACAGTGACATACACCTGTAATCCCAGCTACTGGGGCCAAGGCAGGAGGATCACAAGTTTGAGGCCAGCCTGGGCAACTGGGTGAGACCCAGTCTCAAAACAAAAGATTAAAAAGGGCTGGGGATATATCTCAGTGGTAGAATGGCCCTAGGTTCAACTCCCAGTACTGTAAAACGAAAAGCAAAAAAAACTAGGGAACTTTGTGTGTGTGTGTGTGTGTGGTGCTGGGGATGATTAAACCCAAGACCTTGTGCATGCTAACCAAGGGTTCTACCCCTCAGTGCTATATGGTGACTTTTAGTAAGTTGTATTTATATATTAACAGAATTATATTTGTTAATAACTTTGCTCTTACTTATTGTACATAGAAAGTATTATCTTATAAAACTCTCAGAATTATACAAATAGCCCCAATTTATCAGGGTTTGATTTAATGATTTTTGACTTAGTGTTGCAGAAGCAGTAGGAATGTAGTAGAAAACATACTGCAAATTTTGTGGGGATTTGTTGTTGTAGTTTCAGGGGCTCACTAAATTGCCCATGCTAGCCCCAAACTCCTGGACTTAAGTGACCCTCCTGCCTTAGCCTCTCAAGTAGCTGGGATTATAGGTGTGTACAATTGTGCCTGACTACTTCAAATTTAGGATTTTGATCTTTTCTTGGGCTAGTGATGTGCCACATAATACACCCTCAGCAATGTACTAGGTAGCTAAACTATGATTTGTGGTAGGTTAGGTGTATTAAATGTGTTTTTAACAGTGATATTTTATAAGTTGAGGAGCATGTATGTATATACATGTATAGTGGACCACAGTAGAAAATGTACATCTTACAATTCTTGCAGTTAAAAAAAGTTTCAAGGGGCTGGGGAGATAGCTCAGTCGATAGAGTACTTGCCTTGTAAGCACAAGGCCCTGGGTTCGATCCCCAGCACCCCCCCCCCAAAAAAAAAAAAAGTTTCAAAAACACCAACCTAGCACATATATAATTTCATTAAGTCCTAAAAGAGTAAACTGAAACCGTGAAGGTCAGTGGTGAAGTAGGTCCATCAGTGTGCGAGTGCTAGTGCTGAGTAAACACCCAGGCTCCACTGGGGATTTGGGGTTCATTAACCCATGTTCCTCACAGCTACCTGGTGGCACACACCTTGGGGCGCCGGATGCTATATCCAGGCTCTGTATACCTGCTCCAGAAGGCCCTCATGCCTGTGCTGCTACAAGGCCAGGCCCGGTTGGTGGAAGAGGTGAGGACCCCCTTGCCCTGCCCCCTGCTGGCCCTTCTTTTCCTCAGGGATGCAGCCTCCTGCCCCTCACAACCTGACTATTACATCTCCCTTAGTGTAACGGGCGCCGGGCAAAGCTGCTGGCCTGTGATGGCAATGAGATTGACACGATGTTTGTGGATCGGCGGGGGACAGCTGAGCCCCAGGGACAGAAGCTGGTGAGAGAGAGCAGGGACCCCAAAGCTGGAGTGTGGGGCGGCAGTAGAGGTTCTGGGGACCCAACTCCTATAGCACTTTCCCAATGGCATCACAGTGGGGAATAATCAAAGCTATACCCTAAAGACCTCTATAAGAACTCTGAGACAGAGAAATACAAGTTCAAAAAATAATAATCATAGTAGTTGCCACCTAGAGCATTTATTCCATGCAAGACTGTATTTAATCATAACAATCCTGTGAGATAGGTACTATTAGCCCATTTTTACAGATGATGAAACTGAAGCACAGAATAACTTTCCAGATCACACAGTTAGTTAGTAGTAGCATTGGTATGTGGATTCAGGTAACCTGGCTCCAAAGTCTCCTGTTTCCATGAAGGAGCCCTGGAAAGAGCACTGAGTCAGAGATTTGGGAGCTGGGTTCTAGTGCCATCTCTGCCTGCTATGGGAGTTCATGCATCTCTGGGCTTCAACTTGGGACACCATGGAACTGGAGTTTATCTAATCATAAGACTGAAGCACAGTGAGGGAGAGGGAGAGAGAGAGGGAAAGCAACAGGCATGCCACAAAACAGAAACAGTCACAGAACAGATCCAAAGCTATAAAGGAAAGAAAATTCAGGCTGTTAGAGTGTAGCTCAGTGATAGAGCATGTGTAAGGCCCTGGGTTCAGTTCCCAGTGCACATGTACTCTCGCCTCTCCTGAGAGCAATTCACCTGGTGGCCTCCCAAGGGAAAATGGACATTGTGCTGGGTGGTGGAGCAATCCAACTTGAGTCATCTTCCTCTGAGGGCCCAGTTTGCTGAGCATTTTCAGTTGCTTTGCCTTTCATCTTATGGACCTTGTGGAATGAGAAGTTTCTATTTCCCTTGAAGAAAATAGGAACTGCCCTTTCCTCTTCTCCACGCAGCTCTTCTCAGGTGCCCTTTCTGCTCATGTGGAGATTTTCAGCCCTACTTTTCTGTCTCCTTCCTAGGTGATCTGCTGTGAGGGGAACGCAGGGTTCTATGAGGTGGGCTGCGTCTCTACACCCCTTGAAGGTAGGCCATGGCTCAGCCCTCTTATTTCTGCTCTTTGGAAGGAAATATACCTACCTCTCAGATTATTCTGATCTTCCAGGAACTAACCTCTACTTTCTCTGAGTGAGGTCTGTCTCTCACCTTTGGGGGAAAGTCCACTCCCCATTTGCTTTGTGAATCATATATTGTTCCCCTCTTCTGTATTCCTATCTTTATTATGCTCTTCATTCTGTTCCACCACACAATCATACATCTCTCCTTTCTGCTGCCTCAGAATCTTTGGCTTCATCTCCTTATCCTGGGAAGGCCTGGAGCTATTTACCTCTGAGCTTCGAGGGTCCTTCTGCTGTCCTTCCCTCAGGGACAGAGAAGGGCATGGGACACAAGGTTTCAGTCCCTCTCCCCCTGTGTTACAGCTGGATATTCAGTCCTGGGCTGGAATCATCCTGGCTTTGCTGGAAGCACGGTGAGACCCTCTTTGCAATCCCTTCCTTTTCCAGAATTATTTCTGGTGAGCTACTGGAGGGGAGGAAATGGGGTGCAATTTATTCGGGACCTCCCACTCACTGAGGCTAGGTGCTGAGGGCTGGGGGGGCTGTAAATGTGAAGGCAGCATGGAAGCTGCTCTCCCCACCACCTCCACAGAGCTGGGGGCTGGCTGAGAAGGCAGTGGATCTCAAATATTGGTCTTCTGGAAAGAACAGCCCCTCCCACCACCTTTTTCTTCCACACCTCTGTTGCAGGGTGACTGTAGGAAGGGTTCATGTTAGGAGGATGCTGCTGGCAGGTGAGCTGGCCTTCGGTGTGACACCCCTCCTGCCTTTGCCCTTCCTCCTGCAGGGAGTGCCATTTCCTCAGAATGAGGCCAATGCCATGGATGTGGTGGTCCAGTTTGCCATCCATCGCCTGGGCTTCCAGCCCCAGGACATTATCATCTATGCCTGGTCCATCGGTGGCTTCACTGGTACCAGTTTCCTCTCCACACCCCACCGTAGACACATTCATGCCCCCCATTCTAGTAGAGGTGGGGAAATGCACCAATGGCTCTGGAGGCGGGTAGAGGCTCAAGGAAGAAGAGGGAGTTAAAATCTCTATGTGGGCCCAGGAGTGGGTATCTAGTTGTATAAATTTCACCTTTCCTTCCCTCCTTGTGCCTGATCATTAAAAGGAGAAGTAGCCTAGATTCCTTGGTGGGCAGTTCAGGGAAAGGGGATGTTCTGCTTACTGTCTTCCATGCACCTGGATATTTTCTTCTCCAGATTGTGCCCTGGCAAGTGAAGTAGGAGTTAAGGAGAGACCTCGGGATAATATCCTGGAAAGGATGGGGTTGGTCATGGGATGAAGGTGTATATGGTGGGCAAGAGCCCCTCTCAGTCCTCACCTTCTTTCTTGTCCTGCTACCAGCCACATGGGCAGCCATGTCCTACCCAGACATTAGTGCTGTGATCCTGGATGCCTCCTTTGATGACCTGGTACCCTTGGCTCTGAAGGTCATGCCGGACAGCTGGAGTGAGTGCAGCTCCTAGGCCTGCCCTTCCAGGGGAGGGGTGGGCTAGAATTGGGAGCTGTTCTAACTGGAGATGATTTTCATTTCTGTGGGTGGGGAGTAGGTCACCCCATTGTTGAGAATTAGGAGGGCTCCCCTGCCTGGTGGCCTCAGTTTTCTCTCTATGACCAGTGGGGACCTCTGTTGGGCAAGGGCTTTGTTGCTGCCATCCCTTCACCTTTATCCCACTCTAGGGGGCCTGGTGACCAGGACTGTGAGGCAGCATCTCAATCTAAACAATGCAGAACAACTGTGCAGGTGAGGACAGGCAAGTGTCCAGCATCTCACCCCCATCACCGTCCCCACCCATGCCATAGCTCTGCTGGTCATTCACACACTGAAAATAGCCCTAAGGGGAAAGCTGGCAAAAAGTCACTGCCCCATTAGCGACCCTGCCACACCCAACTGGCTTAACCCTTCTGAGGTCCCCTGAGACCCTGGACCTCCTCATGATCTGGCTTTCAATAGATTAAGGCCTAGTAGAGCAGGGGTCTCCCCACAGGATCAATGCCAAAGCAATGCCTTTATTTATTTGTTTTATTTCTGGGAATGGAACCCAGGGGTACTCTACCACTGAACTACTTCCTGTTCTTTTTATTTTTTATTTTTGAGACAGGGTCTTACTAAGTTGCTGAGGGTCTCACTAAATTGCTAAGGCTGG